>NC_136792.1:35765206-35772706 GCF_951216825.1 Electrona antarctica | reverse complement strand
TTGTGCCTAGTGGTGGGGGGTATTTTACCAGGTCTGTAATGTAGTTGGGGGCTAGTCCGTTCAGAGCTTTATAGACAAATAAAAGGGTCTTAAAGTGAATTCTGAATCGCACCGGCAACCAGTGGAGGGAGGCCAGGATGGGGGTGATGTGGTCTCTCTTCTTGGTGCCGGTTAGGAGCCTGGCTGCTGCATTTTGGACTAATTGGAGACGGGATAGGGCTGACTGACTGATACCAATGAAAAGGGAGTTGCAGTAATCTAAACGGGATGTTATGAGGGTGTGAATGGCAGTTTCTAAATTGATTTTCTAAATCTTAAAATGCTGTTGCTGTCCCAGGTGCTGTAAACAAGACATCGGTCTTGCAGACTACATTTCATTTAGCAGATGCTCTTAGAGCGATGGCAATACATCACATACATAAAAAGTAGTTATCATGAAACATGCGTAAGTTAAGAGCGTAACAGTGGAATATCTATATAATGAAACTATACATATAAACTATACATACTATACTATAAAGTGCTACGACTACATAAAATGCAAGTCTGTATAAGTCTGTATAAAATGCGATCTAAGTCAACATAAAGTTCTAATTTCTAAGGGGCTAGGGTAAGTGCTACGGGCCATGATGGAGTCTGAAGAGGTGGGTTTTCAGACTACGGCGGAAGATTGCAGTTCTGATTGTAATGGGAAGTACATTCCATAGTTTTTTTCCAAGAGTTTGGGACGTGTGGAGCGTTGTCCCGGCATTTTTAGTGAAGGTACTTCCAGCTTCCCCGTGTTTGCTGATCTGAGCGGGAGGGTTTGTAGGGTTCGATCATACTTGCAAAATATGGGGATTTGGTTGCTTTGAATGCCAGCATCAGTGTTTTGTATTCTGTGCGGGCAGCGACCGGGAGCCAATGGAGGGAGCGGAGAAGGGGGGAGACGTGTGAGAATTTTGGCTGGTTGAAGACCAAACGAGCTGCGGCATTTTGGATCAGTTGGAGAGGCTTAAGTGCACATGCTGGTAGGCCAGTAAGGAGGGAGTTACAATAGTCAAGTTTTGACAAGACTGTTGTCTGGATTAGGAGCTGGGCTGACTCCTGGGTGAGGAACGGTCTAATTCGTTGTATGTTATAGAGTGTAAACCTACAGGATTGAGTACTAAAGTACTTTATTGTTACAGTACATCTTGTGTACAGGTAAGAGTAAACATGTATACATGCCGGTTATACATATAAGCAATGCATAGGTTGGGATTAGGAATTGATATTTTCAATCCACAGGTTGGGTTTAAGAATGCACATAGAACTGTCTAATTGAATGTAATCGCCCTACTCTTATGTTTACAGCACCAAACATTGTCTATCCTGTACATAATATAAAGGTCATGAAAGTACACAACAAATGAATGCTCATTTTATAATTAGTGATACTACAGTATTATGGTTGAATGAAGAAGACCCTACAGTGGGCTTTCAACAGGAAGCATCGACTCTTTAGTGCAACCTGTGGAACTGTGTTAGTTAAATGTAGCAGAATGTTATGCGCTCACACATCCACAACCACTTAGCTGTGAGCGGCTCCATGCTTGGTTTCACTGTGCAACGGCAGAGCCTGATCTATGCTTTGTTTTATGCTGAACATAGACAATCTACAAGCCCACAACGTGCCGCGTCTGTGGCGAGTTGTGGGCTTGTAGATCGGCTATGTTCGGCAGGCGACACGTCGTACGGGCCGTACGGCAAAGCATATATCAGGCTTAAAGCAGTGTGTAAGCAGGCCAAACACTGGAGATACTACTAATTAAACTCTACAAGTGCCTGCTCATTAAAATAACCATAAGCCAGGGAGTCAGACCACTAAAATCCCATGCAAAATTGAGAGCAACGACACATATCAGACTTTGCCATGTTGATACAAAACAGTATCTTTGTGTCGTTGCTAAACTTTTCTTAGTAGAGCAGCGTAGAGGCATTGAAGAATGCAATGCAACAAAAGCTGCTCACAAAACACAACTGGAAAAGTGTGCCGTTCGGAGCACATGGTCTCCCTCAGGCCGGATTCCCTACCCACTCAGGGTCCACAAACTTTATATTGTTAAAGATGGATTTTTTCCACCCTAAAACATGATCATCGGGTATTCATATTATATAATGAAGAAGGATTTTTTTCTAAAAAGTGTACAGTATTTGTTAAAATGTATAGTTTTTATGTGGACACGCCCACCAGTTCATTAAGTATGCCTGGTTTCCCTGGTGGGTGGTGATGGGTGGTGATCCACCTGAACTGTTGTTGTATGATTAAAGGCGGAGGGGTTAGGGGAGGCAAAAATGTCAAACTTTCCTTTTGTGCAAAACTAATGCTTGGAATGGATTCAGAATCATGAAACCCCCCTAGTTTGACACATGCTACTTAAAGCATAATGAAAGTTTGACATTTTTGCCTGCCATAGGATGTTTATGGTAGGGTCCTATAAAAAAGAATTCCCTATAAAAAATAATTGCCAATACTGACAGCCGGTCAGCAAGTGGATTCATGAATGTATGTATATAGACAATATTTTAGGCCAATAATAAAGACTATAATATTAGCAATAGAAAAACTCCAACAAGCCTTTAACACCATGCAAGATGCACTCATCTCACTCAAACTCGTCCTGAACGCCAGTAAAACCAAATTTATGATATTTTCAAAAACCAAAAACATAGACTTCAACTATGATCTGTAGGAAAAGGGTTGTTGATGCTGTTTTCATGTCAGTTCTGGACTACGGTGATGTAATGTATAGAAATGCTGCCCTTACCACTCTTCTACCCCTAGATACAGTTTATCACTCAGCACTAAGGTTTATTACAGGTGAAAACTATAGCACTCACCATTGCACCCTTTATGATAAAGTAGGTTGGTCTTCCCTCTCTGAGAGGAGAACCATGCACTGGCACCAGTTTATCTTTAAAGCCATTGATGGAAAGCTACCATCATACATCACGTTACTGTTAAAATGGAAAATAAATACTCGCCAGACCCGTTCAAGTGAATGGCTTAAACTAGAGGTCCCATCCGTACAATCTGAACTAGGAAAATCAGCTTTTTGCTTCGATGCCCCCACCACATGGAACACTTTACAACAAACTTTAAAAATGAATACCCCAATATCTTATGGTCAATTTAATAACCTGCTTTTGAACCTCCCTACCTCAATATGTAACTGTTTTTAACTTGTGTTTTGTCTCAATGTCTGTATAATAATGTCTCTATGCCTTACATGAAGATGTGATTTGTGTTTTATACCTGCATGTCTTAAACTGTTTCATATAATGTATGTAATCTCGTCAGCATTGAAAATGAGGGAGAACCTCAATTGCTCTTTCGAGAATAAATAAAGGTTTCAATCAATCAATCAATATACCAAATTTCCCACTTTAAACAAAAGAAGCCTGTCGGCTGCCGGACTACTAGGACTAGTGATTGATCTTGATCAAATAATTTACAGAAATAATGTATGTGTGAGGTTTGGACAAAATGTGTACGAGGGTGGGTGGGTTTTGAAGACAACACGAAATGGTGGAAAAACAAAAAAACACAACATTGCCTGTACTGTGCTCATATGGGTTGTATGAGTTGTGTCATGATCCACAACCTATGGTTCAAGAGTTGTATATAGGCCAAAGCATGAAGTGGGTTTTTAGAGCACCACCATGAGGCCGATTTGATTTGGAATTTGAATTTGGAACGCGCAGAGGTAAGCAGTGTTTTTTTGTATACAGTAGGCCTACGTGCCAGGAGAGTAGGTGATGTCCCCATGTAAACAAAGCCATCGGGTCGTTAGACTGGTGGGGATGGGCAACAACAACCGCAGGCAGCCCAGTATCTATTTTCTTCCTGGAATTAAAAACGTCTGGGTTTCCGAGGCTACTTTTGTTCAAATCAAACGGCACACCTGGCACACATGTTGGGAATCACTGCTATAGGGTATTATAAAATGATACAACTGCTAATAACCATTAAAGAATGTTGCCACTTTACTTAAAGGTCTCAAAGTCCTGCTATAGCATATTATTGGTGCTTATAAGACATGATTCAAAGCAAAGCGGCCAGAAAAGCAAAGAGACCATCCTCTTGTGTCCGGGTTAAATCTGACTGCCTCAAGACCACATGATATTCTCCCCACTAGTATGAACACAATACAACTGCTGAACCCCACAGCCATAGGAAATTAATAGGTAACACTATATCCAGCAATGTTAGACACGCACGCACGCACGCACGCACGCACGCACGCACGCACGCACGCACGCACGCACGCAGTGTAAAAACGTTAATGCAAAAACAAAAGTATTGTATTGTTGTATCCTACTGTTCCATTTTACATTCTAGGGCTTTATACACACATAGCAAACGCATGTTCTGTGTTCTGTCTGTGTTTGATACGTGTGTCTGAGGCCTATGACATCAGTGTATGTACCAACCCCAGGAGGGCAAATTGATCAATCAAGGCCACCCAGTGATCCAGAAGCACTCTGTGACTTTGAATGTCACTGCAGGTGTCTAAGTGTAACTATTCAACTATTACAAAAAGAAAATGTCCAAAAGCCTATTGTGGAGGAAAACATAGGTGGTCTTGCAATCAAATTAAACAGTTCTGTAATGTTCTCAAATTGCAGAGCTTGAAGTCGTAAGTTTATGAGCTGAAAATGATGGATTGTTCAGAAATGTAGATGGATGGATGGATGGATGGATGGATGGGTGGACGGATGGATGGATGGATGGATGGATGGATAGAGATAGATAGATAGATAGATAGATAGATAGATAGATAGATAGATAGATAGATAGATAGATAGATAGATAGATAGATAGATAGATAGATACATAGATAGATAGATAGATAGATAGATAGATAGATAGATAGATAGTTACGGTAGATACGGTAGATCGATCAATCTAGGTCAAGGTAAACTTTATTGTCCACAAGGGAAATTTGTCTTGGGCTTTCACCCCAGCTACAGCCACTCATAAAACATCAAAGACAAACAAAATACATTACAGAGGGAGACACAACATTACACAATTGCACACATGATGTGGATAATCTAGCCTCACACAGTTACTGCTGTTTCAGAGCCTCGTTCAACATCTTAGTTGATGCTGGTACAAACATTTTTTTAAATCTGATGTACTTCCACTTTGGTCTCCCAGAGGGCAGAAGCCATTTAAAACATGGGTAACATCACTGACAATTTTTTTGCCTGTTTTAGTGTAGCCTGCTCATAAATAGACTGCAGAGAGGGGAGTTGTCTTACCCCTTCCCTGCGGTCTGCACCAATCTGAACAATTTGGACCTCAGTTGCACTGAGAGATTACCGAACCAAACTGTGATGACAAACCTGACCAGGCTTTCCAAGACTGCTCGATAGAACACTAAACATACTTTTTTGGTCAACACCATGAACCCTGAGACGTCGAAGGAAGTGCAGTCTTTGCTGTAGTTTACTACAGAGACTGTCAACATGTGTATTCCAAGTTAGTGAGTTGTCAATACATATACCCAAGTATTTATATGAGGAGGCCTGTGAGATGGTCGAGTCATGAATGACCACAGGCCTGTGATCACCAATACTCTTGGGGTCAAACACCATCTCCTGTGTCTTCTTAACTCTTAATCGCTCATGGTTATTTAATCCATTACATTATAGCGCCCAGTCGATTTATAAACACGGACCTCTTTTCCGGACGGACCGGAAGTTGTTGTTGATGTGTGTGTAGCAGCTAACAATAGCCAACACCACTCTAGAGTCGATCGACAACAATGGGAGGTAAGAATAAATCTATCGCGACTAGCGACTGGACCGCGGAGCGCCGTCGTACAGGATCTTTTTTCATAATTAGACGGGATGATTTAGATCGCGAGTTATGAACGTTTTAAGATTTTCGTTTTCATCAGCTAAACAAGGGAGGGAGTTTTTCGATGACGTCTCACTCTTGCGCGTCACAGAGGATTGCCCAACAGGCGCTCCCAGGCTGTGGAGCCATGCGATCCGTTCTCATATCAATAAACTTCGTCCTGGGCGTCGGGCGTTACTAATAGAAAGGACAAAGAACTTCATCCTGGGCGATGGGAGTGTTAACAAGCTAGCATGATTTACCATTTATTTTCCCTAAAATTAAGCTTTGAGTGTCATTATTTTCATATTGCCATAATATGGGCTTAATATTGATGACATCATGTATCTCCATATGGGAATAACAGGGATTGTATTCATCGGCTGGGAATGCCCATATATGGAGATCTCTGATGTCATCAATATTAAGCCCATATATGGGAATGTCAATATGGCCATATTGTGACAGTCTCATGATAACCAGTGTGGTTGCCGCAACGCGAGTAACACTCGCAAAAGAACCAAGTTGGTACATCACCTGGATCTCTCATCAAACCCTGGACAGCCATACATGGCTTGACATACTAGATCTGCATATGGAGCTGGCCAGCAACTCTACATCTGACCTCACTGACACCAGATTAATAGTTTAACTCCTGCTTCTCAACTTTAAGAATTAAGAAGCTCTGTTGTTTCAGCGCGGGCGAGGTTGCTTCTCACCCATAGGCGTCTTACTGGTTATTATTATTAAAGGACCAAGCAGTCCTGAAAGGACTTGGTCCTTTATTGTTATTGTTAGTTTTTTCTTCTCCTTCTCCTTCCGCCAAAAATAGCAGTTCTGGCTGAACCGTGCAGTCGGAAGCCCACAACCATTGGCCAAAGGGTGGCGCTATAGCACTCTTTGTAGCAAACTTTGACCACGCATATCTCATGAACTGTTTGACCGTCAGCAATGAATCTTTGATACACATATGCGTCTACTCATGCCGCAGTTTCGTGCTCTTACTTTTGACCTCTGACCTCTAGATCACCCACCATTTTGAATTATATGAAAATCAATTAAAATCCTTCCAGGATTTTTGATCAAAATGCACGAAAAGTTCTACACGTGAACTTTGGACCTATATGGACATGGGAAAGTATAGTACGTTTTCTAAGTGAAAAAAGGAAGGTTTTATGAGCCAATGAAAATTGCCGTTTTGTGAAAATTCTTCTGTTGCCCCTAATACATATGCAGTGTCATATGCTTATGCAACTTTACAGTATGGTAGCACAATCTATGTACCATTATCTGAAATCCCAGTTGAAGATAAGTTTGTATATATGTTTGTAATAATGGACCAGGACACACATAATTGTCATCACAAACACTGAATGATTCTGCTGTTAACAATAGAACCACTAACCGCCTTTGGAGCACAAGGTCATGGGTTCAAATCTGGGCACTGCCAACTCAGTGTATGACGATTAGCTTGGTTTGGTGCTGCAAGTTTGCTGGAAGTCCTGGGAACTGATGGTAGGTGTGGTGTTAATTTATTATACCCACTACAATTACAGCATTTGATAGCTTTAGTAATCGTTCATGCAGATTTTGTTGTTAATACAAAATGGTTACAAAGCTGATCTGTGATG
>NC_136792.1:35755206-35760206 GCF_951216825.1 Electrona antarctica | reverse complement strand
GCGAAGCGGTGCGTTTTAAGCTTGTAGATCTGCTACTTTTGATACTGTATGTTTGAATTTGAATCCTGAAAGGTAACAGTTTTGGACATATGAGGTTTCCACCCGACATTGACGATATGTGAAGCGCGTGTGTGTTTTTTTCTTTTTGAAAACATGCACAAAGACATCTACTTGAGACCAGACAGACAGTCAACCAGACAGACAGTCAGAACCATCACGGTTTACAAGGCTGCAGTTCAGCCTTCTTTGTGTGTGTGTGTGTGTGTGTGTGTGTGTGTGTGTGTGTGTGTGTGTGTGTGTGTGTGTGTGTGTGTGTGTGTGTGTGTGTGTGTGTGTGTGTGTGTGTGTGTGTGTGTGCGTGCGTGTCTTTGTGTTAGATGAGTGATTGTGAGATCCAAACAACCTGAATTTTGGTGCAATTGTGACAAAAGGAATGGAATAGCACAAAATAAATGGAACCAAATCACTCCTGTGGACAATGTTAAAGAAGCCTTGAATTTAGATTAGCTATACGTGCTGAATGGTAACAGTTGAAAAAGCACCGTATTGCTGTGGCAAAAGGTCCTCATCGAGGTCACTTCAGGGTGCAAACGTTTTTTACAAAAGTTTCTTATAGCCGAAAAGAGCCTGAACACGAATAGGCCTGTCAGTTACTACATAATCGCATAATTGCAATTATTTGAGATAATCACATTTATTTTTGCATGATTACCTTAATCGTTTCCATGTTGAGAAAGGTTAATTTGGAAACATTTGTGACTCTTTTTGATACAGAGACAGTCATGGTGGTAAGACTAACTGTTCAGGAGAGGAGAAAAAAACGTTTTTTTAATTTCTTTATCCAAAATGAGAGCACAGGCAGACTCGTCACATACTACAGCATGTCTGAAATGGACATGTGGTGTATTTTCACACCCTAAAACTCACTAAACCGTAGTAAACTCTAGAGAGATGAACTAGGCTAAAGCAAACTTGTAGAGTAGTGAAAAACCTCGTCAAAAAGCATCAGATCGGATCGGAGGAAGAACAGGCAGAGAGATGAACTGAAGATCCATGTTGACCATTTATTCAATCAAAGACAGAGTCCAGAATGACAAAAATAGCATAGCTTCCCCGTAGGCCTTGGTCGGCCCACGGGAGCTCCCAGCAGACTGACCGTGGCCAGCCCAGACTAGTGATTTTCACATTTACAACATGACATGATATACTTTTGCATAGACAGAGTTGAATTCAGAGAGGGTGGAGTTAAATTAACATACACATTTGGTGTCCCAAACGGTTCCTGAAGGACAATAGAATACTAAATATCTCTCCAACACCTCAGACGGCTTCAAACAGTATAGAACAAAGCAAGGTACTCAGGCTGAGTGATTGCTCTGAGTCTAGACCGGCCGTCTCCTAGCTCACTAACCAAATTAACACATGTAGTGACCAAATGTATCTAGTCTAATTATTGCAAATATTGTATTATGGCTTATATGGACTATATTCACGATTCCACAGACATAAATATGAAATAAATGCTTAAACATGTAGCTAGGTGTAATGTTATTACAGACATTACTTATAAGCCATATCTCCAAAACTGGTGGGTCAAACTGAACAACCAATACCGTATGTCAATTTGAAGACGGCTCTGAGACGGGTGCGTATAGGTAGGCATCAAACGTAGAGAATAAAATAAAATGACGTACACAGTACACACCGTCAATATACCTTCATAAGGGACAACTTTATTTAAGCAAAAAGCTGTGCTTGAATAAAGTTCTCTCTATTGTGCAAGTGACAGACGATGTGCGGGTCATTTTAGTTCATTCTCAACGCCACGCATTTAAATCGTTAATCACAATTATTTGTATGACAATCCATTGTAGAGTAAAGTTTCATAATCATGAGAAAAATCACTCACAACACGTTTGCAAACGGACAAGTTGTGAGATCTTAGCTGGGCTATTTTCGGCAGCCCTTTGGTGTAGAGGGACGTACAAGCAGTACAGTAGAGATCCCTGCGGGACCTCATCAATTAAGTATGCAGGGTTTAAAGTGGATACAGTGCAAACGCGTACGTTAACATTGTATTCACATAGTCCCAAGATAACCCAAACACATTACACGCCAAAGAGCATGTTTGATTCATGCTAAATCCATGCTAAATGGTTTATAAGCATGCATGTGTGTGTGTGTGTGTGTGTGTGTGTGTGTGTGTGTGTGTGTGTGTGTGTGTGTGTGTGTGTGTGTGTGTGTGTGTGTGTGAGTGAGTGAGTGAGTGTGTGTGCTTGTGTGTGTGTGTGTGTGTGTGTGTGTGTGTGTGTGTGTGTGTGTGTGTGTGTGTGTGTGTGTGTGTGTGTGTGTGTGTGTGTGTGTGTGTGTGTGTGTGCGCGTGTATAACAAGAGTTACACGTTGCGTGGCTTCGGTCGCTCCCCTCTCCCGAAATACGCCGATTCATAATAATCTCTCGCCTGTCGTCCTCTCATGAGAAATCAAAAGCAGCAGCCGTCCATACAAAGCCACGGCTAGTAATGTTATACGCAATTTCCTGGGTCCTGTTAGCTGTTTAGCCGGTCCTCTCCAGAGACCCGTTCAGGCCTTTGATTGGGTTTTAACATCCACCTTGGCTTCCACAAGGAGCCTGGCAGGAATGTAGAACACAACAGCTGTCCGTGCTGGGAAGTAACAATGCTGGAAGATTTTGCCAGGGAAATTATAAGCAACCATGTCTATGAAAACAAGCCTGAAAAGAAGCGATTAAGGACTTAAAGCTCACAGTATATAAATTGGCTATTTATATTCTGTAGGTATTTCTTTTATATGCCGTAGGTATTGTTTCAAGATTTGGGAAAAATAGATCTGTTATGTTCACGACAATCTTGTTATGGTCTGTCACTCCACAGACCATGTCTCCTCCCTGGCCACTCCCACATTCCATTCCTTCACACTGCAGTCCCTTTTACTCACCTGTCTCCAACTCCCTCGTCAGCCCACCTGTGAACATTTTGCCAATTTACCTGCTCCCTATATAACTGGACTCTTTGCACACACTCACCGTCAGAACATTTGTCATCGTCCCTGAGCTGTACCCCAATGTTCCTGGTTCTGTTTTCTCCTTGAAAGGTTTGCATTTTGGACTTTATGATTTACTGCCTTGTACTCTACAGTTTTGCCTTTTTGGACTTCCTAGTTTATTTTGTACTTTTGGAATGTTTGGAATTGTCTCCTGTGTGAGTTTCCTGAGCGTACAGCTACTTTTTGTTTGTTACATTTACTGCCTTGGGCTTAATAAATCTTTGGATCTTGTTTGTGGCTCTGCATTTTTGGGTTCTGTCATTCCGCTATCCTGACAGAATGTTCTGACCAAAATATGAACCCAGCAGAGCTACAGAGTTTTCGGAGGAAGGTTAACAACTTTGAGAATGTGGTGGCTCGACTCATGGCCTCTCCACCTAACCGGCGTTTTGCTCTCCAAAAGGAGATTGTAACCCACCAGCAGTGGTTTAAAGAGAGGCCATGGATTAGTCATTTTGTCCCCCACCTGGATGTCGTTTGTGGGAGGCTTAAGGATTTTTTAGACACCAGCTCATTTCCCAGTGCTTCCCAGCCAGCTCACTCTATTAGGGTTGGAGTGTTCAGCCTGTGTCCCACTAGCCCTGATGCTAACCGGCAGAAGACCCATTATATGGATTTATTTCCCTGCAATGAGTTCCCAGTTATTCAGATGAACTTCACGCTCAAAATCCTTTGTATGGCACCCGTCTGGCTCGGGGAGGTCCCCGTTGTGTCAACAGGCGGGGGGGTGTCTCCCCGGGTCTCCCAGCCACCAAGCCCACCCGCCCTGCCTGTCCTGACAGTGTGGGGAAACGTGGGCCTGGTAGGAGAAGGCGTGGCCGCCAACACCAGCGGGAACCTCTGCTGCCCAGCTCTCCGCCGCCCAGCCTGCCCAGCTCTCCGCCGCACAGTTCTCCACGGCCCTGTCGGCCCAGCTCTCCGCCGTCCAGTTCTCCAAGGCCCAGCCTGCCCAGCTCTCCGCCGCTTGGTCTGCCCCGCACCCCTGCTGCTGTCTCCATTGGTGACCTGCCTGTGCCCTCTGCACCCTCACCGGTGATATCTACTGCCGACCTGCCAGAGCCCTTGCCAGCCGTCTCCCTAGATGTCCTGCCTGCGCCCTCTGCACCCTCGACAGCCCTCAACAGCCCTATCAGCCAGTGACCTGCCAGAGCCCTTGTCGGTCATCTCCAGTGGTGATCGGTTTCAGACCTCTAAACACAGGTGCTTTTGATTACAAACTACTCGGTGTGTGTGTGTGTGTGTGTGTGTGTGTGTGTGTGTGTGTGTGTGTGTGTGTGTGTGTGTGTGTGTGTGTGTGTGTGTGTGTGTGTGTGTGCACTTACGCACTCACACACAGGGGTGAATAGGTCGTGAGGGGTCAAAAGGTCCTACTCTAAACAGCTAGGCATAGGCACAGACAGACAGACGGACAGGGACACACATAGCTATTTAAAGGAGTGGTGTGCACCGCTCAATAAACAAATGAAATATAAACACAGTTTCAACTTGGTATAATATATGGTATCGATCACCTCATACCATCCAGGTCCAAGTGCTACTTATGATCCTGGATGATTATTTCTATTCATTTGATGTACCTTGTGTTGTTCTTGCTTATGTAAGGATTAAGAGTGTCTGCTAAATGCCTAAATTAAACTGCTATGCAGCAGTATGAAATGTCGGAAAAATATATAAATAAATCTGTATGAATTTGGTGTAGACACTCACCATGCACATGTGACGGAATATTGGAATGTATAACTATGTTGTTTTTTGTTATTATGTATTATTTATTCATGTATTTATGTATTTATTGAAAATAACTGAGGGTATGACAATTTGACAGAGAGAATAATGATGAATTTGTATTTATATGTACAGCATATCGATTGTTAGTATAAGTAGGCCTACAGTATATACAGTATATATATATATATATATCTATATATATATATAT
>NC_136792.1:35742706-35750206 GCF_951216825.1 Electrona antarctica | reverse complement strand
TAACTGCAGCCTGAACAGCAGGACTGACAAAGACAATCAATTAGGCTCGCAACAACACACACACACACACGCACGCAACGCAACACAACGCGCACACGCGCACACACACACACACACACACACACACACACACACACACACACACACACACACCCTCTTACTGTATACGTGATTGACAGTGGAATGACTTCAGAGACACAGTAGGCCTAGATACTCGCACGCACGCACGCACGCACGCACGCACGCACGCACACAGTGGCCACTGATAGCACAAAGTTGCCACAATAAAATGTGTATTTAGTATTTACGTGTGATTCTACTTTTAAATGTTGGTTTCTTAAACTTCTTGCTATCTCCTTCACTCAGACACTATCTAAGGAGGCAATGCATGGTTCTCAAACATTTTCACTTCAAGGACGAGGTGAGCTTTTAAAGCTGCTACTTAATTTACTTTTTGCGTGTGTGTGCGTGTGCGTGTGCACATGTCCACGTCAAAGTGATTGAGCATGCGTATTTGTATTGAGGCTCTGAAATTTCACAGCTGAACAATCGCAATTCAATGTATATAGAACCACACATTTTTCTTTTTTAAACACAACATAGGAAAACAACAAGTACCACAATACGGACATTACAATGCACAGACAAAAAACAAAATACAAACAAAAAAAACAAAACAAGACAAAACGAGTACACCACAGTCTTGACAAATTGTACATTACAGGTCACCAGAGTCTTTGTTATTCACTACCGTTCAATAAGGTACATTGAAGCGCAGTCTAGAAGGGTCCACTGTATCTAAGACTGGTTCCCATACCTTTGTGAACCCTTCCATGTTATCACAGAAGAGATAAGTCAGTTTCTCCAGAGGAACAACAGTCATTACCTCCTTGTACCAATCATCCAGTGTAGGAACGTCTCTATGAATCCAAAGCTTGAGTATAGCTATGTATAAGAGTATTCCAACCAATTTGGCGTTGTGTCTGGTCCTTGCACTGGATACCTTAGCTGCTAGTACACACAAGCATGTCTTTAAGTCACAGAGCTGACCTCGTTAGTGCTGACAGAGCAGCTTTGATAGGTGTGTGTGTGTGTGTGTGTGTGTGTGTGTGTGTGTGTGTGTGTGTGTGTGTGTGTGTGTGTGTGTGTGTGTGTGTGTGTGTGTGTGTGTGTGTGTCTGTGTGTGGGTGTGTGTGTGTGTGTGTGTGTGTGTGCGTGCGTGCCTGCGTACGTGTGTGCGCGTGTGCTTGCGTGTGTGCGTGTGTTCGCACATTGCACATGTGTGTACCCATGTCTATTGAAGCCTCTGAGGGATGAGTGTTGATCATGTCGAACACAGACACACCAATGTTTTGACAGCTCCCCAGGCTCCCAATTTATCTGGTGTGTGAGTCTGTGTGTGTGTGTGTGTGTGTGTGTGTGTGTGTGTGTGTGTGTGTGTGTGTGTGTGTGTGTGTGTGTGTGTGTGTGTGTGTGTGTGTGTGTGTGTGTGTGTGTGTGTGTGTGTGTGTGTGTGTGTGTGCCCAGGAGGCCGGTTCCGACGAACCGCACCGGGTCCGAAACTGTTGAGAAATAGCTTTTCGTGCTCGTACACATACACATACACAGACAGACACACATACTGTAGCTACGCAATGGAGTGGCTGCACCACTCAAAAATATCATAAGACGTCAAAAGATGATCTTGGCACCAAGCGCATATAGGAGAAAAAGTGAATAAATGGGTTATAGACATCATCAACTTTTCCCATGGTTTGTCACCAATTGGGGTGTATACTGTATAAGAATGGACCCTCAAGTGAACCTTGAGGCCCAATACATCAAACATCTCGGTAAAAGCTCTTCGTTACAACCTCAGAAATATCATCAGACTCTGACAAAACTTGCCCACACGCCTTTGTCTCCTCCAGGCTGGATTACTGCACATTCACGTCTCATGGGGATCCCTCTAACAAGAGCCTTCAAAAGGCTTCAGTACATTCAGAACAGTGCTATAGGATCCTGATGAGAGTGTGCAAATATACGAGCACATCACACCCGTCTCACCGCACTGCACTGGCTTCCCGTCTCCTCCCAGACAGAATACAAGTTATTTCGTATCATCCCATCAATGCATCCACAGCTATACACTCTCTCTCACCTCAAGGCACTCCTCACACCACATACGCCACTCTGCTCACAACCTCCGCTCTGCAAACACTAACCTCCCACACCCCCCTAAGACCAAGCTACATTGATTTTAGCCTACTGTACCTCTTAGGCTTTATGCCCTCATGTAATCTCAGCTGACGCATTCTGCTAACAGCAGACTCTGTCAGCAGTACTGCCTTAGGGGTACGGCCAATGTGAAAGAAAATATTTAGAAAGAAGGGAAAAGGTTATATTTGTGGACAATCAAATTAAAATGTATGTTGACAATATTGACATGGCACACTGACTATCTAGAAAATTAAAACATAGCACTTAATTTCAAAAAGGTTGCAGACTCAGCTTCCTACAAACAAATGTGATGAGGTCAGCACATTCTGGGCACATTTGGGCAAGTGGCTATGGCCGGATTTAGCCCAAGGAGTGTTTTTCGTGGCAAAACGAATGCTTGGAATGGGTTCAGAATCATGCCACATGCTACTTAAAGCATAATTCAAATGTGATTTTTTTTTGCCTTATATAGGTTTTCAATGTGGTAACCCAACGTTCAACCCCTGAATTTACCATGATCCAAAATGTATAGTAATCATTTTTTAATATGTTATTTGGATTACCCTAAGGATCATAAAAAATATTGAACGATTACTATTGCAATTTATTTTGGGTCACGCCCCTCTTTAGCTTAGATTGACTGGCCTATTTGGTCTGGTCGTTGCCATGCCAGTCCACCTTCGACTCATCCGAGTGGACAGAGGGGCAGTGTGTAAAGTAACTAAATACATTTACTTAAGTACTGTAAGTACAATGTTGATTATCTATTCTGTGCCTTAGTATTTCCAATTTCCAATACTTTTACTTCTACTCCACTACATCTCGGATCCAAATATTGTACTTTTACATTAACCACTTCCGCACTATATCTTATATACAATTGAAAAGGTGTCCCCAAAAGGTGTCCCCAGGACAGGAACAAAAGGCACCAGCTACTACGTCACTGACACGCTGCAACACGCTGCAACACACACTGCAACAACACACTAACACGTCACACACTTACCCTCCGCGTCGTTGGTTCCCTATCTCCTCATGTCGCGCCGCACGGCCACACTCGACACCAGCCGCGTAAAAACTGTCATCGCACTGCCACTACAGCCGGCTCCCGTCCACACTCGCAAACAACATCAATATCAATAATAAACACAAACACGCCACAAGCACCGACACCCCCGCCTAATTTCTTGCCACGTCTATGAAAACAAGCACAAAAAAAATGCCATTCAACACGCTACTTACACACACTACCACTCGCTTACAATACGCGGACCTGGCAACACTACATTCCCTCTCCCATTGGCTCACAGCCCACCACGTCACCCACACAGGGAGGGAGACGATTGCGTGATGCTTCTATGTACAGGATTCTATAGGTCACCACTTTTGGTGTGACACACACACGGCTTCTGTTTACTAGAAGAAGAAGAACTACACAGCGCACACTCTGATTCTAACTTGGACACTTACCATAATGCTAACACGACCGCGTCGACACCTGGCGTGGTACAAGCGGGACAAACCCAGGCGCATATATGGATACCAACAACAACACTACACGCACACGCGCGCGCTGCAACAACAAACAGCTACGTACAGTGTGTGTGTGCGTGCGTGCGTGCGCGCGCGGGGGGGGGGGGATTTTGGATCGCCTCGCGATGCAGCTGAAATGGCACACACACACACACACACACACGCCACAAGACGCTAATAATAATAATAATAATACACAATTACAACACTACACTAATCATAACAACAGCACAGAACAGTACAGTACACATGAGTACAGTACAGAAAGACAGCTCACATCAGAATATTAATCCATGTAATAATAATAATAATAATAAAACATAATAACACAACACTAATAACTATAATATCAACAGTACAGAGAACAGTACAGTACATCAGAATATGAATCCATGTAATAATAATAATAACAATAAATAAGCACACAACACTAACAACAGTACAGAGAACAGTACAGTACACATGAGTACAGTACAGTACAGTATACTGTTCCTGCGCCTTGCCATGCTCTTTCAATCATAATAATAATAATAAATAACACTACACTAATAACAACAATAATATCAACAATACAGCGAACACTACAGTACACATGAGTACAGTACAGTACAGAAAGAAAGCTCACATCAGAATATTAACCAATGTAATAATAATAATAATAATAATAATAAATAATAACACAACACTACTAACTATAATATCAACAGCACAGAGAACAGTACAGTACAGTACATCTGAATATTAATCCATGTAATAATAATAATAATAAAAAAACACTAATACAACAGTACAGAGAACAGTACAGTACAGTACACATGACTACAGTACAGTACAAAGACTTACAGTACAGTACAGTACAGTATACTGTTCCTGCGCCTTGCCATGCTCGCTTTCATACGCACATACACAAAACCAAACAGGGCCACTCAGCCAGCTTGGCAACTTTGCGCTTTCCAAGCAAATGCATAAATGAAAACATCATGGCTTGCCATTGCCTTCTTCCCATTTGCGACGCATCGCGTTAGGATGAGCGGGCCGAAGGCCCGCGAAATTCTAGTATACTACAGTACAAAGTGAGAAACCAGCACAAGTGAGGAAACCGGCTTTTCTGGTGTGTGTGTCTTAGGTCACATTCACATTCACACCTCTACTTTGGTAGACTCGATGCGAAGAAGTTGCATCATTCTTGCATATTTAATTTGCTGCGTTTCCCTTCACACTGGCTGTACTGTGCAGATAAGGGAGTGTGAAGTAGTGCAAATTGTGTCGAGCGATTGTTCCACATTTTCATTATACCATGTTAGCTATACAGTTTATAGATCATGCTGAGCTAAACATGTGTTTAATTTTGAAGTATTTATATTTAAACAAGATGAAGAAAGTCACCACTCGGATCCCCACACACAGTGACAGCCCTCCATGTTTACGCACAGACAGACAGACAGACAGACAGACAGACAGACAGACAGACTTAAGCAATTGATTGTGCTCGTCTGACCATATTTCGATGAGGGCTTCGGTCTCCTTATTTGACCACGTCTATCCACGGTAACGGGACATCTTTGCGCTGCGTAAAATATGCCTTCTCCGTCTCCAACTGTGTTATACTCCTCATTCATCCGCCACATTGTTTGCTTCGTTTCCATAAGCCACATTGTTTGCTTCGTTTCCATAAGCCACATTGTTTGCTTCGTTTCCATAAGCCACATTGTTTGCTTCGTTTCCTTTATTTGACATGTATTGCATCCCAACCCTTAACGCACCCCTCACCAACCTTAATCCGGTCGTTTTAACGCACCCCTATCCAAACTTAATCCGGTTGTTTTAACGCACCCCTCACCAACCTTAATCCGGTCGGACCAATGCTATGCCTAACCAATGCTATGTCTAACCACACCTGCAGTGAATCGAAGTCAATTGCGATTGGAAGCGTATAGTGAAACCCCCGTTTTTTGGCAAAGTAGAATGCGGTTGTTTACAGTAATGCGCAGCAGGATTCGAATGAGCCTTCTGCCAAAACGAAGTGCACTTTAGGCAGCTGGATTCGTTTTAATCGCAGTAAAGCATCCTGGTGTGAATGCGACCTTAGAGACGAAGCGATATGAGATAAAGAGAGAGGGGGGGTTGAGAGAGAGAGACGACAGACAGACAGACAGACAGACAGACAGACAGACAGACAGACAGACAGACAGACAGACAGACAGACAGACAGACAGACAGACAGACAGACAGACAGACAGAGGGGGGGATAAGTTCAGCATTTGAGTGAGAGTTCCGTTGTGGATGCAACAAAGACACAAACAAACACACACGCACACACCACACAAGCAAAGACACTCTCCCGGGGTATTTATCTGAGCAGTGACAGATTTCCTGCTGTGAGGGGAGGATTGTTCCCGCTTTCTAATGTATTTTTGCTGTGTCACTTGTTCCATCTGTCATGTTCTCCTCACCACCCCAGCTTAATCCTGGACATGGAGATGTATGTAGGCTACTCGTATAGCAGGATCAACCCTTTTTTGTGCCCTGGGCTACGACTAGAGTTGGGATCCGGAACCACATCCAAAATTGTGGAACCAAAGAATAATGTTCTATCACATTTGGAACGTTTGCGGAACAGGTTTATGACGCTGTCAGAGCTGGCATTATTGACTTTACAGTATGCTATACAATTACTGGTGGTTCTCAAACTCTTACATTTCAAGCACCACAACTTTGAGAGTGTATGTTCCATTTGTACACTCTCAGACCCCCTTTCCACCAAAAGAACGTCGGTTCAGTCGGTTCCGAACCTTGGTGCTTTTTGCGAACCGGTCGCGAACCGGCTGCATTTCCACCAGATTGAACCCCGGTTCATTTGGTGGCGCTATTGTACCTAAACACAAAATGTTGAAAAGGAGGAGGATCCGTCATACACGCAGACACCCGAGGGCGTTGCACAACACAAGCCGATCAGACTATCAGATACGCCCCGCAAGCCTCAGCTGGATTCTGGATCGCGATGCATCCGTACGTTTGGATCGTTTCATGTTTGCGTTGGCAATTAATGTAAACGTATTTTTGTTCCCTGCATGCTTTCAAGATGGTTGATCGCATAGAATATCTGCGAGCGTTCGTGCTGTTAATGCAGACATTTATTTGTATCCAAAAAACCTGTATGGATCAACAGCTGGTTTGCAGGTCTATGTCCCAAAGCCCTGTCGATGATGTCATAATAGGGAAAGGCATCAGCCTTTTATAGCTCTATGATCATACCCCGCTCCACTTTTGGACAAGTCCTTTTTGGCATCGCGGTAATCCGATTTTAGTTTCTTTAGTTTATTGATTATTTGCTCTGCCGTTCGCGTGAACCGAGCTTTCGCCAACTCTTCTACCAATGCCGAATATAATTTGGCCTTTCTCTGGGTACTCTCCAACTTCTCCTGAAACAGTCAGGAGATGCCCATACGGACAACAAACACTCCGTTTCTTCATCAGACCATTGCACATTCTTAGATAGATAGATAGATTTTTTTTTTTTGCGGCATCGTTTATCTGTTATGTTATGTTATGTTGCGTGTGTCTGCGTCCTCCCAAGTTCCAACCCACTGACAAGTTCCAACCTACTGACTTATATCGTCTCGGTTCACAAAGCGCTGCGTGCAATTACAAAGCTGAACCACCGTTTTGTGGTTCACATTGGGAACGAACGTTTATGGTTCGGAACCAACTCATTTTCAGTGGAAACACCGAACCGAACCGGTTCAACCCCGGTGGAAAAAGGGCCTC
>NC_136792.1:35725206-35737706 GCF_951216825.1 Electrona antarctica | reverse complement strand
AACAACACATAGACATGACAGGTCGAGTACCTGCAGTGATTATTAGCTGCTGCCAACTAGGTAAGTGGACGTACCAAATGAGACTGAATAATTGACAAGGCTGATTGGAAGGCTGCGATGCAATGCAATATTACTTCTACTACTACAACCCTACTACTACTACTACTACTACTATTTTGTTTTGGGAGGCCCCTCGAGGCCCGTTTCAATTGAAACGATTGAAACATATATAAGGCCGCCACTGCTCCTTGAAGAGCTTTAACCCATTTAGGCCTGACGTCGAAATAAATAAAAAGTCTTCTGAAAGAATATAATTATATTCAAAGATTTGTGCCGCATTTTCACGATTTTTCAAAAATAGCAGACCTACAAATGGGTTTCCGTCCGGAATGGGTTAAGATCAACCTGAACCACTGGGAACACATAGCCAAGGACCGACCGGCCTGGAGAAGAAAGGTCCAGGAGGGTGCCGTTCTCTGTGAGAACAGCAGAAGATCCTGTGCCATGTTGAACAACAGCACATAAACTGTGCCTGCCCCTCAGGGCTCTGCATCCTCTCTAGGATCTTCTAAATAAACTGTGCCTGCCCCTCAGGGCTCTGCATCCTCTCTGACCTCTTTGCCACAGTGGATTCGAAGTGGTCTTTCCAGTCATCTGTGCACTCACCAAAAGTCAACAAATTGAGACGTGCCATGGACATCATCAACCCTGATGGACGAACAAAGGAAGGAAGGTGTGTGTGTGTGTGTGTGTGTGTGTGTGTGTGTGTGTGTGTGTGTGTGTGTGTGTGTGTGTGTGTGTGTGTGTGTGTGTGTGTGTGTGTGTGTGTGTGTGTGTGTGTGTGTGTGTGTGTGTGTGTGTGTGCGCGTGCATTTTGTTATATTTTATGCAAAGTCTGTCTGTCTGTCTGTCTGTCTGTCTGTCTGTCTGTCTGTCTCGAACATGCACACACACATGCTCCTACTGCAGGAAGTGAGCACATGGACAGAGATAAACAAACACCAGAGACCTTGGCAGGACTTCCTGAGTGCTGTAAGCCTTTCTGACAAATACACACGCGCACAGCACCACACCGTGTGCACGTGCGCACAGCACCACACCGTGTGCACGCGTGCACGCATTGTGGCATTTTCAGCCCACCGTAATCAAGTGAAATAAGCAATTGGTTTTTGCTGTCTCTCCTATCTGATAGCTGGTCCATCACACATGTGTGGTGATATGCTTGACATATTCAAATCAAATGAAAGTGTGTCATTTTGAAGGTGACTGGATGCAGATGACACACGCGATACGCACATGCACACACACACACACACACACACACACACACACACACACACACACACACACACACACGCACACACACACGCGCGCCCGTCCGCATAATCAGCAGGTATATCAATCAAATAGTGGAACCCAGCTATCAGATTTCACAAAACCAGTACACCCTATAGTACAATTGGTTAATGGGTGGGCAGGCGGAATGCACCATCAGTATGACCCAGACCTGTATGGAGGTCACTATGACCCAGACATAACCATATACTGTAGAGGTCACTATAACAATCAGTACAGGCAAACACACACACACACACACACTTCTGCATGACAGCAACAATATATCTGTGTTGCTACTATTGGTCAGCAGAAGGTCTATCACCGATAATATAATCGATAATATAATGCTCTTATAATGAGCACTAGTGAGGACCAATTATATAAATGCAAGATTGACAATGGGTGAAGTGCTGCTTTGAATATTTCAGTAGGCTATTTCATAAGCTGGAAAACAAAACAAAACAATGGAGGTACTTCTGGGCTGGCTTACTGCAGTGTGCACAAGAAATTAAACCATTAGCAAGATTAGCTTCGAGCAGACAGACGCGCACACACACACACGCACACGCACAGAGCACGTCGCACGCACGCACGTCGCACGCACGCACGCACGCACGCACGCACGCACGCACGCACGCACGCACGCACGCACGCACGCACGCACGCACGCACACACACACACACACACACACACACGAGCACACACACACACACACACACACACACACACACACAGCCCTCACATATGGACCCCTATAAAAAATAGCTCAATACCGACAGCCGGTCAGCAAGTGGATTCATGAATGTATCGTGTATATAGACCATATTTTAGGCCAATAAAAAAACGATCTAGCCTATACCAAAAACTAACTAACTAACTAACTAAGTTCTTACCGAATGATATGTTGGGGGTCCCCACTTCAAAAATGATTATTTTGGGGGTCCCCACTTCAAATATGATTATTTTGGGGGGTCCCCACTTCAAATATGATTATTTTGGGGGTCCCATGCACTTTAAATATGATTATTTAAAGTGTGTGGGGGGGTCGCCTGAAACGTTTGAGAAGCCCTGCATGCTGTAGGGTACAGCATTGGTAAGAAACAAAATGATACTGTTAATACCATAACATGCAAACGGCAGCCAGCTGCTAAAAACAGATGGCTGAGCATGTTCAAAAGGTTTGGAAATTATATTTGTGAGTGTTGACATTTCATTGGCTGCCAAGTTCATTCTCCAGTCAGACATACCCAGCGAAAAGTTGTGTGCTGTTCTTTTCTTTGAAACAAACACACACACACACACACACACACACACACACACACACACACACACACACACACACACACACACACACACACACACACACACACTCAGCAGTAGTGGTTTGGGCTCAAATCTGCTGGTATTTTCGAGTTTCCCCGCAGCTGTGTTTGTTTGTGTGTGCTGTACTGTATACGTGTGCATGTGAGCCTGTGTGTTTGTTCTGTGCGTGTGCGTGTGCGTGCGCGCGTGTGTCTAAAACAGTGCACACATCAACACCTGCATATAGCCCTGTACGGTGTGTGTGTGTGTGTGTGTGTGTGTGTGTGCGTGCGTGCGTGCGTGCGTGCGTGCGTGCGTGCGTGCGTGCGTGCGTGCGTGCGTGCGTGTTTGTGGTGTGTGTGCTTGTGTTTGTGTTGTGGAATCTAAACTAATCACAGTGCCTTTAACCTCAGGGCCAGGGAAAAGTAAGCAGCGCACACCTGCAGGAAGGTAGATAGAGCCGTGTGCCAAGAACATGTCACCACTGAGGCTGATGGAGCTACTGCAGCATACTGTACTGTAGGCACTGTAGCTTTCATATAGGAGACTTCTGACTGACTGACTGACTGACTGACTGACTGACTGACTGACTGACTGACTGATGGGTACACTCCCTCTCTCTGTCTGTCTGTCTGTCTGTCTGTCTGTCTGTCGTCTGTCTTAATATTTTCCTTGACCCCCCCCCCCCCCCCCCCCCACCCTCTCTCTCTCTCTAGGTCTGAGGTCGGACGAGCCCTCCCCTCCATCGTTGCTTCCAGTCATCTCACACACACACACACACACACACACACACACACACACACACACACACACACAAGCATACAAGCATACAACAATAACAATAACACCATTTTGCCATTCGTGGCAACATGGTCATTCTGATGAAGGACTACGATTACATGTAATTGTCACTTGTCAGCACTCACAGCACACAAAGCACCAGGCTGCAGACAACAACAGTTTGAATGTCTCACCCGTGTATTCACAAATTTCACAGCAATAGCCAAAGTTACAAAACAACACAGCAGGCTATATTTCTCACACACAGTCACTTGGTTCAGTAGCATAGGCCTACTGTATGTGTGTTGGCAAAGTGAATACAGTATAAGCAGTCAGATCCTCAGTGTTCATATAGTTGAGGGGAACAGAACAGCCTACATGGATACCCGCACGCTATGAAATTGCTTTATATGAGTTATGAGGATATTGTCAGCTATAAACTTTTGAAACATTTTTCATCGACCGTAGAAAATGTGATTACATTTTTGACTAGTAGAAAAAAAAGATGCTGACACTAAGGAGTGCGGTCCTCAAGGGGGTCAAGGTCTTCCCTTGTATTAGTGCTTTTTCTGATTTTATCCTCTTAGCACATGTTAGACCTTTCCTTTAACTGTATACCCATTCTGCAAACTGTTTTCAATCAAAAGAATGCAATCAATCAATCAATCAATCAATCAATCCAAAGGGACCCATAGCCTCTTACAGCTGGTAACCCGCAGGAATCCATCTGGTTCCATATGTACATTCTCAGAGTTATTATCCTTGAATTTGAAAAGTTTGAGAAGCACTGATTGACTGATTATCATCAGGCTATTATAAATTGAACTTACCGTCTCGCCTCATGTTGGTCCTCATAACCTTAGCATTGATGATCTGCTGCTCCGCTGAAGTCCTCAGCATCATCACCCACAAGAGCACGAGGAGCGACAGGCACACTTTAAACATCACTGATGATGATGATGATGATCCCTTCATCTCTGTTCAACACTTATTAAAACGTCCTTCGTGCGTCTTTAGGCTACTTCCTCATATGGACTTGAGCTCTTAAAACGAGGCAAGTGTGAAAAAACCGAAACCTTTCTAGTCAACGTGCACAGAAAACGACGTGCTCGTAGGCCTAGTAGCTTGGCTGTATCCAAGAGAGTTGTCGAACTTTACGCAATGTAGCCGATCTTCAATCTCTCCTGAGAAACTCACCACTTAATTGCTTGCTTCACTACAAAAACGTGGACACGCAAACAAGTCCTCTTCTTGTGCCAAAATAAATAAATACAAGTCTCCTTCTCTATTAAACTTTACAGAAAACGTTCTCCTATCCAAGAGTTGTCTAAAACTTTACGCATCGTAACTTCTCCAATCTATGAGAAACCCCTTGCTTACAAACTGTAGGACAGCAGCACAGAAAGAAGTCCCATATCCTTGTCCTCCGAAAAAATAAATACAAACAATAAAAAGGTCCCCAAACGCAGACCATCCCCGGGAGTCCGGCGGTGAAGGAGGAGGCGATGTAGTGGAACCAGAAGGCAGGTGGTGGCCGATAATATAGCTCTGCTCACGGCCATGCATGAGCTCCTTATCGCTGCGAGGAGCACACATCCAGCCACCGGCTCATTGTCATTCCGATCACACGCACATATTCCACATAACTTCTCCACGGCGGCGTAGGTCTATAGTAGCTAGACTATCTGATGATGATGCGTGCGTGCCTGTTGATCCGCGGAAAAACTTTCTCTAGCCTACAATGCGCCACTGCTGCCGCCGACAAGGAACTTCTTGCGCGTATTCGTACACGCACGCAAGGTACCCAAGCGGTACGTGATGTGTGTGCGTGTGTGTGTGTGTGTGTGCGTGCGTGTGTGTGTGTGTGTGTGTGTGTGTGTGTGTGTGTGTGTGTGTGTGCGTGCGTGTGCGTGTCTGCGTGTGTGACTGTTTCCGCGCGTTGTCGGAGGGTCAAAAGGGAGAGTCACTCTCAGTCTGAGATATTTTTCTCCCCCCCCACTTTTTTAGGTGAGGAGGGGTGACACGTTCAGCCGATTAGGCTATTTTTTTTTAAACAGTACAAAGGAAATACGCCAGAGGGAACATATTTGACTAGGAAACTTAGACACACACACACGCACGCACGCACGCGCGCGCGCGCACACACACACACACACAGCGCACGTATGGGAGGAAAGGAACATTTTAGCAAAACATTCACGGGAATAAACATCACTGACACTGGGGGTTATGCAAAAGGAAAACCTATAGGCATTACACACTGAAACAAATATGTTCAGCTTGTTCCAGAGAAACAGCTGACAGGAATTCACTTGTTCAGTAGGCTACATATTCATCATAATTATTACACACTAGGCCTACCTATGCTATTGTGTTAGCTACCGGTATACAAAACTGCTTTAGGGGTCTTTTTTTTCTCAGGCCAATATAAGGACCCCAGTTAGCTCAGTGGTTCCCAAACTGGGGTTGGGACTGCCAGGGTCCCCAGATGATTAGCTTAATGTGCAACATTAAGTTTTCTCTCTCAACACCATGAAGTAAACAGACAAAGTGTATCTGCAAATCTGTAAAGTCACAATTAAAAGACGACTTCGCCCATTTTAAACCCATCTTTATATAGCCTACCTGGTCCTCACTAACGCTCTTTGACCTACATGCTTATCTGTTTCTCAGACAAGGACACCCCCCCCCCCCCCTAATCTCAGAGTCCCAAACCACCTATTGGAACACCCCTGCCCGAAAGGAACCCAGAGACCCCAATTTGAGAACTGATGCAAACTACACAACTATTGATTGATTGATTGATTGATTGATTGAAACTGTTAACTGTGAGTGGACGACACCATAAAGCATTACACTTGTTAACTATAGGGCCCACCATTTTCAATTCATCAAATTCAGCAGTGGTGGTGCAGTGGGACACTGCAGTAGCATAATTGTTTAGTTGCATCCTAACCATCCATGGTTAGGATGCATGCATGATGCATGCTTAAAATAATCATTATACTGTATATGTGCTCTAATTATATCTACTCTTTCTGTCTGAGCTTTATAGGCCTACAGTCCGTTTAAAATAATGGTTATTTGCTGCAATCATTCAGTGATCTTTCTCTCTGAGCTTTATACAGTCCATTGAATACCATGAATGTACCCACTTAGCACAGGGGTTCTCAACGTTTTTGGCCGGGGACCCCCGGAAATGCTTTGGCAACGTCTCGGGACCCCCGCCCCGCCCCCTCCCGACCCCCAATATAAATTGACTGCTACAATAACCTTAATAATAGAGACAATACACCATAAATAAATACTGAAACCAGATATACATTAGGGAAGGTGTATGCATGTACTATGTGTACTATATGTAAACTCTTCATTTCCATTTTCCAGCCATTCAGTTGCAAAAAAAAAAATATATATATATATATATATATTTATTTATTTATTTATTTTTATTATTATTTGGGGACCCCCCAAAATAATTTGGCGACCCCCCGAGGGGCCGCGACCCACGGGTTGAGAACCCCTGACTTAGCAGACGCTCTTGTCCAGGTAACCCCAGGTAACCCCCCCCCCCCCCCCCCCCCCCACATTATTGTACCAAAATGCGGAAGACAGTTGACTGTACCTTATAGCACAACATGATGATATAACATAGACCGAAATGGAGTTATATCAACAAGGATAGGATGATTATAAAAAGGCAATCAGAAATGACTTTGGACAGATGGAAAACGCTTTAGTTAGTGACGGATTACTTACTGGGTTTCTTCTGATACTTGAATGTTGGCATGGAATAATAATCCCGTCTTTCATTAGCGTGAACGCTGAACGTGACAAAATAGTCTATACAGCCACTCTGTTATGCTGCTGACAGCTGATCATTAAACACACACGTTGAAACAAGGCTATACGGTAAAGATACCAAGAAGGACAGGACAATGTCACTGTTATGCAATAGTCAGTGACATCACTGACGAATCCTTTGTGTTACTCTTCATGTGACCGAGTAGCCTCGGTACCCAGGCAAGTTTTCACCGTCGCCTTTTTTTCTTACCCCTTCATGGGCCCCGGCACCGTCGATATCTTCGCCACTGACTGTGTAAAATGTACACTTATTAACTATAATTTACATTTTACAGACAGATGACAGATGACTTTTCAAGACAGGTTAGTTGGCTAGTTTGTTATGCATTGTAGTACTGTGCAGCGGTGAGGGCCCTGTACATGACCGTGTGGTTCATCATCATGCAAGTATGCAGTCCAAGTCTACATCCATGCTGCTCTGCTCTGCATGCTTATCACCCTGTGCTCTGCATGCTTATCACCCTGTGCTCTGCATGCTTATCACCCTGTTATATGACCTCCGTTTAGACGCATCGCCTGCACTTCATGGCTGTCAGGTGGGAAACCTCGAATTAACTGAAACCGTTCATTTTCATTAAATGAACCAATGGATCCAATGTAGATAAGTCACAAAAGCTCAAAAGCTCAAAGCTTGTCGATCGGCTATTTTCAGCCAACGCTTTCCTCACAAAAGCAGAAAACTGAAAATACACTAGTACAGAAGCCCGAGGGTTTCCGCTCAGTCAACCATATGGTTTAAATGGTTAATTTAAGGGGAAACCAGAACTGATCAATTATCAGTTAATTACCAGTGGCTGCCTTATATCTCCAGAATTGTGGTATGAAATGTAAATATCTGTCTGTCTGTATTCATGTGTGGAAACAAGTTTACACCCAGTGTCACGTGACGCCTCCTCCTGACACCTTTGAGTTAACAACAGGATCTGTCGAGGTGACTCTGTAACTGACAGTGTAGCCTTAGCCTACTACAAATGGACCCTTTTATAACAATAAACTCTGATGGAAATACAAATGGACTGTTATGGGTCCATTTGGTTGTATTTGTGAAATACGGCAGCCAATCAGAACTACGTGTCAGTATGACTAGCATGTCGAACTTTACATGGGTATTCTAGACCAGTCCTTTTCAAGCCATGGTAAAAACATACACAAGGTTTCTGCCAGACAGTGACGACTCTCTCTCTCTCTCTCTCTCTCTCTCTCTCTCTCTCTCTCTCTCTCCTTGCCAGCCTTGGTCCATGTCCATGCATGCTATCCACTTATTTGAAGAGCTATTTAGCCTTACTTGACAGGATTGCTCTTACTCAGCATGAAGAGCCTTCCCATTCCCAAACACTGGGCCTTGAGTAATGTGGCAAAGCCTATATACACAGTCACTTAACCAATGATATAAAGGATGTTAATTATGAGAAGCTATATTCCAACTCCCCTGCTATATACAGTATATATAAATATAGGCCAATATCATATGCGCTCATTGGTGCATGAATGTATGATTGTGCATGTGCACACATGCACAACTTATGTCACACATACTCATGTACACAAAGCATAATGTCATGACCATCACGCATGCACACATTAAAATGGACCCGAATGTTAATTTACTGTAAGAAATGTAACCTTACAGGTCCAGTCTCAGACTTAAGTTAAAGGTGTAGGGCAACGGAAATGGTGGACAGTTTATTTTGAAGTTTTAGCTGGAAACGCTGGCTCTGAAGTTTCTGAACCAATCAGAGCGCCGCATCCCTCCAGGCTATGGGGTCTCAAAGTCTGTGACTTCCTGCACGTGAATTTCGTTTGTAAACAAAGTGAAAGGGAGACATTAAAAAAAGCCAGCGGATTATTTCTAACCTGTACACAACCTACATATTTTAGCATGATGATTAAGTTTAAAACAAGTATACACATTGTAAAATATGCCAGTCTTAAACTTTCCCCTCTTATTGCTCTATGTCTTACTGGGTTCCTGTACCATGGTGTTTTACCAGATTCCATGTTATCTGTGCTGCTCATACCTGTCATAAAAGATAAAGCTGGGAAAATTAATAATATGGATAACTACAGACCTATTGCTTTAGCTAGCATACTGTCCAAAGTCCTGGAGAAGATCCTGTTGAATACATAGGAGAAAATATAGGAGTCAAAACTCCACTATGTTTTTATGTTTTATTGATGCATCCAGGGCATTTGATAGACTAAACCATTTTAAGTTATTTGATAAAATGTGCCAAAGAGGGGTACCCAAGTACATTATCAGGATGTTAGCCTTTTGGTATGCACATCAGCTGATGCAGGTGAAGTGGGGCAATACTGCATCGGAACCATTTCATGTTGGGAATTTTATCTCCTTTTTTATTTAATCTGTACATGGATGATCTATCTAGTAACCTGAACCTCTGTAAAACTGGCTGTGTTATCGGTAATACTGTTGTGAACCATGATCTTATGTACGCGGACGATTTGGTTATCATTTCCCCGTACAGTGCAGGCTTACAGCAGCTTTTGAGGATTTGTTCCCAGTATGGTATTGACTTTAATATTAAGTATAATGCCAAGAAGAGTAGCATCCTGATTGTGCGAAGTAAAGAGGATAATAATTATTCTCAGTGATAACATTCTCCTTGTCTGCAGTGAGATTAAGTACCTCGGTCACTATATCTCTGATGACCTCACAGATGATAAAGACATTCATAGACAAAGGTGCAAAATGTATGCCCAGGCAAACATTTTAATGAGGACATTTCATAATTTCACTACAAGGTGAGTAGCATGCATAAACTTAAGGTTGCATATAATGATGCATTACGATTACTAGTGAGGGTATACCAAGATGGCACAGTGCCAGTCAGCTGTTTGAGAACTTGGGGGTGCCTACCTGTCAAGCCCTTCTAAGAAACTTAATGTACAAATTCATGTGTCGACTAGAGGAGTCTGACAACTGTGTCATCAGGTTGTTAACCAACCCTGTGAAGAGCTCTAATAGGTTCTCTTCCATGATTTGGAGACATTTTTCTATTTTTAATTTGTCTTATTATTTACTGTCTTTTGTTCCTCTGTATGTGATCTGGACCGTGAGTCTGTAATAAAGATTGAATTGAATATGCACTGTCTGGATGTCATCTTGAATGAGAATAAAAACAGTAGTAGTTCTTTAATCAAAACCAGCTGTGGAGGAGGAGTAATGAAGCATGGGAAACAAACTGGTGAGCTTCATTTTTATTGGCTTTTATCGATGTGGATCTCTACACGTCATCACGCAGCACGTTTTCATTTTCAGGAAGTAATTAAATATTAATTAATTATATATAAATGTTTTATGGACTTTTGGTATAAAAACACACAAAAATGAGAATTTGCCCATTTTTTTGGCCTCCATTGTTAGGTATGTCCATATGATGACCACAGATATGGTCTAAAAGTGTGAAAAACGTATTTTTCATTTCACTACGCCTTTAACGTTCAACCTCTACTATACGGTATGTGCATTGGAGGGGCTATAGCGCCTCTCAAAGAATCTTGCAAGTATTAACATTTTGAACAATTTCGATTTCTTTTGATGAAAATATTTTTCTCTGGGGGTCCCTGGCACAAAATATTTTCAGATGGGGGTCCGCAACCAAATAGCTACATATCAATTTAGGGGTCATTGACATGAAAAGGTTTAAGAACTACTGCTAAATAGCGTTCGGACATTGTGAAATATGACACACACAAGTGTGATGTCCTCACAAGTATAGTAATGCCCAATGTGCGTGCGTGCAGCATGTATCTGCTTGAATGGAGTTGCCATTTGTCTTGTCTTTCCTGGAGCATTGTAACATCTCTCAGTGGATCCACACACTCTAACCTTCCTGTCTGTGTATTAGCGAGGCACATGCACATTGGCCCCAAGGCGGGAGAAGAGCTTGACTAATAACTGAAATCCAGTCAGGAACAAATAGAGGCTTTTGTAACGGCGTTTAAGCAAGCTATTCCATTGATGTCGGGCGCAAACCTTGTATGTCCAACACTATATCATTTATAGTGAGGGGCGCTCTTATCATCGTACATCATCCATTCATTGACTGTTCTTAATCTGTTGTACAGCGACCTTGAGTGCCCTGAAAGGCGCCGTATGAATAAAATGTATTATTATTATTATTATTATTATTATTATTATTATTATTATTATTATTATTATTATTATTATTATTATTATTATTATTATTATTATTATTATTATTGTAAATGGCAATTTCGCTGATTTGCTGTTCCACATATGATGTAAATTCTCCATTCATTGTCAATGGCATTTAATGTTTGTGTTAACACAGAAATAGCCGATTTGCTCAGACACATATGACGTAAATTTTCCATTCATTGTCAATGGCATTTCATGTTTGTGTTAGGACAAGAATCTACAATATAGCTGAATAGGAGGGGCTATAGCGCCCCTCAAAAACACCTGCGTTAAGTCAGGGGCGCTCTTATCGTCATACATCATCATACAGCATAATTCTGGCCAATCACATGGCGTCCTCACTTTCCTGTCATTGGTGCCCATCACAATTGACGTCTTCACTTTTCTGCCCTCACTTTTAATCTACGTTGCTCCTCCAATCAAATCATCGCTATGGGGTGCTCAGCCAATCAAATCATCGCTTAAATTCACACAAACACACAGAGCTGGGCATAGGAGGCCCTCTGCAAAAAAATATTTTAAATAAGTGGGAAATAGCTGATCTACTTTTTGAGTGGTGTAAACCACTCCTACAACAGTTAGTCTGTGCAGAAAAAATGAGCATGGTTGCTATGTTCACCCTGTTCACCCGGGTGTGATTTAATTACGTCAGACATGATTTCATTACGTCAGACATGATTTCATTACGTCAGACAGGCTATAGCTTACACCACTCAGTTCATACGGGTGTGATTTTTATGTATTGAAATGGTCTTAAAAGTCCTTCAATAAGTCATCTGGGGACCCCCCAAAAATCATGTTGGGGGGTCCCGACCCACAGGTTGAGAACTACTGCCTTAAAGGGTTGAAAAGGGTAATTTTCAACTGTCATTCGGTAACGACATCATCACACAAAACGCTATCACAATGTCAACGTCACAACTTTGTCCTTTAAAATGAATCATCAACAAAGCACTTTGGAAAGGAAAAATGGCACTATATAGAAATGAACCATTTGCCATTTGCATTCAAGAAGACATTTTCATAAGAGGG
>NC_136792.1:35697706-35720206 GCF_951216825.1 Electrona antarctica | reverse complement strand
TACCTGTATATATTTGTTGTTCTCAACACTAAAGGATGGACCACATCTAACCAGATCCGCAGGCACACACGCACGTACCTCAACACATTTCTGATTAGGAAGAAGTTGAACGTCTTTAGTTACCATGGAAATGTTCTGATATTTGTGTTTGTGGGCTACCAATGGCACGGTGACATTTACTGTGATTATGCGTATTTCACGAGGCTTGGAGCACAAAATGCTGCAAGGATCAATTAGGCAGAAAATGGGATCATTATGTTGCACTGAGCATTCGGAAGACTAAATGCATTTTCTGAATGCTGTGAGAGTGAGTGGGAGCAGGACTGGCACCATCATGACATATTAGTAGCCTAGACGATTAACTGTCATTAATAACTACGAGGATTTACAGTAATTGTGTGGGTTTTTTTTTTTTTTGCATTGAAGCATTGCATGGAATCACTATTAATTTGATTAGCTGCAGCTGTGTTGCTTACAATACATCTTGGTGTACTGAGGCCAGTCAGTCTTGTATGCTATTCTCTCAAGACAGATTAAATATATTGTTGTCCTTTTTTACGTCATGTTTTTAACCTAAAAGTCAGAAAATCTGGTTATAGGGTTTCATATTGAACTCAATGTGCGTGCGCACACGTACGTGCGTCTGGGCGTGCATGTGGTCATGTGTTAATAGTTTGTGCACCCGTTCTTGACTGGGTGCTTGTGTGTGTAGTAGGCTACTGTGCCTGCCTGTTACACCAGATTCAATGTCTGTTACACCAGGCTCAAGGCAGACAGATTCTTATAAAGCAAACCTTTCCTGTGATAAAATGGCTAAATGGTAATAAAAAAGGTCAACCAAAGAAGATTCCTGTACAGGATCTCCTCACTGGTCAAAACAAATATTTTTAGCAAGACCTCATACAAGGTTTTGGGTTAAAGTTAGGTTTAACCATAGTTTTAGTGAGGTTAAAGTTAGGGTTACGGATAGGCATATAAACACGCCCACCTTGGTGAAACACAAGAAAGAGGGAGTCCCCCTGTGACACACTGTCGGTGTCAGCGCTGTTCAACTGTCAGGTTTGACTTGTGTCTCAAATGAGGGACGGCGCCGCCCCACCATACAGTACATAGGAAGTGACCCTATGTCCATGTGTGTGTCATACAGTATTTAGCCTACACATAGGAACATAAGAATTATCATTTGATCATATCAATAGTCTTTATTTCCCCCCAACATAACACCAACACACAATAGGCTACATGAAGTGGCAGCGGTGGCCGAACGGATTGCGGAGCGGTCTTGATACCGGAAGGTCGCCAGTTCGAATCAGCGGTCCGACACGTTAAAATTACCACCGCTGAAGTGCCCTTGAACAAGGCATTGAACCACTACGATGAAATGTTCTATGAGCAGGGCCTGGCTGGAAACAAGTTCTTGAGCTTAGCCCAGATACCCTGGGTAAATATAGTAATCATTTCATTTCATTTCATTTCAAGTCCAGAGGATACACAACACCATCATAACAGCAAGGCAGTTTGTTTAACGACACAATGGCTGAAGGGACAAAAGTCCTAATTATACATACTTTTTGCCAAGTTGTGTATCTTCGAAATGGCAAAAACCCTTCAGCCATTGCCATTTAGTGTTTTATTTATTAATATACCCAGTCACCTTGAAGTCTAAATATTACACAACGTCAGCTTTTTTTTCCTACAATCTGCACTTTTCTCCTGTATTGTACGGGATCAATGCTTTTCTGGATCAGGGCCCACTGTCCACCCATCTGATCTTGACAAGGCAGCCATGGTTGCCATGTCAAGTGGTAAGGTGGGTGGACTTGCAAGTCTTGCATGCATTTTCTGCATGAATTTCCTAAACCCCTTAAAAGCATAATTTATGCAAAGTCACTATACTGCACCTGAGATGTTCCTTTTTACTGGGACCAAGTTTGGATACACTGAATATCAATATGATATTAAATTATTTCAATGGTAGTTGATGGAGAGAAAGGAATGGATTTGTGTCCAAACAAGAAACAGCAACCAATGGGTGCAAAGAGGGGCATTACCACAGGCAGGACTTGAAAAAAGGGTCAACCATCAGGATTTGCAATCTACTTTACTTTAGGGAAATTTACTGCGGAAGGGTCAATAGCTGAAGGTATAAAGCACATGCTTGTCCACTAAGCATTGACGAGGCTTGCCTGGGAAGGCTTCCTTCTCTGACTAAAGGGCAAACATACAACAGAGGTTCACCTCCTGGAAGATGCCGGGCGTCACTCACAGAGCTTTTTGAGAATCCCTCATTCATCCTCATCCCAAAGCAGTTCCAAGCCTACCTGGACTCTCTCTGAAGCCAACATGGTCTTTCAGCTTTATTGTCTCCACCAGGCCGAAGGCATGGGGAGAGAGTATGTTGGAGAGAGTATGTTTTGCACTCCGTCCGTGTGTGTGTCCGTCCGTCCTTCCTTCCGTCCGTCTGTGTACAGCTAATCTCCGGCACCGTTAACCCGGCCGATGCCAAACTTTGCACACACACTCCCTGGATGCCAACGATGAACCTCTGCCCCACATTTTCCAGAACGGCCTGTTATAGCGCCACCATGAGGCAGCTTTTCACATGTTTTACCTAAAACTGCACCGATCTGCGTGAAACGTTGCATGCACACTCCCTAGAGGCCAAGGACAAACCTTTGACCTGCATTTTCCGCATCTGCCTTTTATAGCGCCACCAGGAGGCCGACTTTTGTAAAACACATTTTTGGATATTACTCCTCCAGATTCTGTCCAAAAATCTCACAAATCGTTACACAGTATCTCTATGGTCATGTGCTCAAGTCGGATCTGTCTGATATTTCATATTCCATCCTAATTGCCTATAATTGGCTTTCACAGTTTGCAAGATTGCCCCGTTTTGAACAATAGCCTCAAATCATGAACGCAGCATGCAATTTACGTGAAATCTTTCACACATTTTCTTACTAGGCTGAGGAATATATCCCACCCTTTTCACATTGGCCTGTTATAGCGCCACCAACAGGTTGATTTTTGCAAAACACATTTTTGGAACAAAATGCCTCAAATCATCCAATTGCCATCAAAGGCGTATGAAGAAATGGCAATCGGTACACATGATCTCTGTAGTCATGTGATCAAGACGAGTCTGTTGGATTTCTCAGATTGTACACTGATTGGCTAAGATTGCCTTCCAAATTTTTCAGGAGTGGCCCGTTTTGTACAAAATGCTGCACATGTCCTGCTCATCCAGAATTCTATCCTCAGAGATGCTATGAGTGATCTGGCTCTGCATTTCCTCAACAAAATGAAGAAAATTGTTGCAAAAACAAATCTCCTAAACATTTTGCCAAACATCACACACACTCCTATCCTCCTGGTGGAGACCTGTGCCCGGAAGGGCACTTTTTCTAGTTGCTGTTCTGCTTTGATTCATGCTTCTGGAGAAGGCAACGGGATGTTGCACATTGCATTCACCCAAGAGTGTTAGGCTTAGGGTACGTCAAGTTTACAACTTTCCAAAGTCATAATTATTGTGTAGTATTGAAATCTCACTGGTTTAATCAACTTTGTTCAACCATTACTGTTTCTGGTCAAAAGTGGGTGCCATTCTTGTGATAGTCTCTCTCTCTCTCTCTCTCTCTCAGAGTCAAGTCCGAGTCAAATTAAAATGTGGACTTGAGACGAGTCAAGGACTCGTGTACTACAACACTACTCGCACACACGCACGCACACAGTTCTAGATGGCTGGCCCCTGTGGTGTCACACCATTGTTGTCAAATTGCCCACTCAAGAAGCACTTTGCGAGCTATGGAGGCGAGACACCAAAGGTGTTGAATAGAAGGAAATGTCATAGGTTCAAAAGCCTATATGATCAGGTTGCAGCAGTCAGATGAAAAACCCTTTCATGATTTTGAAAAAGCAGTGTTTTCTTAGGCAAGTTTGAGCTGAGCTGGATTGTTTATGATGTAGCACAAGATCAGAAATATACTATGTTGAAGAGAGAGCATAACATTCAAGATATCATAAGCCTGATTTGCTGCGTTCCGCAGGTCTGAAATGTCACTTCTACTTTTCAGACCTGCGGAACACAGACAATCAGGCTGGAATGTTCCTGTGATATTTTGTTGCCAGATGGAATTTCCTATACTAGAGTAAATAATAATGAAACAATTACGAAAATCACTAAAGAGAAAGCAGTACAAAAAATAAAAATAATAATAATAATAATAACAACACTCATCTTTTACTTTCTCTAATAACAACCTAAAACATGAATCTTGGTTGAAAAAAACTGAAGTTGTCCCTTAAGAGGTGAACACTAATGAGCTACCCGTCAGCTTCTATCATATAAAAACATAATCTAGGGATAGGAATACAGGAATCACAACTAGAATTTCCCCATCCAGATACCAATGGTACCAATTTGTAAAATGTTGGGACTTGGGCTTGGCCCACAGTCACCTTGATGGCTATAAATATAACTATACTTTTCTCAAGCATCCAGTCATCCTAGGAATCTGTGCAGACGCCACATACTCTGACCATTTAGTAGAGAATAATTAAAAGATTGTTCGGCTCTTGCATTTTGGTATTTTTATGTCTCACACTGCAAGGTTCTTGCCAAATAGCTGAGATTCATTTAGCATACTTTCTTACAGCTGCTGAACCCATTTCCATTACCATCGCTATAGAGTATAGAGACATCTTTACAACATCTCTGGTGTCTCAGTAACCGTAGTTTGACTGGAACCTGTGGGACGTGCTGTGCAATATCAAAACGATTTGTTGTTGCTGTCGGGCAGAAACCTCTTATCTTCTTCTTCTATGTGAGTGTGTGTGTGTGTGAGTGTGTGTGTGTGTGTGTGTGTGTGTGTGTGTGTGTGTGTGTGTGTGTGTGTGTGTGTGTGTGTGTGTGTGTGTGTGTGTGTGTGTGCGTGTGCGTGCGTGCGTGCGTGTGAGACAGACAGACAGACAGACAGACAGACAGACAGATTCTACTTTTTATATGAGACAATAGGAAACAATGAAAAAATAAGTACAAACTACAATTACAGTACAGACGAGAAACAAAAAGGAAAAGTACATCAATGTATTAAGGTACGAGCTTATCTCTGTCTCACACACACGCGCGCGCGTGCGCGCACACACACACACACACACACACACACACACACACACACACACACACACACACACACACACACACACACACACACACACACACACACACATACACACACACACACACACACACACACACACACACTCTTTGCACAGTCCCCGACAGTGCTGATAAGAGTTAATCGTCTTAGCTAGTCATTATCAAGCACAGTGTAGTCATAAAACATAAAATGAAATCCTTCACGGTCATTAGATGCATATAAAGCACTTCATGTGTTGCCAAACATGGATGCGTATACAGACATATCGTCTCCGTCAGGTGGAAACATCATATGTCCAAAATTTAATTCAAAAGTAGCAGATTTACAAGATCTTGAAACACAGCGCTGCTTAACAAATAGAGATTAGAGGTTTCTGCCAGACAGCATCTCGGGGCCCTGCACAAAATGTCTGGGGGACAAAAATGCTCAAATTGAACAGTGGACAGCTAGTAACTAATTACATTTAATTACATTTCTAATACGTTGTAGAAATTTCAAATAATATTGTACTTTTAACTCTACTACATGCTATAGGAAGACCCAAAACATATTGGTACTAGTGTACAGTATATGATTAACCACTTAAAGGGCCACTTCACCCCTTTTGCAACCAGATCTTATTGTAATGATGTTTAGGAGACAAGAAACACTTTCCTGTGGTTTTTAAGTGGGTAATTTGTGTTTTTAGATATTTCAGTATTTCAAGCTATTGGGCTCCATGATGTCATCGACACTGGGCTCACTTCCTTCCTGGACTACAATTCCCATAATGCTTTGGTGCACTGCTCCTCCTTGTGGATAGGGGGAGGGCTGTCTTACTGAGACAACATGTAGTCCAGGAAGTGATTGGCTGAGCAATATCCAAATTGAGGATAAAAGGCCCTTACATCCAGAGCAAGGTTATTATATTTAATGAAAAACAAAACTAGAAATGCACTCTGTCAAGCTGCCAACTTGTGCATTGCACACAAGTAGGTGCGCACAAGGAGGTGCGCTCACCACTGCTGGACTGGTACGACTGCTGCTCTGAGTCCAAAAGCTATCTGCTACTGTCTAGGTTTGAAATACAGCAGTGGTCAGTGGTCCCTCATTGCCCGGTGGAGTACACCGACATACACACATACCCAGCCGATACATACCCCCAATTATTGACCTTATACCAATTTTGAAATGTACTTTAGTCATCGAGAACAGTGGTTTCTCATTGGCTGGTGGAATGTACCGACATACATACCCAGCCAATCACTGTTCTTGGTCCCTGATTGGCCGAGCGACGCCACCAATACATACTTGGTCACTGATTGGCCGAGCGACGCCACCGACATACGCAGCCGATTACAGTATACCTGCGCGCTCTGCTTGTGCAAGTAATAACGTAAACTAAAATTGAAAACATCTTTTTTGTTAAGTGAACTAAATAAAAGACATGCAACTTGCAAGCCCAAACGCCCGGTGTAGCTCGGCCGTAACACCATCACATCCCATCGTCATGATTGGATAAGTTTGGATGTGCACAGCCCTGGCACAGCCACACGCACGCTGCTGTTTTGCAAAAACTTCTCCTCTGTCACTGTGTTCTCTGTGACTGTGGTCCGTGACACCACGGGTATGAGTCATGATGACAGATAGCCAGTGGTGGTTGTCAATTATATGAACGTTATCGAGTGACTGAGTATTATGAATAAACTGGTGTGTGGACTCGAGGGTTAACCTATATCTCACAGCGGTAATGCCATGCGCCGCCGCAAACCCTCAGTGGCAGTGGATCACATTCACGTTACTGAGGGTTCGCGAGTGGCGGATGGCGTTACTGCAGTTATATCTCCCGATCTCCCGATCGGCATAGTTGACATATGCAAGTGTCGCCTTGGGTTTATCCTTAAAGGGATAGTTCAGATTTTTTTTAACTTAACCCTTAGACAGATTACTACTGGAAAACACGTGGAGTTTTGCATTAGTCTTTTCTGCCCTGTACGTGATTTTCCGTAGTTCTCTTTTTTTATTAATACCAATATATTAATTCGGTCCGCACCTCTGTATATAGTATTGAGCATAAATATCAACTACATTTCCCAGAATTCCCGTGTCACGTGACACACGTGTATGCTTTCCTATTGGAAACTGACGCCCAGCCCCCAGTGAACAGGGGGGTTGGTTGACTCCTCCGAGGTGGGCACTGGAGGAAGAGTTTTTCAGCCAGGTTTGCAGTCGCCGCAAAAAAAACAATCTGAAAAATGATCCATCCGTGTCCAGTGGCATTCTCCAGTCCCAGACCGTTGGCCGGGCTGCAACATCCACCCTCGCGGATTACACGTGTGAAATGTTTTTTCTTCTCCCCACCGGAGTTACCACCAAGGCTGATGCCTTCGCTAAAAGGTAATTTTATTGTATTCGAAAATGCCCTAATATGACATGTCTAGTAAGACGATCCCTATATTTGGCCCGAGCCGACCTAGTGCTGATATCAGATAGATGTGGTAGAACCATATATGGATAGATCTAACTGGTTTAGTCATCGTGACATGCATAGTCGGAGAATATATAACAAGGGTCGGTACTATAGGTGATCGACGTAGCTAACAAAAACATCTGATCAAATGAATGTATTGTACTGTGTCTTTGTGGGCCGAATCGTGGCATCGTGGCATACAAATAGATGTTTGTATAATTAGTATCACGATAAAATAATATGGCGACGTTAGAATGACACCACCAATGAGTGATCGCGTGTAATGTAGCTGCCCAGCGTATATCCAGCACCATCACGTCACCACATTCCACTGGCTGTTGGCTAGTAGTAGTTGCTAACAAACACTGCACAAATGGTACTGGCTATTGGCCGGGCCACAAGCCCGGGCAATAGCCAGTACCAATGTTGCTGGATGATTGCGACGCAATGGTGCTGGATATACCCTGGGCAGCTAGCTACATTACCACCGATCACTCATTGGTGTTTCATTCTAACGTTGCCATATTATTTTATCGTGATACTACTTATACAAGCATCTATTTGTATTTGTCATGCCACGACTCGGCCCACAAAGACACTGCACAATAAAATCATTGATCGCCAGCAGCCGGGTAAAACGCCATGTAATAGTAGCGTGCACTGACTACAGCTAAAATGTTTATTTCTTTTTATATATTTAGAACTGGCATCAGATGAGGAGGAGGAGGAGGAGGATGAAGAGTCAAGACTGCGATGGCGTTCTCCGACACTGAACCGGATTCATTCATTCATTCATTTCAGGGGGGGCAGTTTTTGGGTGTTTTTTTTATTTAGCCTACTCACACATAACCTGACTCCGCCAGATGGGGCAGCAGAGAGTACACTGGGTTCCCCCCTCCTGCTCCCATCTGGGAACTCTCAGGCAGACTTGATGCCCGGCCACAACTCACACACACACACACCGTCAAGGACTGGGTTTGGGGACATTTGGGAGGAGTAGCTCTGATCCATAGCTCTAAATGCGCATTTAGAGCTATGGATCAGAGCTAGGGGAGGAGTAACTGTTTTGTATGTAGGCCTATTTATTTTCTGTAATATTTATCATTTTATTATGTTAGTAGTCGTAAAAAATAAAAGACGCTTTTACAATGAGTTAGACCTGTCATGACTATTTTGTTCACTATTGTGAGGTTTATTGTATATGACTAAGCAAGTTTCAACTGTGATTTACTCTGTAACGGTAGATGGTAATAACTCAATTTCTTTTTTATAATACAGTATACATTCAAGTCTATATTTTGATACATATCATGGGCACCAAGTCATATCAAAACAATGTCCTTGGATGTGTTTTTTATCAAAACTGTGTTTCTTCATAACAGGTTTTTGAGATACATGCATGAATAGACAAGGTACTGGTAAGACTATGTAAACATGGTATATATCAAAATGTGCGTTAGAATGTCTAATTTTACCCCAAAAAAGAATTGAGTTTATATGATGTTCCAATTTCAGAGCTATGGGAACTTTTAGCTGGATAGGTCAGATTGATCATGACTGACCATGCTATTTATAGATGGCAAAATATCTACAGTGGTACATGTGAGAAACTTTTTATTTTATTTTAATTGAACTAGACAACTCACCCTTTAAAATGAGATATTGCATGGCTATGTATGCCCAGCAGAAAAAAAGTTATTTAGAAAATAAAACTTCAACCGGGCATAACTTTTTTTGGTTGTCCTAGAAACAGAAACAGTGTAAATGCAGGCTCTTTTAAATGGCTTCCAACACAAGAACTAAACATTTTATCAACTCAGTTCATTTTTTTCCTGGAAGCAGACAAGTCAAGCTTTCTCTGAAGGTCTTTCGTTGTCACACATTCACAACAGAGAATTTTCAATAAATCATTCAAAAACGCCATTCTGGCCATAGAGAAGTCTACCTACTATATAGAAATCCTTGAAACGCTCAAAGAGTTAAAGGACAACGTTTTTTTCAACCAAGGTTCATGTTTTAGGTTGTTATTAGAGAAAGTAAAAGATGAGTGTTCAATTTTTTTCATTTGTTGCTTTCTTTCGTTTTAGGGATTTCAGCTGTTTTTGACAGGGGGCGGGGGTATTCGAGCATGGGGCTAAATATGTATTCTTTTACATACTTTTATAGTGATTTCTTTTTTATCATTTACTATAGTCCTACTAGACCCCAAGAAATTACATCTGGCCACAAAAGTTCACAGGATCTACTGAATATGAAGGTAGCCTATACTGGGGGGAAGCCACACTGTAATAGGCTCAATATGTCAGTTTGACACATTCAGTAGATCCTGTGATCTTTTGTGGCCAGATGTAATTTCTTGGGGTCTAGTAGGACTATAGTAAATAATACAAAAATAAATCGCTATAACATTTTGTAAAGAAATACATATTTAGCCCCATGCTCGAATGCCCCCGCCCCCCTGTCAAAAACAGCTAAAATCCCTAAAACGAAAGAAAGCAGCAAATGAAAAAGAATTAACACTCATCTTTTACTTTCTCTATTAACAACCTAAAACATGAACCTTGGTTGAAAAAAACTAAAGTTGTCCTTTAAGCTGTATGAAATACTTGCCATTAATATAGTGGTTGCAACTGATTGCCCGAGTCCCGTGGTGGGAGTTCTGCTTTGGTTTTGGTGAAATATTAAGTAGTTTTGTGGGGGGCACAGGGGGCCACGTATTAAAAGTCCCAGTGCCCCCCACAAAATGACCGGAGCTACTTAATATTGACCAAAACCAGAGCAGAACTCCCACCACGGGACTTGGGCAATCATTTAATACTCTGTCTTGTGTGAAACAAACCTGTTCTCCAGATCAGAACACTCTGATCTGGGCTGAATTAATCTGTGTCAGACTCTCCACTGTTCTAATGTCATGATGAGCACCACACATCGTTGGCTTGTGTAGCTCCTTTATCATCCACTCTGGGACCATGAGACCTTATTAGAATGCTGTGTTTATTTCCGTCTGGGCACCGCAGAATTGCCAACTCCTGGCATGGAGAGTTATTGCATGGGATTTCTTCTGAGCATGCGCACAAAATGTTGGTGTGTCTTCGGGCGTTGGCTGATTAAGTGCCCAGTCTGTTGCAATCTGTGACAGTTTGAAGTAGAAGGATGTAGCGTCGTGGCCTCTGAACAATTGTTCAGAGACTGTCCTTCTACTTCAAACTGTTACCAAACCAGGGACCTTATGGTTACACAATACAGTTCAGATTCAGATACCTTTGTTTGCCATTTACACACATAGGAATTGTCTTTGAAATTAACATGAGCGCATTCAATTTTTTTTCCACAAATACCAACAGACACAAGACAACACCGTGCAGGGGAAATAAATATAAAGTGCAGAGTTATAGTTCCTATTTGGGCGTAGCTGCATTTGGAACTCCTTATATGGTTATGGCTGAGTCATGGTGACATGTGGAGTCAGAGGTCATCAGAGATCACACTCATTAAATATAGGATTGTAGAAAAATTGAATATTATTGTGGTTAGAGCATATGGCTTTCATGCGGAAGGTTGTGGGTTCGAACCCTGCCCGGGGTCGACATCAGCAAGGGCATGCGGTCGCAACGAGTTCCTAACGCCAAATCAATGGGTTCGGATCTGAGCCAAGTCTCCTGAGGAGGCACATCTGAAGCCTGTCCTGGATAGGGTATCCGGACGTAAAAACACATCCATCCATTTAGTTGTCAATACAGAACATAACAAAGGCTTACATGGCCAAGTATGCCTGGCTTGGAGAAGAGAGTGCTATGGTGACTGGATGACTGCTGCTGTGCAATGAATGAGGGCAGTGGACTGAGTTGCTATAGGGCACACACCCAATTGACCCAAATTGCATTGGCCAATAAGTTAAGTGGTGATGGCAAACACATCTGTCTCATTGTTGATGCAGAGACTGAGGACTGTCCACCAGAGGCTGCCATTTAGACAGCATGGAGAGTATTCACAACAGAAAATGGTGAAATAGTTACAGTTTTTCACAAGTGTTAACACACACAAAAATCGAAAACTTGGCACAATCTGCACATTTTCATGTACCTAATCGCTCGACACAATTTGCACTACATCACACTCCCTTATCTGCATTAGACTCGATCTGACTTTCCTTCTTTACACTCTGATGTCAATTACACATTACCTTGTTGTCCAAACACTACACACAATGTTCAGTTGTTGCACACACTTCTCACATAAAATGTCAAAGCATCAACCTACAACACACAAATAGTCAAATCTCTAAACATTCAGATCTGGTGAGCAATTTGCAATCAGGACTGCAGCATAAAAGGGACTTGAGAGCCTCTGTTTTGTTGGGTGAACAATGGAGAACCTTGAAGAGATCAACAACCAGAGAAGGAGAGGGGTAAGAGTGAGAGGAGGAGAGGAGGTAGAGGAGTAGGTAGACAGAGATAAGGAGGAGGGAGAGGATGAAGAGAAGGAGGAAGAGGAGAAAGAACAAGGAGAACGGTCATATCTAATGAGTTAACTGTGGTTGACCATGTGCTCAATCATGGTTTGACCATGAGCCAGAGGGTCCAACACAATCTCAGCCACTACACAGTTGCTCATGGCAACATTTTTCTGTTCTATTCCTTCCACCTTATTCTCCTTTCCTGAATCCTATTGAGGAGTTATTTTCAGCTTGCAGGTAGAAGGTATGAACGGAACCCACAGAGCCGGCTTTGAGCAGGCTGGTTTATAGTAAAAATAAATAAATAAATAAATACATTTTTCGGCTGCAAATTTGTGTACTGTTTTAGGTTTGACTATGAAAAAGTAGGCCTACACGGAGTCATTTTACAAAAGAAATGGCTCATTCTCCAGAGTCATTGTCATTCATGTGTTCCATTTCTATGATTGTGTTTTCAATTTTTCACTTCATTGTGCTGTAAATGCTTGGTAGTGTGTATAGCCAATGCTTAGTTGTGTGTACTCAATGAATGGTATGTGTGTCATTTGAAAATATGGCTGTGTGTACCAAATTACTGTTCCCATTTTGGGAACAGTTAAGAGATTTGATGGCAAAGAGTCATCATGGAAAAGGAGAGTCAGTTTTGTGTGTGCAGTTTTGAGAATGCCGTTAGGTTGTGAAAAATTTGTGTTAACAATCGTGAAAAACATAGTGAAAATAGCGATCTACAAGCTTATGTCACGTTGTGACCTTGTAGATCTGCTAACTTTTGTGTTACACTCTCGTAGGGTGAAGCTAGGCATTGATTTAAGGTTTCTGCCTGACAGCAAGAATATATGGCTATCATTTATAATTCAGAGGTTGTTTGTTGTAATTCATGAAAAGACCATTCTTTGGACATACCCAAGTTCCATCCATCAGCATAATAAAGTTATAGTCATTTATTCTTGGCCACATTGGCGGTTTAAAACTTTTTCCACTGACACATCCATTGCAATTCTAATCTGATATCACTTTTCTTTCCTTCTCTGCCAGAATACAATCTCACTTTGTTTTCTGTCTCGAATTACACTAGGATAATAATAATAATTGAAGGAAAAGAAAAGACACGCTTTTGACTATGGTTGTTCCTGTGTTAATGTGACACTGGGTGTCAAATGTCACCTCAACCGGAGGGACAGGATGTACCCATCGAAGGGGATACATCAAGCACAAACACTGTGAAATCCAGAGTGTTCATTTAGTCCACAAGGTCCATTTAGTTCCATTTATGATTTAAATTGACACTGAGGACATTACCGTGATGGACATTGATTTGTTGCTGTGCAAATGCAAGGATGGTGCCTAACGGTATGAGGTGATTTATAAAAAGGTTATAGGCCTACATTGTTCTCAAACCTTGCACGTACACGCAAAAACAAAGCAATCCTCTTTGTAGGAGGTTCTCAGAGTTACTAGGGGGCTGCAAATATTATTTTTTATAGAAACTGAACCCTATAGCATGCATATTCTGGTGGGAACATTTGTCAAAAATAGCCGAGATACAAGCACTGTGACGCGTTGTGACAAGCTCACAACTCTTGTAGATCGGCTACTTTTGGTGAGAGGTTTGACGACTGTTTGGCATGTTTCCTCATGCCAATAAAGCCTGTTGAACTGGCACAACACACACAGGACAAATCCCCGATTCAGTTGAGAATGTGGATCTCATGGCTGAGCTGGGTCTGCAGGTCACCCAGCTTCCTCTTGAGGACGGCCAGGGCCGACAAGACGATGGTCTCCGGCCGCAGGGAGCCGCACGTCTCCACGTTGTAGTAGAACCTGTCCGGGTGCGGGGATCCGTCCGGCCTGTAGGGGGCCTGCGCCTCGTTCCCCACCATCTCCGAGTTAAGGCTCTTGGGCCACTCCTCGGCCAGCGGGTACACCGTGTGCCTCAGCGCGTTGTCCGGGTCATATTCGAAGGACACCCCCGCCGTGGGGTTCCACTTGGCGTGCTCCTTGCCGAAGCCCTTCTTGGCGTAGGCCCTGAAACGCAGCTCCTGGCCCTTCCGGAGCTTCACCAGCAAGATGTCGTCCGGGTGGTTGTTGTCGCCGCTGGGGACGTTGTCCCGGGAGGTCACAGGGATGACTTTGGGGTTGTTGGACACAAGGTCCCGCGAGGTGACATGGCGGGTCTGGTCCTCGGTGCAACGGACGTCCAAGGTCAACTCGACAGAGCACTCCGGGCAGAACTCGTCGCACGCGCAGTCCCTTGAGTATTGCATTTTGTCCACGACGTCATCGCTGGTGAGCGGGATGAGGCCGACACGGTGGGCAATGAACTCGTCGTGGAGGACGGACGAGTTGGCGTCGATTTGGACCCAGTCGATGGCAATCGTGGGAACCTCGGACATGAAGACGCGGCGGATGGAGTTGGCGACCGACAGGTCGGTGCTCTCGATGACAAACTTCACATTGCCGTCTGATAATTCTGTTAGTTGGACCGTTGGCTGATTCACATACGGCATGACTTAAGTGAAAGAGACAATGTAGTACCGGTAGATTATGTTGTAAACAGAACTGCACTATACGTTCTGGTTCAAGGCCCTGTTTACTATTGTGGAAATTCAATTGTTTTTTTGAGTCTGATATGATTCCATTTGTCTATGTCTTCCCAGCTAGCTGCACACTGACAGATGTAAGGCTGTGACCTGCCTTTTAAGGACCAAATTAAGCAACCTTGTGACATCATTGATATGTCACAGCCTAGGTAGGTCCTAGGGGTGGGACGATATGGGTACCTCACGATACGATATATATCACAATATTAGGCCCTCGATAACGATAATATCACGATATTCGATATATTGCGATATTTGCGATATATCGATATATTGTTTAAAATTTCATCAACGATATATCACGATATCTGCAACTACAAAATGAAGAAAACGCTATTTTCGTGCTCGGACACACACGGACACACACATAGCTGTCTATAGTGGTTGCACCACTCAAACACTAAATGAATACTCAATAAACTCCCCCTTTGCATCATACCCTCATCATAATACATAACACCACCAACTGACCATTATCACTGGTATCATCATAATACCTCACAAACACCACCAACTGACCATTATCACTGGTGTCAGTGGATTTGTCCACTGCTAGGGAAATGCATTCTGCATTTTGTATTCCCACAAAGCTGTTTGGACAAATCACCATCCAGTAATTCAGTACTTCTGGTTGCTGTGGAATCTGAGAGTGGGATTTGCTTTATTTTAGCTGTCATTTCCTGTCACTTCATTTATGAACAACATTTGAACATTTCAAAAAAAAATTTATCTTCTTTTTTTTTTACGTCAATATGTTAATAATCGATAACGATTATTTATCGCGGGAGGACGTATCGATATATATCGTAATATCGATATATTTCAGCACACCCCTACTAGGTCCATGTTCTGACATCTGCATAGACTCCATATTTGGGCATGCCTGAAAAATAACTCCATATATGGGCATAAAAGGGACACAGACATAAGAACAATGGGCACCGCTCTAGTGTGTATAATATGTGAGATCCCTGATGTCATCAATATGTCGTATTATGATACTCTGATAGCACCCTGACAGTGGGTACAACAGGTATTGCACACCAACGGATGTCCTTCCCAGCTGACGTTGGCCTAATAGGCAAACAACGCAACACTATTGTTCTTGTGCAACTTGATTTCTTTATTATTTAGAAACCCCTTATCCCTAAACTTCTTTGCCTTTTTTTTACTATTTTGAAAAATCGGCTAGTTGAGCAATTTTAACATATTTTTCAAAATATAAAAAAAGGCAAAGTAAAGGGATAAGGGGTTTAGCACGAAAATAGGGCCCTATTTTGAATACAAGTTTAACAGTAGTCACATTTTAGTCACAGTACTGGTAATTCTTATTTCGGTTTTATTCACTTTTCCTCAGTGCAAAAAGGTAGTCGACGAACATGTTTCGTCATGGTTTTAGTCGACAAAATCAACACTATGGCATACACCACAAATTGACGATCTACAAGCTCGGTGTGCGACACCGAGCTTGCAGGTGCACACCAGCACTCATACTCATACCACCTTGCGGGTGCAACCTTGCAGTTTATTTATAAAACACACACGCACGCACGCACGCACACCATGCTTCATTTATCTGAATGGAAACACTCTAATTGACACTGACATCGTAATTGATAGTCGGCCAATCTCCAGCATTGATTTACCGGGCCATGCACTGTGTGTGCGTGTGCGTGTGCGTGTGCGTGTGCGTGTGCGCGTGTGTGTGTGTGTGTGTGTGTGTGTGTGTGTGTGCGTGCGTGCGTGCGCGCGTGCGTGCGTGCGTGTGTGCGTGTGCGCGCGTGCGTGTGCGTGTGTGTGTGTGTGTGTGTGAGTGTGTGATGTGTGTTTGCTTCAACAGTACTGTATATTATTATATTAACCGCCACATCTGTGTATCTTTTAAGATTGTTAAAATTCCTGAGATGTTTGTATATGTTTGCACACCTGCGGCATGTGTGTGTGTGTGCGTGCGTGCGTGCGTGCGTGCGTGCGTGCGTGCGTGCGTGCGTGCGTGCGTGCGTGCGTGCGTGCGTGCATGTGTGTGTGTGTGTGTGGGTGTGTGTGTGTGATAGTGGGGGCATGCTTTTCATTCCCTGCATGTCAGAAATGTCAAGTATCCTCAAATAGTGCATTAATCCCTGCGCGGCAGTATGAGTGCTGGTGTGTAAAGATACCCACAATGCTACGTGACAAGACAGCTCCATGGGACACACATGCATTTGTACACTGATATGGGTCCCCGATATATATATCAATCACACTTGTGTGAAGTGGGCGCAGCGAGGGCAGTATTTATATCAGCCAGAGATGACGTCTTACATTGTCAAGTATTGCCCTAATCACACATTAAAGTCCATAGACTTGGCAAAAAAAACCTGCAAAAAAATACATCATGACTACCCTAACAAACATTAAAGTCGGGGGGGCCATCAAAAAATAAAAAAACAAACAAACAAATGGGGGTCCTTGTCTCTGTCCGTTGGAAACCTTGTGCCCAAAAATTCAAAAAGTAGCAGATCTACAAGCTCGAAACGTGGCACGTACTGTATGTCTGCTATACTTTTGATGCTTTTGTGTGACGATCAAATAGGGCACTAATCAAAAAGGGAGATAAAAGGATGCCCGACAGCAAAAATATGAAACTGGGGGTCAGTGTTGATTTTGACAGCAAATTTTGATTTAGTTTAGACATAGTCTTTTGAATAAAAAGTCCATAGTCGACACGTTGTGAGCTTGTCGATGTGCTATTTTCAGAGTGCAACACAGAGCGCCACAAAACATATTAATGAGCATAAATGACCAAACATAAAAGACGTGTCTTTTAGTTCTACTGGATCCCTTCTCCACTAGTCCCTCCCTAACATTTTAGTCTTTTTTTAATTTGTTGACAAAAATGTCAGTACATTTAGTCAGTATGGGTGTCCTCCGTGAGGAGGAAGCCCAACAAACACTCGGTGAGGCCTTTAGGAGGGCCATCCAAGTCGCAAGCGGAGCCTGCAGCACCACCATTGCTCAGGTGGAGCCTGCTCAAGAATCCACCACTGCTGAATGAAGTGTCTGGTGCTGGGACTCTGGTGCAACGTACAGGTCCTGGACCTGGTGAGAACAGGAGTGGACCTGGTGAGACGTAGGAGGGGCCCGGACAGGAGTCAACCCACAGAGCCTAGTCCTTCTACGTGCAGAGTAGTTCCAACGTATTGTGTGGCCTTGGTCTTTTCCCTAGTGGACTGATCGAGGGTAGCTACTGGGACGTAAGCCGGCACATGATCACCCTGGCTGGGTCGCCTGACTGAGGGGTATGGTGTTCGAGAGACCCGAAACCCCGTTGACCTTGGGGTACATCACTGAGGATACGTCCCAGGTGCATCCATGCAATGTTTTTTTAGTTCTATTTTTCGTCATAGTTTTACTTGACAAAATAAACACTGGCGATGTGTCTGGTGGGAAACAGCTAGCCTGCCATTGCCAGACTGATGATGTGGATTCAATTCAATTCAATGTTTCAATTCACAGGGCATTATGGGCATGAGAAAACATTGCCAAAGCAAAAAGTGGAACAAGATGATCAAAACAAAATGTATGTCGAATTGAAAGATTCAATAAAAAGAACGCAGGGGCTCGCAACTCACTTTAAGATGCTCCAAACTTTATTTAGCGACAGGCAGGCAAAAAATGACGTTTCGACCTTAGGGTCTTTGTCAAGTATAGGAATTGAAAGATTCACTCACACGTTCCTCGGACATTCCCATCATCAGTCTGGCAATGCCAGGCTAGGAAACTGCCGGTAGGACATTTCCTGCCCTCTCTCATTAATTCCCCGGCCCACTAGGTCGCAGGTATAGCATTAATCATTCATTATGAATTATGCAGCATTAGATTAGATGAATGCTATAAATGAACTCTATGCATTTTTATGTCAGTTGGACATTTGGAATGCACTTTTATACCGTTTTTAGTTTGGGTACACTTGTTTTTCCACGTTTGTGTTTTTAATTAACATCAAAATAATTACTTATTTTTTCCCCCAAATGCTGCTTGCAGAAGAAAACAAATCAAGCAATCTTTAATCAATCTTGAATCTTGGAGTCTGAAGACATCACCCTCAATCAGCAGACAACGTGACTCCAGACATTTCCCTTTTCTGTATGGAGTGTACTGTATGTTGTACCTATACTGTACCTACTGTAGGCCTATAGGTTAAGGAAATCTTTTTCAAGAAAGCAAATCTTGTTGATGTAAACTACCGACCAGGCTAGTTGAAAGTGAACGGGACCAGTGGCGTAGTGAAAAAAAACCCTACAGTTGCCCACTAAAACACAAGACCAAACTTCTAATATGCTAACCAGTTAAACCAATACTGCTGAAGGCTTTACAGTAGCTTACCCAGAGACCAGCATCAACTATGCAGCGTATTAATATACTCCATTGCAACAGGTAGCCTACAAGGACTCTGTATGATGGAGCTTCAACCTTGATCTGTACATGTTATTTCCCCAGTTACTGTACAGTATGTGCTACAAGAACAATTGAAAACCGATGCACCCCTAGAATAATTATAAGTAGATGTTACAGAACTGATGTTTTCATTAAAATATTGTTGCTGTCAGGCAGAAACCTCTATATCTCCATATTCTAACTATTTGATTCATTTATGCATTTCTTTTGTAAATGAACTTCCTACTTGATCATACTACAGCGTCAAAAGCATCACAAATAGCAGATGCCAAGCTCAAAACGTGAGCTTGTAGATCTGCTGCTTTTGCCGCTTTTGCATTTGAATCCTAAAAAGTAACACTTTTGAGGTTTCCACCTGACAGAGACGATATGCTAAAATGTGTCTTCTGTCAACAGCACAGAACACACACACATAAAAAAGATTTGTTGATATTCTCAATGTAATGTAACGTTTGTACACCATACAAATCATAACCACATGGGCCTTAATGCCTGACAGTGAGTCCCTGGTTCAATTACCGGCTGGCCAATCCATTCGCTGCAGTCCATTCTCTCTCTCTCTCTCTCTCTCTCTCTCTCTCTCTCTCTCTCTCTCTCTATAAAGATATGATGAAAGTAAAAAAACAAGATATGTGCCAAATCAAGACTTTGAACAAGTATTTTGTGACAGTGATGTCATGCATCTTTATTCTTTCCTTTCCTTGCTGTGCTATTCCAACAGAGTCTGCCTTGCTATTCTATTAAACCAAAGAAACTAAAATGTCATGGGTACCAAGTTCACATAAGTTACAGACACACACACACACACACACACACACACACACACACACACACACACACACACACACACACACACACACACACACACACACACACACACACACACACACACACACACACACACACACACACACACACACTATCCAAATAGCCTATGCCATGTTTTTTTTCTGTATATTGTTGTGTGAATGGAAAGATAAATAATAGAAGGCAGATACAATTAACATACATGCATATTTTATTCTTTATAACAAATCCAGTGTGGTACGATGGTGTCTCTCTGTCTCTCACCCCATTGCCGTGCTATGTGATTTGAGCTGCCTATATTGTGCAGCCTTTTATGGCAATAACCATGCCCAGATATAGCCGGCTATAGTGCAGAGTCGATGGTATTATGGGATGTATGGGGTGATTCATCCAAGCATGGAATAACTGCGTTACACCTTTTAATCAAATTAATTTCACGAATGACTCACTATATATCACATAGCCTACTGTATATCACAATCATTATAATATTTTATACTTTGGCTATTCAAAAATAGCATATCTACAAGCTAATACCACGGTACAAATATTTTTTGAAGGAGAAGACGTGCACACATTGATTAACAAACAAACACTACAGTAGGTTCACACCTCAACAGGCTTTAAGCGGTGCTACAGTCACACTAGATAACCACTTTTACATTCAAACCTAAAGACGACCGCCTATAGCACAAAATAACAGGACAGGAGTCGGCAACCTTTTTGACATGAAGTGCCATGTTTTCATTGTCTTATAGTCAGTGTTCCGTATCAATATTAAGTTTAATTATATGACGCCACACAAACTTTAATATTTTCAACAGATTTTTATTGTCCATATGCTATACATAATCTTTATTTTGTTTGGAAATATGTTGTTTCACAGCAAGATGTAATGATCATTAGATTCAGCGCAATAACATCTCCCAGACTCCCTCCCCAGTCAGAGTTGTCAGGTTTGAATGAATATAATTATGTTATGTGCATGATTTAATCTTTAGACGTGAGGGGACTTTATTTAACTGACTAAACCTTTTTTGAATTAATTTTAAAATCAATATCCTCTCTCACATGATGCCAGTGTGCCAGTGATCACCCTCCTGGCCCTGGGTGCCTAAGGTTGCCTAGCCCTGCCTTAAGGTACCAACTAGTCTGCTTTTTTCACATTTGACGTGGGCCGCTTTTTATCAGCTGATCAATCACAATAACTTGTGTCTGATATCTCGACATTGCTGGCTCAACCCTCTATAACAGGTGTTCACATGGCCCCATTGCTTAGCTTAAAGTAGCTTTAAAGCATCCAGACACGGTTGTCGCCTTTCATTTTTCTTTCTTCGTAATAGGCAGACAGTGTGAACACACTCAGCAGTGATTCCAGTGGACCATGAGGGTATTCCAAGTGGGCCCCCAAATAATTGGCAAAACACAAAGATTTCAATGATAATATAACATAATAATATTTGGGGAGAAATGTTCTATTTTGTTTTTTAAAACCTTGAAAATGAGTTTGCATAGTGATTCCAAAAATAAGAACTTAAAGCGATTGTGCCAAGTTCAAACACATGGTCGATTGATTATATCATCAAAGTAAACATGAAAATGCACACGGCTCACCCATCTGACCACTAAAAACAGCAGCCGTTTAATGGGTGTGCCACGGCGCCAACACTTTTGAAGTGGACCCTGAGGTCGGGAACCACTGCAGGTACCAAATTGGCAGGCAGAAGCCATAACAGGAAAAAAACAAGGGTTAACAAGCAGTGAAAAATGCTAGAATGTGTAAGCCTATACTAGCTAGTGCACCAGGGCCTAGTAGACAATCTGGCAGTGAACACAGAATAACAGCTTAAAAACAAAATTGATTGCTAACAACTGACAGCTGTAGCACTCCACAAACTGGGGGAGGTTACATGGTGAAAACATATAGTGTAAACAAAAAGCACATGGTGTACACCAAAACAATGATGTCAGAAAACAGCTGACAATCACAACAACCAGGCACTAGGCAGGGGAGGAACACAGCCAAAAAAGAAGAAGAAGGGGGGGGGGGGGAATAAAAGCACAGGGAAACCACCCAAATGAAGAGCCTGACAGCTTGCTGCCTCAGAAACGGAGGAAAAGGAACATTCCAAACAGGTGAGTTGTGGCTCCCATACTGTGAAGGTGACAGCCACTGAATTCAAAATAGGGACAGTAATAGAAACACTGCTGCCTACCCCTATGGAGAAAAAAAAAAGACAGGGGAGGGAGGAGAACAGTTTACCCCTCCGTTCAACTTTCTCCTCACTCAGGAATGCAGTCTTGATTCAAATCGACCTGCTTCCAGTCTTGTCTCAAACAACAGTGGCATATAAGGGCTCTTTTTAGCGATTATTATAGATAACTTTTTGGATTTATCTAATAAGAAGAGTTTGTTAATTTTTGTTCTAACATTGCAGATAAAATTAAGGATATGATTTATTTTTTATTTTTCTCGTATTACACAGTGGTACGGAATTTGGCACAGGTAGCTTTTTGTGACATTGTTGGTCCTGGGAGGGAGGGGTGCGTGGGTGGTTTTGTTTGTTCTCATGTTTCTTATTTTTCGTT
>NC_136792.1:35657706-35695206 GCF_951216825.1 Electrona antarctica | reverse complement strand
AAACGGGAGATGATTAGTGGAGGGATGTGGATGAGGAGGGTGGAAGGAGACAGTGAGGGATGGAGGGGGCAGAGAAGGACACTAGAAGCATGGAGCAGTGGCTCTCAAAGTTGGGTTCAGGGACCCCCAGGGGTCCTCGAGGAGGGGTTGCAGGGAGGTCCCCAGCAAAATGATCAGTCTGACCACTTTAACATATACATTTGAACATCCAACATCCGATCTATAAACTCAGAACACAGGAAGCTCCGAAATGACAGAATTTCTTCTATTAAGACAGTATATATCTAAATTATATTTTAGCCTTTGCCTGGAAGGTTGTCGGGGGAGGCTAGTGCAAGTGCTACGGGGATGAGCCAGAAGGGAGCTGGCTCAATCTGCTGCAGTAACAATTAATTATTATCCACTTATTCAATATTATTGACTGTACATATATTATCCAGATATCAGTCCATACAGTACTTGGATATATATTCATTTATTAAATATGAAGCTTACAAAGCAATCTCACAGTTAGCAGTTTATTTCTAGAATGTTGCATAGAGCATGACCTAGGGGAGGAGCTAGAGAGGGGTGGGGCACATGCAACAGTTTGTTAGGTTGTGATTGGTGGAGACGTGATTCTATTGTTCTGCTCTTTGGCCAATAAACACCAAGCAGTTAGTGGTTCCACCTCAGACTCTCTAGTATAAGAAGAGTTTGTAGTTGTCAGTTCTCCACAACTCCTCCAGGATATCAATCATTTCTGACTCCAGACTTCAGCTGAAGATGAACTCTCTCAACAATTCTGCTCAACAGGGAGGACCCAAGGATCATCAAGACCTCTGTAAGTTACTTATTGTGTATATATGGATATACAGCATGCTGTGATATTCAAGACATGAGACATGTAATTTTATGTGCAACTACGCCCTCTGTTGGACACATACAAATACAGGCACTTCATGCTGTGTGTCTCATTCAGTATGCAGCCAGCACTCAGTGTGATCACGCAGTCTTATAATAAAGCCTATTGAACAGTCCGTTGTTGTATGCCTTCTGAACAACCTACACACACGAACATTACATTGGCGACGAGGAGTAAACGGAAATACACGCTGTAAAAAAAAAAACGGACGAGGAGGAACAAAGGAGGCTAACGCTAACAGCTACAAACAAAGACGTCAAGCATGTCTTTAGCGGCGCACACAGCTCTCCTACCTTTCGACACAGAAACGGATCCAAGCTCTGTTGGACCTCGCTGGACCAAATGGGTGCAAAGGTTTGGAAACTATACAACTGCAATGAACATTACTGGAGATGCTAGGCAGAAAGCATTGTTGCTGCACACGGCAGGAGAACGTGTGCATGATATCTATGACACGTTAGCAGCAGATGATGATGATTATGATGCCACAAAGCAGAAGTTGTCTGGCTATTTCTCACCAAAGAAAAACGTTCAGTACCAAGTGTATGTCTTCAGAAAATCCATACAAGAACCAGGAGAGAATCTGGATGGATATCACACAAGGCTGAGGATGTTGGCTAAAAATTGTGAGTTTGCAGATGTTGATGCAGAAATTAAAACGCAAATCATACAGAGCTGTGCATCATCCAGGCTACGCAGAAAAGCACTGAGGGAACCTGACCTGACACTAGCATTGCTTCTTGACCATGGAAGGACACTGGAACTGTCTGAGATGCAAGCATCAGGCATAGAAAGAGGCACTGCAGCTACAGTCAACGCACTGGATCAGAAAAAGCATCAAAGGAGCAGCAGATGGCCTGAAAAACGTTCCACTTCCAACAACCAATGCAGAGGTAAATATCCCCATGATGGTGAATGCCCTGCTAAAAATAAAGAATGCAGAGCCTGTGGTAAATTTAACCATTTTGCAAGTCAGTGCCGTTCTACATATACAAACAAAGACACAAAGCGACCACAACACAAATTCAGATGAGACCCGGATATTGTATAAACAACATTTTTATTTTTATGTGCAACTACGCCCTCTGTTGGACACATACAAATACAGGCACTTCATGCTGTGTGTCTCATTCAGTATATGCAGCCAGCACTCAGTGTGATCACGCAGTCTTATAATAAAGCCTATTGAACAGTCCGTTGTTGTATGCCTTCTGAACAACCTACGAACATTACACATGCCATAAGGATGTTTTTGTTGTTGGTGGGCTGGTAAAATGTTAATTGTGGTAATTATCTAGTTTTTGCTATTTTACGTTTTTGAAGTAGTGTCCTCTAAACAATATTTAATTTGTCTTTGTCCAGTGTTGCGTCATCAGTCTGGCTTCCCAGTTCTATCAGAGGTGAAGGAACACATAAGATTGGCTAAGCAAAAACACCACTGCTGTGATCAGTGTGGAAAACGCTTCCCTACAAAGACCAAACTTAAAATACACCAGAGAATTCATACTGGAGAGAAACCCTATGGATGTGATCAGTGTGGACACCACTTCTCTGACAAATCCGCCCTGAAAGGCCACCAGAGAATTCACACTGGAGAGAAACCCTATGGGTGTGATTATTGTGGACAACACTACTCTAACAAGTCCACCCTGAAAAGCCACCAGAGAATTCACACTGGAGAGAAACCCTATGGTTGTGATCAGTGTGGACAACACTTCTCTCAGTCATCAAGCCTTAAAAGACACCAGATAATTCACACTGGAGAGAAACCAAAATTGCGTCATCAGTCTGGCTTCCCAGTTCTACCAGAGGTGAAGGAACACATAAGATTGGCTAAGCAAAAACACCACTGCTGTGATCAGTGTGGAAAACGCTTCCCTACAAAGACCAAACTTAAAATACACCAGAGAATTCATACTGGAGAGAAACCCTATGGATGTGATCAGTGTGGACAACACTTCTCTGACAAGTCCACCCTGAAAGGCCACCAGAGAATTCACACTAGAGAGAAACCCTATGGATGTGATTATTGTGGACAACACTACTCTTACAAGTCCACCCTGAAAAGCCACCAGAGAATTCACACTGGAGAGAAACCCTATGGATGTGATCAGTGTGGACAACACTTCTCTGACAAGTCCAACCTGAAAGGCCACCAGAGAATTCACACTGGAGAGAAACCATATGGATGTGATCAGTGTGGACAACATTTCTCTAGAATGGACAGCCTTAAAAGCCACAAGAGAATTCACACTGGAGAGAAACCCTATGGATGTGATTATTGTGGACAACACTACTCTCAAATGGCACAACTTAAAAGCCACCAGAGAATTCACACTGGAGAGAAACCCTATGGATGTGATTATTGTGGACAACACTACTCTCAAATGGCACACCTTAAAAGCCACCAGAGAATTCACACTGGAGAGAAACCCTATGGTTGTGATCAGTGTGGACAACACTTCTCTCAGTCATCAAGCCTTAAAAGACACCAGATAATTCACACTGGAGAGAAACCAAAATAATTGTGATGTGTTTATAGCTTATAGTAAAATATAGCTTTTAGTAATTCAAATGTAGTTGTCAGTTATCCACAACTCCTCCAGGATATCAATCATTTCTAATCACATCTGACTGTGGACTCCAGACTTCAGCTGAAGAGGAACTCTTCTTCCATCCTCAGTCAGTATACAGTAGTGTTCAAATGAGATGTACATTCTCTTTCATGTAGGATAGATGTTTCAAATGGCCAGTTATCTGGTTACATTTCAGATATGTCTGCATTCCAACTGAGGGAGAATAAATTAGCACATGTTTTTGTATATCATTTATTTTCTAGTGATATATGTTGTAAGCACAAATGAGCATTTCGAATAAAACCTGTTAAAGGAATATTGTCTACACATATCCGTTCTTAAATATTGTAGAGCCCAGGCCTTTCCTCCTTCATATTAATGTTGATCAATTATATTATTATCAGATTTCATTCACATTATGAAAGCATATTAATGATGTTAGTGAAGTAGGTGTGGAAACAATATAGGACTGATTACTACAGCCATTGTAACAAAACATCCCTTATTTGTAGCCAATAACAGTAGCACAATTTGAAATAATTAAGTCTGTGTGTTTGACTAGTGAAAATGAGTGATTTTTAGATGTTCTACTTTTTCTACTTGATGAGGCATTTCTGTCTCTTTTTATTTCCTTGTTTTATTTATTTTATATTTGACATTGCACTTTGACATCACAAGATGTATTCTCTCTCTTTCCTACTCAGATCATGCATCTCAAATGCCAATTATCTGGTTACCATTTCAGATTTGTCTCCATTCCAACTGAGAGAGCGAAATTAGCACACATTTTTGTATATAGGCCTAATGTATTTTATAGTGATATATATGTGGTAAGCACATGTGAGCATTTTTAAATTAAAACATGTGAACAAATTATTGTGTCATAAGTTCTTAAATTGTAGAGCCCATGGGCCTTCTTCTCTTCGTAGTACTGGTCAATTTTATTATTGACACATTTCACATTATGAAATAGTAATAATTATGTTAGTGAAATGGGTATGGAGACGTGGGAAGACCTCTGTTACTGAACAAACAATATAGCAATGATTACTAGAGCTATTTTAACAAAACCTATCCCTTACAAGTTACAGCACCTTTAACATTTCACAAAGGATGATAATAATCATAATAATAAATATAGCTGCAAGCAGCGATAAGGCGGGACCAAACAAGAAGACAATACGCAATAAGAACAACATGCACAAATAAGACTGACGAGCTGAGTTGTTGGTACCGGGGTTTGAACACACAACCTTGTGGACTGAAGGTGGGAGCTCTACTGACTGAGCTACACAGAGACAATCAGTTACTATATTGTAAACAGCAAAACCATTCAGTGATTTGGTAACAAGAATGTGTGTCCTCATTTTGGGCATGTCTTTATCCATTACTACAGTGTGTTTTCACGCACAGTTAAAGTGTGTGTGTGTGTGTGTGTGTGTGTGTGTGTGTGTGTGTGTGTGTGTGCGCGCGCGTGCGTGCGTGGCTGCATGCGTGTGTTAGGCAGACAATCGTTCATGATTGAAGATCATCTTTAGTTTTTGTGGTGTTTAACATAAGGTGGCTAAATCTACACGGAGACAATCAGTGACTACAATGTAAACAGAAAAAATATTCAGTGTGTTTGATAACAATCGTGTGTCGTCGTTTTGGGGATGTCATTATCCATTACTACAGTGTGTTCGCTGTTCATGTTTTCACGTACAAAGTTCTCTTCAACTGGAATTTCGGATAATGGTCCATACAGTGTGTGTAGAATGTTTCACACAAATTGCTCAAAAAACCAGGCATAAAATCAGGTATTAGCATTCTTCAAACTGCTCAAAATGGAGGGAAAACTGAGGGCGGAGCTTACTTTTCAAAGTGACAGATGTGTTCCCCATGAGTCAAGGAACATATGGAAACAAGTGCCATGAATTTTGGCCAAACGAGGCATGAGTTATGACTGTTCAAAGGTTTCATTTTCAAATAATTGCCATAGCGCCCCCCTTTGACCAATTGGAGTAAGACTGGTTACAGGCCTATTTGGCATGACCCTCTACTATACTGTAAAGTGGCATAAGCAAATGACGCTTCATGTAGGTATTAAGGGCAGAAGAAGAAGTTTCACAAAACAGCAATTTTCATTGGCCCATAAAAACTTCATTTTTTCACGTAACAAAAATGTGCTACGATTATTTGTCCGCATAGGTCCAAAGTTCAAGTGTAGAAGTTTTCGTGCATTTTTATCAAAGATCCTGGGAGCAGATACATTTCAACTGTTTTTCATATAATTCAAAATGGCGGGTGATCTAAAGGTCAGAAGTCAAAAGTCAGAGCACGAAAGTTGTTCGGCATGAGGAGACACATATGTGTATCAAAGTGTCATTGCCAACGGTCAAACGGTTCATGAGCTATGCACGTTCAAAGTTAGCATTTTCAATTGAGCGCTATAGCGCCACCATTTGGCCAATCGTCATGGGCTGCGCATAGTCACCGTTTGGCATGGCCCTCTACCAGACTACCGCGTTTCGCAAAAAACGACTGCACGGTTCAGTCAGAACAGCTAAACAGCAATTTTCATTGGCTCATAAAAACTTCATTTTTTCACTTAACAAAAATGTGCTACGATTATTTGTCCGTATAGGTCCAAAGTTCACGTGTAGAAGTTTTCGTGCATTTTCATCAAAGATCCTGGGAGCAGATACATTTTAACTGTTCTGTTCACCCTGAGTTAAAGGTGTGATGAACCTAAACTTCCTTCAACTTAACAGCTCCAAAACCGAAGCCATCCTTATTGGCACCCCCCCACCAGATCCAAACATAACCAGCATCTCATTCTCCGGTCAGAATATTCCTCTCTCATCCACAGTCACCATGAAGGGTGTGGAAATGGACCCACAGCTCAATTACGAGGCACATATCAAACACCTGTGCAAGACCTCATTTTTCCACCTCAGGAACATCTCCAAACTCCGCTCCACACTCACCCTGCCAGATGCTAAGAAACTCGTCCATGCCTTCGTCTCCTCCAGGCTGGATTACTGCAACACACTACTCATCAGGATCCCTAGCAAGAGCCTCCAGAGGCTCCAATACATTCAATACATTCAAAAGGAATGTATTGAATACATTCCCCCCCACCTCAGAGAACTCATCACCCCCTAAACCCGCCACTCGAAGCATCCGCTCCTCCAACACCCATCTTCTCCCCGTCCCCCACACCAACCTCCACACCATGGGCGAACCGGGCCTTCTGCCACACAGCCCCATGTCTGTGTAACTCTCTCCCTATGCACCTGAGAGCACCACAGTCCACCGACTCTTTTAAGGACAAAAGACCCACCTTTTTAAGAAAGCATTTCCTTAAACATGTTTTTCCTAGTCTTTTAGCTTAGCCATGTTGGGTCCCATGATATTATTGATCACGCTTCCTTATGCTTATGATGTTGCTTACGCTTCAAAAGCAACCACATATTAAAGTTGGCTGATGACACCACCGTGGTCGGCCTCATAACCAAGGGGGATGAAGCTGCCTACAGAGAGGAGGTTGAACATCTGGCAGCTTGGTGTAAGGCGCACAATCTTTCCCTCAACACCAAAAAAACGAAGGAAATTGTTGACTTCAGGACGAGAACCAGGCCACAACTCCATCCTATGGCCATCGATGGCTCAGCTGTAGAGAAGGTAACAAGCACAACATTCTTGGGAGTACTGCTGACGGACAACCTGGCCCCCAAGCAGCAACACCACTGCCATCATAAAAAAGGCCCAGCAGCGTCTCTACCCCCTCCGTCAGCTGAAGAGAGTCGACCTGCCTGTCCCAGCGGCCAGCGCTGATCATGTTCTATAGAGGTACCATTGAGAGCATTCTCACCTACTGCTTCACCTCCTGGTATGGCAACAGCACAGTTGAGGAGAGAAAACAGCTGGACAGGACGGTGAGAACAGCTACTGTAGCAAGATCATCTGTACCTTGCTGCCCTCTCTGGCGGACATATACCAGCAGAGATGCATGAGGAGAGCGACTGGCATCATTGAGGATGCCACTCACCCCTCTCACAGCCTGATCTCCCTTATGCCATCTGGGAAACGGGACAGGAGCATCAGTGCCAGGACGGAAAGGATGCGGAGCAGTTTCTTTCCCCAAGCGATCAGACTTTTGAACTCTATAGTCTCCCTGGCAGATAGGACATGAACTCGGGGAGGCATTCCTATGCAAGAGAAGAGATGACATGAACTCTATGTTCAGTTTTTAAATGTTTTTATTTATTTTTCTCTGGCTATGCTTTATTTAGGATCCCTGTAGTTTTTTTTAGGACTTATTTAAATTCAGAGTATTGTTTTGCTTTTTAACTGCTGCTGCAGTTGGAAAAAATGACAAATAAAGCAATCTTGAATCTTCTATTAATGTATTTTTTTGCCATGCTTTTAATCTTTGCAGCACTTCGTGAGAATGTAAAGCGCTTTATAAATAAAATGCATTATTATTGTTATTATTGTTGTTGTTGTATTATCATTCATTCATTCATTCATTAATTCATTAATTCATTATAACTGGATGCATTTTCAGTCTGAGCACTGGGCCAGAGAGTGGACTGGCAAAGAAAGGCAGAAATATGTCTGCATAGCAAGTAGCCATTAGATTGTTTCATTCTTGCCAACTGCATTCCACTCCAGCACAGAGTAGGCTAGTAATTAGCTGCTCTTTCTTTTTTTTTTCTTTTTTTCAATAATTGGTTATTTGAATTAGAAACACTGCCAGTCGGTCCCCCAGTTCCAACAGGCTTGGACTTCATTATCGGGAAATATTCATTATAAGGCCAAACATAGGTCCAATGAAAACTATTTTTTATTTGAATTAATTGATTTATTTGTTTGAAAAACAAACAAACAAACAAGTTCAATACATAAAATACATAACGTTTCTGTTGAGTGGAAACCTTATTGTATGTACAAAACCATTCCCTTTTAATGATTAAATAATAATAATTTAAAATAGTGGAAATATTGGTGCAACACTATTGTACAGTATGACGAAGTAGGGCATTCATTTACGAAAAGCAAACAAAAAGAAAAACATTTGAAATAGGGATACATTTTAATTAAGTGAGTGATTGAGCGAGCGAGCAAGAGACCGACGGAATCAATCAATCAATCAATCAACCAATCAATCAATCAATCAATCAATCAATCAATGATCTGAAAGCAATATGTTCACGCAGAACAAAGAGAAGCCATATGGTTGTACAAACAACAATGGTGCTGCCAGGGAGTTACGTGCCAAAAACAGCATTCTCACGAATGTACGAACTGAGATGATTACATTAGTTATATTTTGCTCTCATTTCTCCCACCATTTCAACTAATACAGCCATTTATCTGATACTAATTATCCAGTGGCACATATGAGAACGAACACATACAATTTCTTAGTTTAGACCAAACGACAATACACTGAAGGATCAACTTCTGCCTTGTGGCGGTCAACAAAATCCAGTTAGCTTTGTTTTGTTTTACTGTTAAAAAACTGTTTTGTCTGCAGATATCGTCATTTTGAATCGATGATGTATAACATTGCATAGAGTTGAATGTCCGCCTGCTTTCGCCACATGTCTGTCGCCACATGTCGAGAAATCTCGGATTTGATGTAATTTAATCCAGAATTAATAGTATTTTATTTACCATTTTTAGCATCCATGCTATCCTCCGGTGGCATCCATGTTGTGACTTCATCGAATATCCAAAATCTCCTCGTGCACACGCACACATGCACACACGCGATCCAAAGCATTGTTAGGGCTCAGATTGAGAAAAAAGGCTATGCTTAACACTTTCATCCGAGCTCGAGAGTGTAAAACCATTGTTTACATCTGGAGATGACGCTGTGTTCTAAGGCTCTGTGCACAACACAATGAGTTCCTGTTTAACTACATCAAAGAGCTTGTATTAAAGAGGGTCCTTCCACTGCAGTTTTCGGTAGGCTATCGCAGTTTAGCCACCAGATGGGGGCATGTAATCGGTTAAAGAGCTAGAGAGATTCAGCTATTCATTTCACTGGAAGTTGTTCAGTGGCGTTTTGGAGCACCCGGAAGAACGCTCTACGTCCATATTTGACCACCAAGAGTTGGTGGTCAAAATGCGGAAGTGCTAACGAGCACTCCGTGTTAAACCCCAGCTGCGCGGGGTTTCCTCATGCTAAATGCACAGGCCATTTTCACAATATTGGAACACAGTTCCAGCTTTGACCAGTAGGTCCGGCGGCTTCAATGTCGGCCAGCCGCTCTGGGGGCTTGGGAGAGACAGGGACAAAACACAATATGCAATGATTACTATCAGAAGATAGTGATTTAACCTTTTAACAAAAAAAACTTTTTGTTTTAACCAAAAAATATCACTTATTGTAAAGGAGAATTCTGGACCATTTTCGTACCTTAATCTAATGTTATTATAGGCTATCCAAGAACGAGTCGTACAGGTGAAAAAATACATACAGGAAATCCATCGAACAAATGTTATGCTTCTTGTAGCATACAGTAGCATTCTACGTAGCAAAGTATTTGTTACGGAAATTAGTTTTTCCATTGTTAATCTTTAGATGTCGCCAACCAGTATTTTTTTTATTGTTTTGTACCAAGGATTTCAATATAGTTTGACATGTGTTTGTTAAAGTGACAACAACACAGCATATACGAACACGAGACAATATAATGTAAATAGATAATATTGTTGCTGTCAGGCAGAAACCTTGTATCTCAACCTTTTTTTGTTTGTTTGTTTGTTTGTTGAATGAATGAATGCCCTATACTTTGTCCGCTAATCGACAAGTGGCTGATGTACAAGCTCTGTGAGCTATTTCACTATTTCAAAATATATTTTTTTAAATGATAAACAGCAACAATGTATTATGTCAGCATGCAAGACACGTGAACAGAGCTTCAGTGCAAGCCAAGGCAAAAGGGAACACGGCCATTTTAAATGTTTTAAACAACTTTGCATCAAGGGAATACTGTATTTGGACGGGTTGATTGCTCACAAAGCCGAAAGGCTTTTATCTAAGACATGAATCGATGGCGGACTTGTTAAGAGCCTGGCACACTCATCACTCACACATTCATCAATTAAGTGCACGCTAAATTGTCCCGCCTATAGTTAATGAAATCCGGGGCCGTGTTTACACGTACACACGCGTGTGCTTGTTTGTTCAAACATTTGCTCCATAATGATCCCAAATCAAATGTATGCTTGTGTGTTTGTTTGTTTGTTTGTGTGCGCGTGCGTGTGTGCGTGCGTGCGTGCGTGCGCGCGTGTGTGCAATTCAGCCAAAATTGTGTGATGCACATTACACAGCCTACCATTCAGCCATGATATAATTGCTGTTTCAGTATATCGTCTGTCGGGTGGAAACCTCATGTGTTCTAAATATATATCAAGTTGGTCCTGAAGGGATTTAAATGGGAGAATTTAGCAGTAGGCCTATATTAACATGAACCCTGTTTAACTACTGCAAACACAATAACATAAGATGTACAAAGTGCCTAAGGAGGGCACCTCAAAAACAGTTCCAGACTCCGGCCGTCCCTCCCAGACTCTGTTGCAGAGACCCTCATTCACACTTTCATCTCCTCTCGTCTGGATTACTGTAATGGTGTCCTGTTCAGCCTCCCAAACAAGGCCCTTGACAGATTACAGTATGTCCAAAACTCGGCTGCCAGAGTGCTCACCCGTACACAGCGCTGGCAGCACATCACCCCCACCCTCAAACACCTCCACTGGCTTCCGGTTAAATTCCGCATCATCTACAAACTGCTCCTCCTCACCTACAAATCCCTCCATGGCCTTGCCCCACGGTATCTGTCTGACCTCCTCAAGGACTATACACTAGTTAGGTAAAGTTAGCTTAAGTTGTGGCAAATCTGCAAAAAAAAAGCTTACCACTAGCTTTCTTCACAGATGTGTTCACAAAGGTGTCTACTATCACAGAAAAAAATGTTCCAACCCAACTCCCTTGGGGAACTTTGTGACAGCTGCTGAAAGTTGGGGTACCATTATCAACCAATATAAGGCAAAACATTCCAAATGTCATTATACTTTAAGTAGCATGTGACATGTCAAACTAGGGGGTTTTCAATATTCTGAATCCATTGCAAGCATTCGTTTTGCACAAAAAACACTCATTTGCCTAAAAATGCCCATAGCCATCATCACACATGTGATGAGGTCAGCACATTTTGGCACATTTGGGCAAGTGGCTATGGCCGAATTTAGCCCAAGGAGTATTTTCGTGCAAAAATCATGCTTGAAATTGATTCAGCATCATGAAAACCCCCTAGTTTGACATGTCACATGCTACTTAAAGTATAATGACACTTGGAATGTTTTGCCTTATATTGGTTGATATAATGGTACCCAAACTTTCAGCAGCTGTCACAAAGTTTCCCAAGGGAGTTGGGTTGGAACAAATTTTTCTGTGATAGTAGACACCTTCATGAACACATCTGTGGAAAAAGCTAGTGGTAAGCATTTATTTTGCAGATTTGCCACAACTTAAGCTAACTTTACCTAACTACACCCCTGAGCGGAACCGAGATCCTCGGACATGGAGCTCCTTACCATCCGTCACGCTAAAAAGCGGACCCTCGGCGATAGAGCCTTCTTTGTGGCAGCCTACTGCCCTTTGGAACTCTCTCCCCTTGGAGATTCGCCAGATGCCTACATTGGACTCTTTCAAGTCGGCACTGAAGAGACATTTGTTCACTCAGGCTTTTGGCAATTCGTTTGTTGTTTATATTTTCTGTATTGTAAAGTGTCCTTGGGTTTCTTGAAAGGCGCTATATGAATTCAAGTTATTACCTGCGCAAGCAGAGCGCGCAAGTAAAGTTGTTTGTCCGGTGCTCCGATGCGTATGCCGTGGCTGCATCATTTGAGAGTGACGTAATGAAGATATACCAATGCCAGGGTATAACTGGCTCTCGATGGTGACTTAATAAAGGTAGGTTTCAGATGACATACATGTATACATAGAGGTATTACCTTTAATCCACCCGACACTGAAACATATCTTTATTAGGTCACCATCGAAAGCCAGTTATACCCTGGCATTGGTACATATCTTCATTACGTCACTCTCAGAATCATGCAGCCAAGGCATACGCATAAAACAACAAGTAACCACAGTATACTACTCATCAACTTACAAATTATACATATATATATATACAACTTCAAGTTCAAGTTGTACTGTTTATATGAAGATATGTACCTTTATGTTTCAGTGTCGAGTGGATTAAAGGTAATGCCTCTATGTATACATGCATGTAATCTGAAACCTACCTTTATTACGTCACCATCGAGAGCCAGTTATACCCTGGCATTGGTACATATCTTCATTACGTCACTCTCAAATCATGCATGTCAATCATGTAAAAAAAATCACACCTGTGTGAACTGAGTGGTGTAAGGTCTTATATAGCCTGTCTGACGTAATGAAATCATGTCTGACGTAATGAAATCACACCCGGGTGAACAGGGTGAACATAGCAACCATGCTCATTTTTTCTGCACGGACTAACAAAGCCAGTTGTAGGAGTGGTTTACACCACTCAAAAATCATTAACATGGTGAATCACATCTTGATGACATCATCAAGATGTGATTCACCATGTTAATGATTTTTTTCAGACCTCTAATTCTAGGAAAAACAGAATGGGGGGACTTTTTTATTATTTCCACACACCAGCTCTAAGGTATATTAATGACATAGCAAAATGTTGAAAATGGGTGGTATTCTATTCCCATGACATGAATGTTGATTTCACCCTGATGCAGGCAATTCCAGCAAGGACTGGCAGGTATAGTATGCTTCAGGCAGCCGGTTATGATCCAAAGACCATTGTTGATGGCAGCATCAACCTTCTTGGCCTCAGGTTGGGTCACAGTATTCGGCTGCAGAGAAGACCAGCTGTCTTGCGTGTACATTTCAAGTGTTGGCCAAAGCTCCCCTGCTCGTACAAGAGAGACATCCGATAATATCGGACGTCTCTCTTGTACGAGCAGGGGAGCTCACATATTATGTGAGACCCTTGACTCTCACATCTTCTTGATCAGTGGTTTTCAACCTTTTTCATATCAAGGCCCATTTGTTTTTTCAGGATTTGAGCCACAGACCACCATTTGATGACAAAACTATAAAGAATGTTGTTATCGTTTTTGTCCACGATTCCATTCTCTAATTATGTAGACTTCTTGTAAATTAAGTAATGCAGATGTTTAACAATGATTTAACTATTGAGAGTGTAAAATGAGTTAAAGGTTTACGTTCTCAAGAGTTAAAGATCTGTAAGGGTCCGTTTGGTTACCAGCTCTCCATAATTTAGCTGTGGACCACCTGGAATCCCCTCAAGGACCACTGGTGGTCCCCGGACCACTGGTTGAACGAGTGAAAGACAGATAGAAGAGCAACATAACAGGGAGGAAAATATCTAAACGCACAGCATGGTTGACAGACAAGCCCAGCCGGGGGGCTGCTGTAATGAGACAGACTGATTTCAGTTGTTGGCAGCAGAATGCTATAGTAGCTCGCTAGCCAGCCAGCCAGCCAGCCAGCCAGACAGACAGACAGACAGACAGACAGACAGACAGACAGACAGACAGACAGACGTGTCTTGGGGGGTGGGGGGAGCCTGGCAGCTGTAATTAAGTCCTTGGAGAGTGTTTTGGTCAAACCATGTGACTCCCATTGGAATTGCTTTGTGGCGCTCATTAAACACAGACAGAACACAAAAATGCGTTTGATATGTGTGTATGAGGCCTGTGTGTGTATGAGGCCTGTGCGTGCGTGCGTGCGTGCGTGCGTGCGTGCGTGCGTGCGTGCGTGCGTGCGTGTGTGCGGGCGTGCAGTGTCTTATTCATGTGTCGATTAGTGAAAGGTACAGAGTCAGTTCAAATACTAATTGCTATACTCTTGCTTGCTGCTTGCAAACAGTGTTTGCCTTCTTGAGCACACAAGAACACATTCCTTTAGGCAGGCAGGCAGGCACTTGTGTGTGTGTGCGTGCATGTGTGCATGCGTTGGTATGACTGCATGTGTGTGTGTACATAATTACAATGTAAGTCCATAAATGAATGGATCACACATTTGATAGCTCTTGGGTACTTGCTGACAGTGCAATATATGGACAAACTATTAATTAAAACCGTATTAATTAACTTCATTTTGGAGGGGAAACAAACACAATCTCATCTCAAAACAACCGCATGCTTATGCTTACCACTTAAACCCTATATCGTCTCTGGAAACCTCATTATGTCCAAACTCAGCACACATTTTACCCCTTACCGATCCCTTAAACGTCAATTAAATAAAAATCATATATGGGCATTCCCAGACGATGCCCTGTTAGGGCACCCACCCTAATACAATCACTTTTATGCCCATATATGGAAATCCCTGATGTCATCAATATTAAGCCCATATATGGGAATGTCAGTATATGGACATAATTATTGTGACAGTCTCATGATAACCAGTGTGGTTGCCGCGACGCGAGTCACACTTGCAAATAAACCATGTTGGTACAACACATGGAGCTCCATATGTGGAGCTGACTATCATCGCCTTGATCTCTTGATATATGAAGATCACAAAACTGACCTCATCAAACCCTGGATAGCCATACATGGAGAAGACTGGATCATCACCTACATCTGCATATTTGGAGCCGGACAACAACTCTACATCTGACCTCACAGACTTTAACTTTTTCTCAACTGTGCCGTCTTACTGGTTATATATGTTTGCGGGGATTTACGGAGGTTTCTGCGCGACAACACAACGCTACTTAATTGACCAGGGATCTAATAATAATAATAACTAGAACTACTTGCGCGTTGCATACAATTAGGCCATAAATGGCCTACTAGTGCGCAAGCAGAGCGCGCAAGTGCTGTCGACCGCTCTGCTTTCTGCTACGAACTTTCAAATCTCAGCCTCTCTGTAAAACATTGGAATTAAACACATCTTCATATAAACAGTACAACTTACATATATGTATGTATATGTAAGTTGTATATATGTATATGTAATTGGTAAATTGATGAGTAGTAGACTGTGGTTACTTGGGTTGTTTTATGCGTTTGACATAGTCAAATGTTGAAAATGAGTGGAATGCCCCTTTAAGGGATCTCGTTGCATCCATCAGTGAGAGATCTTTAGAGATGCATTGTTATTTTGCACTCGACTAGTGATAACATCTTATTTAAATTGGATGTGAAAATGAATGATTCATGTTGCATCTACCCAGCACCTGCGCCCTAATAGAATGTATACAGTGTGTGTGTGTGTGTGTGTGTTTGTGTGTGTGTGTGTGTGTGTGTTTGCGTGCGTGCCTGCGTGCGTATGTGCATGCGTGCGTGCGTGCGTGCGTCCTATAGCACCCTGTTGTGTGAATAATGACGGTCATCAAGCTCTCTTATCCATTTCCTTAATGGTTTTCATGTGTGCGTGCGTGTGTGTGTGTTTACATACAGTATACTGCAGGTGTGTCAACGCACATACACACCATGCATCTCCGGTGTGTGTGTGTGTGTGTGTGTGTGTGTGTGTGTGTGTGTGTGTGTGTGTGTGTGCGTGCGTGCGTGCGTGCGTGCGTGCGTGCGTGCGTGCGTGCGTGCGTGCGTGCGTGCGTGCGTGCGTGCGTGCGTGCGTGCGTGTGCATGCTGCGTGAATGCCTGAAACAAGTTTCCCATTTCTCACCCAGCAGGGCCAGCACCAATCTTGCAAATGTACTGCAAAATACTGAGTGTTACTTTAAATCTGAGAATGTAACACATAATGGAGAGTAAGGGTCCATTAAGGTTGGGTTTAGAGATGTCCCTCTCTAGAACCTTGGGTTTAGATGATGGTGGTTGTGGATATAGGCTTATAGGGCTGGCCAATTAACCAAAATATATGGAAGCCAATATTTAGAACCATTACACCAACTACATTTTGTTCATCACCAGATGAAACTGATGATCCACCCCAATGGTTATTAGGGTTGTCCCGATCCGATCACATGATCGGAAATCCGGGCCGATCACGGCATTTTCAAATGAACGGAAGCGGATTGGGAGCAGGGAATTCCCTATCAATATTATATCCATATTATGATATTAGACTGGATATTGTGATATGGTATTTAAGTGTTCTATAAAAATCACACATGTGTGAAGTGAGGGGTGCTCTTATCATCGTACATCATCATACATCTTCTCATTCCGGCTAATCACAATTTGCGTCCTCACCTTCATTGTCATCGTCATCATTGTTTGTGTTACGCAATGTTTGTGTTTACACAAACACTAAAACTAGTCCATTCATTGCCAATGGCATTTAATAATTGTGTTGGGACAAAAATTGGGTTACACCCACCAAAAGCTGGACAGCCCCTCAAAAATATAAATATTGGCTCTGGAAAAATCGGTATTGGCAGATACTCAAATGATTGGAATCGGATCGGGAGCAAAGTAACGTGATCGGGACATCCCTAGCCATTAGCCAAAGGAAGAAGATATTAGATATCATTATCAACTACTCAACATGGCGCTCTGGTCTGCCCACCACCGCAGTAGCCTGGCTAATAAGCCAGACCGAATCAGCCGTTGGCAAAAAAAAATTGCCTGCCGGCGTTGTGTGATATTAGTCTGGTTTATTAGCCAGGCTACCACTGCAGAGGTTGTGGTTGGAATCCACCGTCGTGCATGCGGCTTTGGGTTATACTTGTCACTGTACGTAAACCTACAGGCTGGGGCGACACATGTAGTGTTGGGTGGGAGGTGTAGGATGAAGGCTCTACAATCTACATCCTCCCGATGGGGGCTCCTCTGGCAGGTGCCAAGCATCCCTGAATAACCCTAAATTATATTTAGTTGTACAATGATCATGGTGCCTACAAAAGCAGTGAAAATATCTGATCTACAAGCATTTTCTTTTTACTCCAGAACATCACTTATAGTTGCGTACTGCTTCTACCTTCTGCTATATTTTGATCAAAGTGATTGTACCTCATGAAGTGCTCCACTGTTGCTGGATTGTGGAGTGACAACTTAAAAGCTCAGAGACTCCCCGGCTCTCACATCACACGTCAGCAGAACTACTTACCAGCACATTGTCAATGTCGGGGGGGAAACCTCTCATCTCCAAACTTTATTATCTTTTCTTTTTTTTTGTAAAGTAATGTCCTACTTGATCACACTACAGCGTGACATAAAAGCATCAGAATTAGCATATTTGCAAGCTCGAAATGTGGCTAGACGTGTTTCAAGCATGTCGATCTGCTACTTTTCTACTTTTGACAGTTTTGGACATATAAGGTTTCCACCCGACAGAGACGACAAGCAGCCCCTCAGAAGGGAGAGGCTCCAGTCTGACAGGCTTCAAAAATGAATTCCACATCTCCTATATGGAAGGGAAGCAGATACATATTGAACTATTGAAATATTTTCTATATTTGACTTGCAATGCTCACGTTTCGTTTGAGAATTAATTAGATCCAGGCTGCATGCAACTGGGTCATAGTCTTATGTGTTATGGGTCTAGTAAAGGAAAACTTTACAGGTGCAGCATGCTAACGTGGGTTAGTTTATTTTAAAAAGAAAATCCTTTGTCTTGTTATAACGTAAACATTGCCTGCTGATGCTGTATTGTAGGACATGATTTGATTAGCCAGCACTTTGTTCGGTCACTTAACTCAACTGAGTTTCTACATGGCATTTTGTCACAGCAAAACATTTCTCACTTTCAATAGTGGGCTCTGATTGGTCACCCACAACTCAAGGCTGAGCGAAATGTAATTCAAACCGAGGAGTGCCAGACCAATTTGCCCAGGGCAATGTATTTTTTGCTGTGGCAGATTTGTCTTGGTTTCCAAGAGACGTCCGCCCCTCCAGACAGCATTTGTCTGGCATATCAAGATCGAGTCCTGTGAGTCGACAAAATAAGGTATAAAAACACTGGCAGTGGCGGAATAATTAATTAACTAACACCTGGCAATTAATGTGTTAATAGATGACTGGCATCACATGTTGGTCACATGAAGTCCAGAGCCACGGCATTTATACGAGGATCCATATGGATTTCTAGTTTTTAAACACCCCCAAAATGATCCAAAAATGTACATTAATGTCCACATATATACCGTATATGCTTATAGCATAAGACCAGAAGTATGTGTGTTAGGTGTAGGTGAGGTGAGGTGATGCAAAATTGGTCACACATTGGTACTGTAAGTCCACATAGCGGCAGGTATTGCTTGAATAGACATATAGTTGGAAAACGTTTACAGGTAACTGCACAGAGGAAAGAAAAACAGCTAGTCCTTTATAGTTCATGGCAAGGAAGCAAATCAGGGGAAAAGTCCTTGAAGAAAAGTTCATACTTGCTTTAGGAAGCAGAGTAAAATGTTAAGAGGATTCCAGTTTGAGGTCATGGTAACTTAATTCACCTCATGCAGTAAAGGAATCCTTAACTTCTTGAGTTTTTTTTCTTCCTCAATTCGTTGCTGTCGGGCAGAAACCTCTTATGTGCATATTTTATGTGCACCACTCAAAAATTGGTACAGCCTCAGTAATGAACCAGTGAAATTAGGGTATTTTATAATGAATCTCATAGGGATTGCATTGACAGCTGCAGTACACCAGTCTACCGGACCTGAAGTGGGGCCACTGTCTCATTTCGGGGCGTGAAATTTGTAGTCCCTGTGTGTCTCTACCCATTGGCTGGCTGTTTCCTGTTGCTGTCAAAATCCACTAGTCTGTTATATAGTTTATATTATACTATTTATAACGTGATGTGCCACTGATGCAAGCAAGCAATTATTGCTTGCTTGCGTCAGACAGTGGCACATCAACACAAAGTTCTGAGTGCATTTCCTCACAAACCATCCATTTTTATCCATTTCTGGGTCTTGAGTGGATGTTACCAATGCATGCATTAGCTTGTATATGTTTGTTTTTCTTCTTCTCCATCTTCATCCATTTCAAATACAGCTAATGGATGTGTGCTCATTGTACATCTTTTTAGCATTCTGTGGTTATCACACTTTACTATAGGTAGAAGACACCTAGATTGAGATCTCGGAAGAGCAGTAGCTAATATTCACGCCAATCATACTTTAGGACTACAGAGTGTATTTATAACTTTATTATCAATTCATTGGTTTCAACAAACATTTAGTTAACACATCTATAAATGGCTTATCTGCACAGACTGCCTGGTTTTAGATAAGTATGGTAACAGATTAATTGAGCTATTAAAGACAGTGAAAAGTGTCTATCATAACCAATTATAGTAGTCTTAATTGACAGATGTTAGTGTCAGGTATGGCTTAGTGGCATAGATTATATGCTGGTGGCATAGATTTTAAACCTGAAATAGATATAGAAACACAAGAATATACATTTGTTACATTCCCATATACGTTCTAATCATTTGTATTTAACAGAGATAGTAGGCAGAGTATAAAACAGTAATTACCAGTTCCCCTATCCGAGTCTCTCTTCTCCATTCCTGGAGAGGTATGGATTAATTCCTTGGTTGCTGAATCTAACCTACTAAAACTGGCGCAAGGCCATTTAAAACCTCTGTTTCCTTAGACCTGCCCTGTTGGGCAGGTTCACATCAGCTAACATTCAATTGGCTGCTGAGCACCATGGCCTTACTATTGGTTGAAAGACCAGGAAGTATTACAACTGACATGTGCTTTGACAGTGGAGACAATGAGGTGCTATCTCTCTCCATCTATACAGTCTGGAGGAAATAGTGGTCCTGTTGTTGACTTCAGCTATTCATGGCAGTTTGCCCCCTCTCTTATTTAGGGTTTTAACACATTAGTCATTTACATTCCTTTTAGCATTGGGATTACATATCCACCTTTAGATAAATGCAGACATAATGTTTTATAGTTGGACACAGTCATTGGGTTAGTAATGCTGACTAGTGGCTCTTGTTTACCCAAGTGGTGGCTCTTATCAGAGCTCCCCCGCTGTGCTCTGGCCTGTTTCTGACATTCCCTTTCGCTTGAGAGGGAGATGGAGGTGTCTCATTTCACACCTTCCTGTTACCTTAGCCTGCTTTGGGGTGAAAGGCTCTCCGACCATAGTTACAGTACTAAGAATTATTGAAGTTTACACAGTGCATATTTATTAATAGAAACCAAACGCTGATTACTATATCCAGCGGAACACTCATAAAACCTTTCATTCAGATATGAACATGCAAAAACTCATAAGCCTGCCTATCATACTCTTCTCACAACTACGCTTCCATGCCAATGACCCATGCAATGACCCAGGGGCGCCAAATTAGAACAGAGCCGCCGCTAGCCTTGTCATGTCTGTCTAACAGTCCCTGCTGGTATACACAACATCACTGACACCTGGCCGCATGTCCTGGTTGCTCATCATTTCTCCTGGGTGCTCGGGCGAGGAGGCACACGCACGATCGGCGTCTATGCACACACCGATATTCCTATTTCTCATTTCTAATCCTGTGAACTAAAGAACTGGCACCGAAATGATCCTATCAAACATCAAAATGCATAAATGCAGTATGAAGCAGGCACTAATAAGTTACTATATACACCACTCAAACATCAAAATGCATAAATGCAGTATGAGGCAGGCACTAATAAGTTACCATATACTGTACACCACTGAAGTCTGACGTCACTGCCACAGTGCCACTAGAGGGCGCTATTCCCCTGGTTCGTAGGGTAATTTCTTGTGTTGTTCCCACAGGGAAATGATAATCTTACATTGCCTCATATAAACTCTGTGTTCCAAAACAGAGTCTGTTTTCCTGTACCATCCATGCAGCGGCAGTGATGTCAGGACTTCAGTGTTCTATTGGACATATATGTCCATTGTTGTGTCCTAGCAGACCTACAGTATAGCACACAACAAACGGTCAAACCATGAACTTTTTGTTCATTTCTGTTGTTACGGACGGTCTTGTGGCACCTGAGTTCAAGTCGTTTTACCATTGTGGCTCCGTGTCTAATCTAGTTGAATACCCTGCTTTAGGGTATAGGGACAATGTATAGACCATCTGTAAGTAATATACCAGCAGATAGAAAATGAGAAAGTGGTCATCACTTCATGGATGAATTGCATGACTTTTGCAGTAAAAGTAAAACTTCTGACCATCCATTTCATGAAGAGGTCAACTTTTTGCTATATCACCTTTAAGGCCTTTATATAAAAGGCTGCTGATTCACAATAGAACCACATATCAGCATTCCGATTGTTCTGGCATGTAGGGACACTACCTGTAGACCATATGTGCAAGTATGATGTCAAAACAAACAGCAGGTAGAAGATGACAGAGGATTTTCACGCGTTTTTATTTTGATGTGGTAAGTCACTTCATGGATCAATTTCATGACTTTTGCAGTAAAAGTAAAACGTGGGACAACCCCAGGTAGGGTATAGGCCTAGTCAACTTTTGGGCCTTTGGTTACTGCACTACAAGCAGATTTGCCAGTGTCTTTAAAATGGCTTTGAGCAACAGCAACAGTGCACCATTCAACATCTGGGACACTACTGATGAGTAAAGTTTGGCGGCATAAAATAATAATACTGCTGTTAAAGTAAAACATAATCTAATCAAGTTTTATACAAGGCGATAGAAAGTGTTCCTCAATGTTTTAACTTTTCCACTGTAGTGCTGAGATAAGCGCTATCAAACGCTCTATCAAACGCGCGCGCTCTCTCTCTCTCTCTCTATCTCTATCTCTATCTCTCTCTCTCTCTCTCTCTCTCTCTCTCTCTCTCTCATGCATGCACGCACACACGCACAGTGTTTGGATTGTGCGTCCGTCTGACCGTCCGTCCGTCCCAACCTTGTTAAGGGACACTAATATATGTTAATGACGTTTAGAAGATTTAGAACACTTTCCTGGGGGTCTTTATGTGTGTAATATGTGGTTTTAGATATTTTAGATTTTAGCAGTGAGCCCAGCTGTCTCTGATGTCAATCATGTCATGGACAGCTGGGCTCACTTACTTCCTGGACTACATCTAGCCTAGGACAAATAAAGAGGATGGTGCACGGAGGTGCGGCCCACTCTCCTGCGGGAGGTTTGCACATGCTCAGTGTAAACAGGAACTGCGATGATGGAGTGTTCCAGCAGAGGTGCTAGAGGTGCATGAAAGTTGCTGACCCTGAACTGAAATAATAAAAAGGATATCACAAAAAGAGAATAGTACAAAGTTGATTTTGTTTTTATTTTTAAAAGTATATCAATTTTATAACTGTGGAAAAAATGTTGTGTATAACAGACTGAAAGATAAAGGACAAGTACATTTACTAAATGTTAATGTTTTTGTATATTTTCTTTTGTGGATTTTCCATGTTCTTTAATTAGTACATGTGTCAAACTTTTATTTTTTTGAAATGACAAAGAAACATGGATACTGTCCATTCAAGTGCTGTGGATGATATAAAACATGAAAAGGGAAGGGTGACTGCTGTTTAATTCTCAACTGTTCTGGATCTCATTATTTACATGAAAGTTATGAGCTTTCTATCTAGCACCTCTGCTGGAACACTCCATCATCGCAGTTCCTGTTTACACTGAGCATGTGCAAACCTCCCGCAGGAGAGTGGGCCGCACCTCCGTGCACCATCCTCTTTATTTGTCCTAGGACTACATGTTGTCTCAGTAAAACAGCCCTATCCACAAGGAGGCGCAGTGCATCAAAGAATTATGGGAATTGTAGTCGAGGAAGTATATCTAAAACCACATATTACAATTTTTTTTGTAAAAAGGGTGAATTTAAGTGTCTCTTTAATACACTTTGAGGGAGTGTCATGACATTTGACATGAACATCCACTTTGACTCAAGGATGAATGAACTGATTAGATGTAGGAGGTGCTCAAAGGTCAATGTCACTGTTACCTTCATTCACTACAGTATACTGGTAGGTATATGAATCTGGACAGAAATGGATGTAAACGGTCAACTGGTTGGCAGAGGCCTATAAATGTGATGCAGTATTTCTAGCTATTGACATTTTGCTTAGTTTTTATTTTCTGTATATTTTGACATTTCTCCCTAGACTGCCTAATTGCAGTTCCCTTTTCCAGAGGTGGCATAAACAAGTGGTTCTCAAAGTGGAGTCCAGGGATCGCTAGTTTAATAGCCCCTTGGGGACGTTCTAAATGGACCCTTACAGGTGTATAACTCTGAGAGTTACGTGTGTCCTTATAATGAACTGTGTGCGTGCGTATGTGCGTCCTTTGGCCTGCTTTGTATAATTCCCCCCCCTCTTCAGTCTTCAGTTCCAAATTTGCATTTCCGCTTTGTTTACAATGTCCGCCATTGTTGATTTTCTAAGTTGGCAAGGAATGGAAACAAGCCTGGGTGTATCTAGCATCAGTATAATAATGACTCAAAGATCAAATTATTTGCATATCAGAGCCCTCACTACCTCAGGACATTGTGGTATTGCAGCTAAAACAGCTTCAGAAGCCAGAAAGAAATGACATGAACTGGTTATGTGAAGGGACATATAAACAATATGAAAACCGTTCCAAAACGCATGTTGTAGTTCCTTTAAGGCAATAGTTGAGTCTTCTTTCACTTTCTCCCCGCCGTTTGGTGACACATAATTGTGATGGGATGTAAGCTAACTATGCCTAGCCATCCTCAGGACCAGTGCGAACCACATGTGTCTCCTTCCTGCTACTGATTGTTGAGTCTCAGGGCATGGCCGCTCACCACGTGAATCTATTCTACGTCCGAGCCCCGCCTGCCTCTGATTGGCCTACCGACACTGCTGGCCATACCAGACTTTCCTCCGAGGTGGATGCTGGATAGTCTGATGCGAGGTTACTCCGTGGTGATTAATTCCAGAATGCAGCCTTGTAAATTGTAACTTTTATTTTTGTAGAAGAGACAAACTAATGTTTTTTATGCCGTTTGCTTTGATGGAATAATTGATTGAACACGTCGTACACCATCGACACAACAACACCAATGTCGACCAGCCAGGTGACGACCAACAACAACAACACCGCTGGCATCCTTCCTCACCACCAGCCAACCTGCACACCCATGCTGGATATACTCGCTGACGTCCCGGTTGTGGATACTACATTCGCAAGAGCCGAGCGCGTCCCAGGCAACATCAGGCGGAGTGATCTTACATCGGCGGCAGTCGAGGCAAAAGACACGGACAACACCACCATCTACAGGCGTGAAGAGTCTCCACATCCAACCACGGGGGACAAAGCGGCTGGAGACGGACACCGTGATACTTTACCTGCTATTTCTGCTGTTTCTCCGGTCGACACCATGGCGCAATCGGCCCCACCAGAGCCCTCAACAAACCTGGACGAGGGACCCCATCCCCCACTCCCGCCACCCCACGACGACCCCCACGCACCCCCCACGGCAACCCGCGGCTTCTACAAACATCAACAATGGCCCTCCGCTCCCCTACTTCACCACGGAGGAAATAAGCACCATAGTCAGAGCCAACGGACTTCATATCTTTCACCTGAACGTCAACAGCCTTGGACCCAAAATGGCTGAAATCAGGCATATGTTTCAATGCGGTAAGGCGAACATCATTAGCTTCTCTGAAACCAAACTTGATGAGTCAACCAAAGACCCAGAAGTTGAAATAGAGAACTATTCTTTGATCAGAAACGACAGAAACAGGCATGGTGGTGGCGTGTGTATGTATATTCACAAAGACACTGAATATGTTACTCGTACTGACTTACAGCATGATGAAATTGAAACTGTGTGGGTTGAATTAATTTTCAAAAAGGCTAAATCAGTATTAGTGGGCACCGTCTACAGACCGCCTGACCAACATGGGTTCTATGATATACTTGAGGGGTGCTTAGCTGAGGAGGAATGTGTAGAGAAAATCCTGATTGGCGACTACAATACAGACATGCAACGTAAGGAAGCACCTGTGTTTAAGTCATTCAGTAAGTTCTGTGATCTACATAGTGTCAGTCAGCTAATTACCCAACCCACTAGAGTGTGTGATTCTACTCAAACTGTCATTGATCTCATTCTGTCCTCGGACAAATCCAGAATCTCCAAGAAAGGGGTTATTGTATGTGGGCTTAGTGATCATTTTATGATATTCTGTACCCGCAAAATACAAAAACTTAAGACCGGCTGCCACAAAACAGTCATATCAAGGGACCTCAAAACCTACTCTAGTGAGGCCTTTAACCAAGTATTGGAGAGTCTGGATTGGTCCGATGAGCTTAAAAGCACACTTGTCGAAGAAGCTTGGCTTGGCTTCAAAACCAAATTTACATCAGTACTGAACAACATGGCTCCTTTGAGAACCACCAGGGGCAAAACCCGCTCGGAACCATGGATGAATTCGGACATACTGGCTGCAATGAAAGCCAGAGACAAAAAATGCTCTGAATTTCTAAAATGCAAGTCAAAGCTAGCCAAGCGCTTCGACAGTGTTCGCCAAGCTCGTTTGAACAACCTAAATACACAACGAATCAAGCTACGAAACAGTGTAACTGCCATGACCAAATCAGCTAAAAGTAACTTCATTAATGATAAAGCTCAGGAAAACAAAAACAATCCTCATGAGCTCTGGAAGCTACTAAACAATCAACTAAGCTATGGTCAGAAACTAAAAACCAGATTTTCGAACATAAACATCAAATCGGACAACACTCTCATCACTGACAACCTTGATGTGGCCAACTACTTGAATATCTTCTTTACAAACATAGCAACAACTCTGGTTAACAAACTGCCCTCCCACTCTGGGCTCTTTGGTGTAGAGCACATTACAACCTTCTACAAAAACCTAGGTGTTTGTAAAGACGATTTTAAACTAGTTATGGTAACAACTGATGAGGTAATTAAGAAACTGAGTGCCCTCCAACCCCACAAGGCCACAGGCCATGACAACATTCCCTCCAAATTTCTCAGAAACTCAGCCATCTCTATAGCTCCAATCATCACCCACATAGTAAACCTCTCCATCAAACAGGGACAGGTCCCCCAAGATTTCAAACTGGCCAAAGTAACCCCCTTGCACAAGAAAGGGAGTAAATTAGACCCCGGCAACTACCGCCCTATTTCTATTCTTAGTTCCATCTCGAAAGTGATGGAAAAAATAGTCTATGAACAGGTTGAAAAGTATCTTGCCACTAATAAATTATTGTACGAGTTCCAATCTGGCTTCAGAACATCCCACTCCACTGACACATGCCTTCTCTATTTGAGCGACCACATCAAACAAGAGGTGGACGCTGGCAAATACTGCGGCAACGGTTAACAAGCTAAAAGCAATTGGTTTCGATAGCACATCAGTGAGCTGGATGCAATCCTACCTGGAGGGGAGAGAACAGATGGTGGAAGTGAACGGAACACTGTCCCCCCCCCTCCCAGTGAGCTGTGGCGTTCCACAAGGAAGCATACTAGGGCCTCTACTGTTCCTAATATATGTAAACGACATGACTTCAGCCTGTGACTGCAACTTGTTCCTGTTCGCAGATGACTCAGCACTGCTGGTCTCGGACAGGGACAAACTGCAGGTTGAAAATGCCCTCAGCTCTGAACTCGGTAGAATCTGCACCTGGCTCGCTGATAACAAACTATCTTTACACCTGGGAAAAACTGAATCCATTCTCTTTGGCTCTATTAGTAATCTCAGCAAGGCAAATGGCTTCTTGGTTAGAGTGGGTGACAATGTTATCACACGTACAGATGAAATTACCTACCTAGGTTCCATCCTGGAGGCTAATCTTTCCGGTGATAAAATGGCCACCAACGTAATCAAAAAAGTCAACCATAGAACAAGATTCCTCTACAGGATCTCCTCACTGGTCAACAAAAACACCTTGAAGACCTTAACAGGAGCCCTTGTACAGGGTTTCTTTGACTATGCATGCACCTCCTGGTACCACAGCACCTCAAAGGCCCTTAAAACCAGGCTCCAGACTTCCCAAAACAAACTGGTCAGGCTCCTACTTGATCTAGCCCCCCGAACCCACCTCACCCCTGCCCACTTCGACAGGCTGGAATGGCTTAGGGTCGACGACAGAGTACAGCATCTTGCAATGGGTCTGGTCCACAAGATTCGATACACCACCAAGATACCCATGTACCTGTCTAGATACTTCCTTAATGTTAACGAAGTCCACACCCACAACACCAGAGGGAGTGCAACGAACCATGTACAACCCAGATTCGGCACAAACAAGGGACTAAATTCTTTTCGCTCCTATGCCACCAAAATGTGGAACGCCCTACCAACTGTCATTAAGACATGCGAATCCCTTGACTCCTTCAAAACCGCTCTCAAAGGGCACCTACGGATGGCTGCAATTCGAAACTGGCCCCCGTAAAATCTGAATCCCCCCCCCGCCCCCCCCCCCCCCCTTTTTTCCCCTCACTGTATATATTTCTTTGCCCTTTTTACCTCCTTTTTGATGAATTCCTGTTCTGTCTATAGAAGTGTCTATTTGTACGTCTCTAAATGTTTTGATGATTTGAACATGGTGGACCCTATTGGAAACAAGTGTAATGCTTAATTGGGTCGTCCACTCACAGTTAACAGCCTTTGTATTGAGTTTGTGCTTGAAATGTACTGTAATTCTGCAAACTGTTAATAAATTCTTCAATCAATCAATCAATCAATACACCGTAATATAATTTGATTTGGGTGTGTTCTAAATAAAGTGTTTGTGTTGATTGTGTAATTTATTTGTAGACCTATGTGTAAACTTGAAACATTATTGTTCCGTAAAAAGGTCTCTTTTCCCTTCATCTTTAGTATTAGTTTACTATGATTACATTAATACACAATAATCAACACTAACACTTTATTTAGAACACACCCAAATCAAATCATAGTACAAAGTACGTGTTCACTGTTCAATCAATTATTCAATCAAAGCAAACGGCATAAACAATATTAGTTTGCCTCTTCTACAAAAATAAAACTTACAAGTTAGTACAAGGCTGCATTCTGTGGCGCATGCCAATGTGTCATTCTCTTGTATTATTCAACACCACGGGGTAACCTCGCATCTCGGAGGACAGTCAAGACGGGCAGTGTCAGTCGGCCAACCCGAGGCAGGCGGTTACTCTGTAGGACGCCCTTGAGGATCTCAAATGATTTAGTGTCACCATCGTAGGAAATAAGGAGCACTGGTAATATATTGTAGGCACACGTACGTGAGGTAGTGAAGGCTACCCTCACCCACCAGGGAGTGGACACTAGACTACAGGAAGAAACGGCAAGAAGGGTTCTGCTTAGCACGAAACAGATTGAAGCCAAAGAACATTGGCGTGGCCTTCGACTGCAGGGAAAGTTGGCCTGTGTTGATTCAGCTGATCACTCTGTTTCACATTCGATGTACAAAAATGCTGCTATTGGGGAGGATGTTTTAAAATTCACCATCAAAGCAAGACTGCAAGTACAATCTGTCAATCTGGTATCCCGACACCCTCACTCCACTCTGTATAAACCATCATGATTCTGAACAACACCTAGAATCCATCGCACACATGACAAATGGATGTGGTGCATACAGAAATGTGTATATTGCTCGCCACGACCGGATTGTTGACCTAGTGTCTGATGCAGTTCGAAAGTATTTGACAGCAGCAATGTATAAACATTCAAGAGTGTTACCAGATTGGTTTAGCTGTGCATGCGATGTCTTTGCTAACATCCTAAATACACCTGATGTTGTCTTTGTTGACACCAGTCACAAGGAGGTCCTGATTCTGGAGGTGGGCTGTGTCTTTGATTTGTACATGGACCAGGCATTCCAAGATAAACATTCTAAGTATCAACCATTACGTTGGAAGTATAACAAACCTGGGGTATCGCTGTAGATTTGCCATATTGATATTCGGAAGCCTGGGCCATGTGCATAAACTGACCATGAGTGGCCTAAGAATAGCTGGCATGACAAAAAGCAAAGCCAAACAACTTGCCAAATACTGTTCGGATAGGCAGTTTGTCTGTGTGGAGGTGCCATGTATATCCTTAAGTGAACATGAACTGTCAACCCCGTTATATTTGTTTCCTTGTAAAATGAATTGTAATTTGTGGATTCAAATAAAGAAATCGAAATGTGTGTGTGTGTGTCGGAGCCGTGTGTTAGGAATGAGTGTGGAAGGTTACAGCTAGGCGAGGTTGGGACGGATCGAGTGGCAGCTCATTACCGTCCAAAGACAAGACAAGGCAAACCCTCCACCTCTATCTATCTCTCCATCAGCACAGCACTCCCTCCATCAACCCCTACCCTTCAACCACTTTAACTTACACTGTCTCCTCTCCCTGTGTCTTTCCCACTCTCTAGCTGTCTGCATGCACGCACGCACGCACGCACGCACGCACGCACACACACACACGCACACACACACAGTGTGTTATATTACTGCGCTTGTGAGGACAAAACTCATACTGCCGAGCAACAGGGACGGGGGTAGGTAAAAGGATCTCTGAGTAAAAGAGTGAAACGTGCAAAATGTTGTGGCAACCGCATGAAGCCAATACGCCATGAAGTTGTGGAATCTGTATTATTTTTGTCTCCACCAGGCCGAACGCATGGGGAGAGAGTATGTTTTGCACTCCGTCCGTCCGTCCGTCCGTCCGTCCGTCTGTGAACAGCTAATCTCCGGCACCGTTAACCCAGTCGATGCCAAATTTTGCACACACACTCCCTGGATGCCAACAATGAACCTCTGCCCCAAAATGTCCAGAACGGCCTGTTATAGCGCCACCAGGAGGCCGCTTTGTGCAAAACAAGTTTTTGGACAGTACACCTACAGATTTTGTCCAAACATCACGCAAATTGGTACACAGTCTCTCTAGAGCCATTCAACGAAACAGGTCTTTCAGATTTCTCAGACTCCATCCTGATTGGCTAAGATTGGCTTCCAAAGTTCGCAGGAGTGCTCAGTTTCAAACAAAATGCTGCAAATCATGAACACATCGTGTGATTTCCGTGAAATTGCGCACGCACTTTCCCACTAGGCCGAGGAAGAAATGCCAGGTGAACATTTTCAACGCAGCCTCATGGTGGCGCTATAACTGGCCGAAAAGTGTTTTTACCTCCAACTGCATGGATTTGTGGATAACTTTGTATGCCAACTCCCTAGAGGCCAAGGAAAAACCTTTGCCTGGAATTTTTCACATCTGCTCTTTATAGCGCCACCAGGAGGCCGACATATGTAAAACACATTTTCTAATATTACTCCTTCAGATGTTATCCAAATTTCATGCAAATCGGTACACATGCTCTCCATTGTCATGTGATCAAGACGGGTTTGTTTGATTTCTCATAATCCAACTTCATTGCCTACGATTGGCTTCTAAACTTTTCAGGAGTAGCCCGCTTTGTACCCGTTTTGTACAAATCGCCACTACTCAACGCAGCATCCGATTGCGGTGAAACTGTGCACCATAGTCTGAGGAAGAAATGCCACTTGACAGTTTTCAAATCAGCCTCATGGTGGCACTACAACAGGCCAAGCCGTGTCACACACACACACACACACACACACACACACACACACACACACACACACACACACACACACACACACACACACACACACACACACACACACACACACAGTAGCACTTACTCTAGTAGAGCAGTAGGCCTAAAGAAATCTAAGTCACTGTTTCATGTCTGGTCCGGGACCCAACAGGGGTCCAAATGGGTCTGTACTAACACTGAGACTGTACAAATGGAACCTTTTATTTCCCCTCTCTTCTTTCTTTGGGACCCCAATCTATAGCCGCATGGTCCATTCAATTTAGTTCCATGTGTACGATCTCAGAATTACAGACCCGTAAGGGTCTATTTTCTAAGTCTTCCAGAAACCTGTTGAAGAATGCGTTATGAATGGGGTTACAATGGGTGATGAGTGGACCAATGAACAGAATAATGAATGAAACTAGGATGAGTAAACGTGGATAGTTATATTTAATTTGAATGGTTGTCGAATAATTTAAACTTCAATTTTATTCTACAAATCACTGAGTCTTGTCCAGCCCGCGGCTTCCTTCCTATGTATTATTTATGGCCTGCCAGTAAGTTATGTGAAATCCATATTATATTTTTCAGTAGAATGTGAAAGGCTTCCTAACTGCTTTTTTCCTTGAGTATTTCTTTCTCAAGATGTGAAAGTTTGTATTTTTTTCTTTTTTAATTATACATTTTTTCATTTTGATTTTTGTAGAGACCTTTTCACAGCTGGTTACATTTGGCTACACTGCCATTTGAACAAATGGCAATTTATTGGACTGTGAATTAATAGCAATGCAGAGCATCAGTGCATGCATGAAAATAATGTTGCATTACATTTTAGTTAAACTGCCAACAAAATACTATTTATATTGCACTATAGTTATTAGACCATTGATATGGTCCAAAGGTACAGTTTGACAGGAGATGCATTTGGCCATAAGTTATTTTAATATTTTCAAATAATATGCCACCCTTTGAAAAACATATTGGGGATTGTACTGTAATTTCTATATCTGGGGTTTCATTTGATGGCCAAGAGTTGCCTTATCTTCTCCTTTCGTGTATCGCCGTCATATGTCCAGCTCAGTGTCGCAAAGCCACGCTCTTGTCTCTGGTCAGAGGCCAGCCTCTGAGGGAGGTCTGTACAGAGGACAGCCTCTGAGGGAGGTCTGTACAGAGGACAGGTCCCACATGGAAGAGGCCAGCCTCTGAGGGAGGTCTGTACAGAGGACAGGTGGTGATTATGTGATCAGCAGTCTGCTCGGGCTTGCCACACTTGCATGCTGCGCTGTCTGCCAGGCCCCACTCCTTCATGGACGATTTGAAGGGACCAACCCCGGTCCGGAGGCGGTTCAGTAGGGTCCAGTGCCGGCGTAGGGTGTTCTCCTTCAACTCCATCTCCCGGGTCTTGGATGTAGCGGTGCAGACGTGTAGGCTCAGTTACCTTATAATGTACATGTATATTATTTCATCTCCATATTATAGCCTACATCGTTTCTTTAAAAATATATAACGCCCGCGGCCCTATACTTCATCATACTACAAAGTCACACAAAAACATCAAAAGTAGCAGATCTACAAACTCTAAACGAGCTGTGAAGCTTAAATACAGCTGGTGTTGAGCTTGCTTTTGCTGGTTTTGAAATGTAATCCTGAAAAGTAACTATAATCCTGAAAAGTAATTATTTTTTCATAATGGGTGTGTGCAACTCACCCTGCCACTGATGCTGTATTTAACAAACTTGCAATAAGGTTCTCGTGTTATAATAATTATATTATTATGTGGATAACTTGTAGAGTAATAAGTGACACTTTAAAATGTGTCTCTGGACATTGGGGAATTAACTGGTTAAATGGTGGAATCAATTCAGGTTTGGTATGGTCCAGTAGGGAGGAGCGTGGCCTATATAAGTAGGGAGACCTGCCACTTCCTTAAGTTGCAGTCATGAAAATAAATGCTGCAGCTCGCTTGGTCTTCAAACAGCCAAAATTCTCACACGTCTCCCCCCTTCTCCGCTCCCTCCATTGGCTCCCAGAAGCTGCCCGCACAGAATACAAAACTCTGATGCTGGCATTCAAAGCAACCAAAGGTATGGCTCCCCCATATCTTGCAAGCATGATCGAACCCTACAAACCCTCCCGCGCACTCAGATCAGCCAACGCAGCGAAGCTGGAAGTACCTTCACTAAAAACGCCGGGACAACGCTCCACACGGCCCTTCTGGCTCCAAAACTATGGAATGCACTTCCCATTACAATCAGAACTGCAGCCTCACTCCCAATCTTCCGTCGTAGTCTGAAAAGTGAAAACCCACCTGTTCAGACTCCATCATGGCCCGTAGCACTTACCCTAGCCCCTTTGATAGCACTTTATGTAGACTTAGATAGCATTTTATACAGACTTATTGTATAGCATGTTACGTAGACAGCACTAGAATTGCATTTTATGTAGTCATAACACTTCCAGTTTTGGGCTATTTTTTCCAACCTGTGCCTGTCAGCAAACACTACCCACCCTAGGTGGTAGTGTGACAATGGGGTTTCCACCCGACAGAGACAATATTTTAATTATGTGCCATATATCATCGCACATTGTATACTGAACTTCTCATAGTGAATAAGATGCTTTGGCTCAGGGATAAGGCTTACAGGATAGATGAAATCGGCGTCTGGCTGCATGTGGGAAATGGGAATTCATATGTCTCGTCGGAGGATCAAGCTTTTCATGAGCCAGATGCAGAGGTGTTGAACGGAATAAGAAATGAGCCGTCGGCAGGCTTCAGGTAGAGTGGAATTTCACTCGTGTATCAGCCCAGGGTCAGAGAGACAGCTGAGACTGTGTATGCTCTCTAAATAATATCAAAAGCTACGCTACGGACAGAGTACTGCTGTCTATACTAGCTTGGGGAATTTAGCCCCCGTTGGTTTGTGGCCTGTGGCAGATTAGAGTGATGTTGAGTTTCATATATAGCTCGGCTTGTTCCACTGCTTGACAAACTAGAAAGTGTCATGACCTGTGTTTTGTATATCCATCCATCCATCCATCCATCCATCCATCCATCCATCCATCCATCTTCAACCGCTTATCTGGAATCGGATCACATGGGTAATAGTTCCAACAAAGATTTCCAGTCTTCCCTGTCCAGAGCAACATTAGCATGCCTCGGGATCCTGAGGCATTCCAAGGCTAGTGTGGAGATATAATCCCCCCATCTGGTCTCTCCAGTGGCTTTTATGTTGTAGTGTTGTTCCCAGTGTCCAGTGTGCCTGTGCGTGCTGCACTTGAGTCCTACACCTGAACGTGACAGAAAGCTATGGTGGAGAGTGCAAGTCTCCACCAGGAGAATGTGGATAAAGTACTACCTGCCATGAAAGACTGAACGTGACATGTGATTACCTGTTATCCATCGTCTGTGCTCCTTTCTCTCATGCATTAATTCATCTACCTCTCTCCATCTTTCTCCTTAATATTGCTTTTCCGATCGATTGTTGTCACGCTAAACTCTGTAAAAGTTTATTCTGTGGTTTTTAGCCCCCATTCTTGTTCAGCCACACCCCTCCTTACCTTTCACTATAAAACAGCCCCTTCACACAGTTCTGGTTATCTGTGCCTTTTATTTTCATCATTTATGGTGCCAATTTGTCAGATTAGCCTAGGAATACTATGTTTAAATTGGCTGACAAGTAGCATGGACTAATTTATTCATATGCAAAAGACTGTATAGACCTATTAAATTTAGACCTCTCAATAATGATGCTTGTGAAAATGTTTTGCAATTAGCTTGACACAAAACTGACATTGTGTTAGTGGGAAATCAGGTTGGAGTCTCCGGGCTAATTTGTCAGCCCTGTTGCGTCCATACATTTTATAGAGCTTCACTCGCAATCTCTCTGGCTCTGTTTAATGTATAAACAAGAAGGGACATTCATTTTAGTGTAGCTGTTAGGGGTGTAACGATATAGTAACTGTATCGAAATGTCGATTTTAATAAAGAAATGTAATGTATATGAATTATGTAATTGCTAAATACTGTAGTTACTCTATCAATTTCAAATCATTGAATCGTATCGTATCGCCATAATGAACCAATATCGTCCATGTATCGTATCGCCAACCATGTATAGCCTTGGCAGAGGTGCGTTTAGCAAGTCCTTCATTTGTTTATGGTTGACACAATAAACATTAACATGTCTCCGGAGGAAGGACAAGTTGCTTGATTCATAATTCTGTTAAAAGAAATGTAAAAATATAAATATAGATATAATAATGTCATGCTCAGTGTGAAGTAAGCGGTTCCTCACACTTGCAAATACTGCTAATTAAAGATCTATAAAATGAATGTGATTAATTGCATGCAGCTTTGTGTTGCAATCAATTGAGGCAGTTTATGCCATGCACACAGTCAGATGTAGAAGATACACTTTATTTGATTAATTAAAAAGCAATCAATAGAAAAATCGCTATGAAATTAATTGATAGTTTGCAGCCCTATAGAGCGTTGCAGTCCCGCCCCCTCGAGAGACCCGGACAAGAAATCCCTGTTCATTTTTCTTTCGGGAAAGAAAACGGCAGGTTTTTATTCTTTGTAATTATTTGTTTGGTCCAAAATATTGTGTTTGTTGTTGTCATGATTTGTCACGACAAGAGTTGGCTTTGTACGATGCTTATAAGGTCTTTAAATAAATACGTTTTGAAATGTCTATGGGAAAAATGCATTGGGAACTATTCCCTGGGCCTGGCGTCGTCATGAAAGGGGGCGGGACTGCGACGCTCTATAGAGCGCCGCAGTCCCGCCCTGTCCTGCCCATGTTGTCATGATTTGTCACGACAAGAGTTGGCTTTGTGCCTGGGCCATGGCTCAATGGTCCAGGCACCTTGGCTGGTAATCCAGTGTGCCGCGGGTTCGACTCCTGATCCCGACGGCCTTTACTGCATGTCTTCCCCCCATCTCTCTCCCCATTTCCTGTCAGCCTACTGTCTGTCCCTCCATAAAAAATATAAAATAAAGGCGAAAGTCACAAAAAAAAGAGATGGCTTTGTCCGCGGCGTAAACGTCTTTAAATAAATACTTTCTGAAAAGTCTATGAGGAAAATGAACGGGGATTTCTTTTCCGGGTCTCTCGAGGGGGCGGGACTGCGATGCTCTATAGTACAAACTGAACAGCTACAGATCACAAGATAACAGAGAAGTCTATACTCTACAGCAGTGGTTTTCAACCAGTGGTCCGGGGACCACCAGTGGTCCCTGAGGGGTTTCCAGGTGGTCCCCAGGTAAATTATGCAGTTGGTATAACCAAATGGACCCGTATAGATCTCTAACTCTTGAGAGCGTAAAATGAAACAAAATGGACCCGTATGGGTTAAATTATTAATTTACAAGAAGTCTACACAATTAGAGAATGTAGAAGAATTGTTATTTTGATCAACGTTTGCCTGTTATCTCTCCTAATGGTACCAACATCAATACAGCATGGAATTGTGGACAAAATCTTAAACAACGATGGTGGTCCGTGGCTCAAATGCCAAATAAATAATGGGCCTTGGCCCTTGACATGAAAAAGGTTGAAAACCAGTGCTCTACAGCAGTGGTTCTCAACCAGCTAAATGATGGAAAGTTGGTAACCAAAATGGACCCTTATTAGATCTTTAACTCTTGAGAGTGTAAAATGAAAACAAATAGATCTGTTCAATTATTGTTAAACATCTGCATTACTTCATTTACAAGAAGTCTACACAATTAGAGAATGTAGAAGAATAATTATTGTCTCTCCTATGGTACCACATCAATACAGCATGGAATGCAGTATTTCAGATCCTGGCACACATCGATATGCAAGCCCATGCAGAACTTCATATTGTTACTGTGTATACTGTACATACAGTACTGTACCACTGCTGCCTTGACAAGCGCAATAAATAATACATCCATGTCAGATGTTTCTGCTGTGTCTTTATTTCTTTCCCTTTTGACTGAAGATCTGTGGATTGAACAGCAACAGAGTACAGTTGGTCTAAAGGGGATTAGACCAAAGGGATCCATTTGGGCTCTATGCAATCAATGCATAAACATGGCATGAAAAATAACAACACAATTCGATATCATGTACAGAGTGGAAGAAAAAATAAATGGGGGGTTTTAACTTGTAAGGGTGTAAGTAAGTAAGTAAGTCAATTTTATTTATATAGCACCTTTCACAGAGAGGACTCACAAAGTGCTTTACATGCAATAAAATACAAGACAATGAAAACAAAGCAGATAAGTAAAGGAAAAATCAAAGGAAAAATCTGAAAATTCAGGTTGAACCATTCACAAATGCTTGATTAAAGAGGATAGTTTTAAGGCTGTTTTTAAAAATGTCCACAGAGGGGGCAAGTCTCAGGGCTAGTGGAAGAGCATTCCAAAGTCTGGCCACTACAGCCTGAAATGCTTTGTCACCTTTGTTTTTTTATTTTGTGGAGGGTGGGGCTAACAGACCCTGTTCAGCAGACCTAAGGGCCCTTCTGGGCA
>NC_136792.1:35527706-35655206 GCF_951216825.1 Electrona antarctica | reverse complement strand
CGCAGGACAGAACCAAAATGTTTTTGTATCCGAAAAAAGAAAAGGAACCAGTTTTTCCCATTAGGAAACCCAATCCATCCTCTTTTCCTGCAACTCTCACATCACTCATCCTTCTGCATTCCTCTGTTATGTGCACGCACTGCGTGTGCGTACTGCGTGTGCGTACTGCGCGTGCGTGCGTGTGTGTGTGCGTGCGTGCGTGCGTGCGTGCGTGCGTGCGTGCGTGCGCACACAGAAATGTTGTCAGAAATAGATTTGACAGTGTGGTCTTTCCCATGGCCCTGAGGGATTTCCTGGTGTTTCTTGTTTCCTGCACACCTGCAGTGATCACGCATGCACGCATGCACGCACGCACGCATGCACGCACGCACGCACGCACGCACGCACGCACGCACGCAGGCAGGCAGGCACGCACGCACGCACGCACGCACGCACGCACGCACGCACGCACGCACGCACGCACGAACGCACACACGCACGCACTCACGCACACACGCACTCATGCACGCGCGCACACATACACAAACTACACGCATGCACACACATAAGGTCACAGTAGATCTCCCTTTTCCTGACCGCAGAGAAAGCAGCCATCAGTCTCAAATGGAATCGTGCGTGCGTGCATGCGTGCGTGCGCGGGGGTCAATAATCTGTCCTTCATGGCCACTGAGTATCACCATCTCATCCTAGCCAACATGAAAGACAGGCAGAATGCAGACGAGAGAGAGAGAGAGAGAGGAGAGAGAGAGAGAGAGAGAGAGAGAGAGAGAGAGAGAGAGAGAGAGAGAGAGAGAGATATGAGTGATTATTAGGCATGGGTTTTTCAAACTTCTTGGACACCCACATTCACCTAGAAATCATTTCTGTCATCGGTCAGAAACCTCTTATCTCCATATTTTAACTTTTTATTCTTTTTTTTGAGGGGCGCAGCTTTTGTCCCCACACGTCTCAATATGCCATTGACAATGAAAGGAGAAATTAGGTCAAATGTCTTTCAAATATGACGTAAATTTGTGGCAACACAAACATAAATTTCATTGACATGTAGACGAGGTCATGGTAATGAAACGTTTCGTCTGCGTATACCAGCTGTGTACTCAACAGATGAACTGACTGCAACGCAATGGTTCTCAAAGTGTGGAACAGAGACCACCAGGGGTACTTGAGGGGGTTCCAGGGGGTCCTCAACGACATTGTTATAATTATTTTTTTGATAATCATTTTAACAACTCAAATGTTGTGTGGGGGTCCCTGGCACACACCAGCGGACCGACATGCGGAAACAACGGTCGGACATGCGGTCGAACATGTGCTGCTCCCGTGCTTGCGGTTAGGGTTAGGTTAGGTCATGGTTTGGGTTTTTGATGCCCCTCTGGTGGCCATTTTAGACATTGTTTTTACCTTGCATATTGTGTTTTGCTTTCCCCACCTCATATTATCTACCACACCCATGTTAACCACCACACCTGAGTTCTGTTTCAGTGATTGCCTTGATTTGTCCCTATGTAAACCCTGGTGCTTGGTTCTAAACAGATACGACAGAGGTCTCTTAGGGATCACTTTACTAAGTGTTCAACCGTTTGTCTCTCAAGGTATGCTGTACTACTGGATTTAAGCCTGACTAATTACTACTGTGGTTTATTTTTTGCTATCCTGCTGTGCTTTTGGACTTTTGGGATTTTTGCTTTAATAAACTTTAGTTTGTTCTTCTGCATCTGAGCCTCCACCCCTTGCATTTTTGTTCCTGACAGGTTAGGAACCAATAGTAGGCCTAAACTATAGCCTGTACCCTCCGGCAGACGGGGGTGTGTGACCAAATAATTTAAGTCCACAGACAATCAGACTTCCCCCAGGCAGTCAGGCTGCTGAACAGCTGACCTTGAACTGTATTGCACTGTATTGTCACTTCACTTGCACTTTTTTTGTGTTTTTGTCTTTTCTTTGCACTATAGATGTTTGTTTTTGTCCTGTGTGTATATATAGTTAGGTAAAGTTACCTTAAGTTGTGGCAAATCTGGGAAGAAAATGCTTACCACTAGCTTTCTTCACAGATGTGTTCATAAACATGTCTACTATCACAGAAAAATTTGTTCCAACCCAACTTCCTTGGGAAACTTTGTGACAGCTGCTGAAAGTTGGGGTACCATTATCAACCAATATAAGGCAAAACATTCCAAATTTCATTATACTTTAAGTAGCATGTGACATGTCAAACTAGGGGGTTTTCATGATGCCGAATCCATTGCAAGCATTAGTTTTGCACAAAAAACACTCCTTTGCCTAAAAATGCCCATAGCCGTCATCACAAATGTGATGAGGTCAGCACATTTGGGCACATTTGGGCAAGTGGCTATGGCCGAATTTAGCCCAAGGAGTATTTCCGTGCAAAACTAATGCTTGGAATGGATTCAGCATCATGAAAACCCCCTAGTTTGACATGTCACATGCTACTTAAAGTATAATGACATTTGGAATTCTTTGCTTTGTCATGATAATGGTACTCCAACTTTCAGCAGCTGTCACAAAGTTTCCCAGATTTGCCACAACTTAAGCTAACTTTACCTAAGCTAACTTTACCTAACTAATAAGACTGAGAGTGCTCTGAGCAATTTTCATTGTATTTATACTCTGTATCTATACATATGACAAATAAACCTGAACCTGAACATACAGTATGATTAAAATAGATCTATAGAGCGCCGAAGTCCTGACTTCACTCGCTCATCCCCTGGTATGGGGTTCACTGAGGTTTTTCTCTATGGAGAATTCATATATGAATTGTGGTCCAAAAATAAACAAACTGTCTCTGTGATATTGTCGGGAGGTGTCTGATCATATATGATACAGACTGTTTAGTGAAAATGTAGCTAACAGCAGTAACAGTAACATTAGCGTTTTCTCGCAGTCAGTTGATTCTTCATATCCATATGAGTGAAAAAACTATTTTTCAAACACAGTTCTTATATGAGGCGATCTAAAATCCCCCTATGGGGATTATAATACAAATAAAAAAGTTCACAAACCCGTGGAGTTAGTGCCCTCTTCTAGCGATATTAACATCAGACTTCGGTGCTCTATTTATTACATGAGGTTATGGAGTTTATGGTTTTTCATACTGTACATACGGTACATATGTATTGTACATATTGAACCTCATGTTAATGACCTCATGTGCATGTCTGCTCCTGATATGTATGCAATGTAATGGTTTCCTGCCTCGCATATGGTCCCATGTGATATCCTACACCTACACAGCCAATTTCAGCCGGAACAGTAACCTAACTATGTATCCTACAGTCCTCCTGTAATGAGGGACAGGCCTTAGGCAAGTTCATAAACATGCTACCTAATTAGGAAGCATCTCAAACTAGGAATAGGCTACTGAATGGTGGTTGTATGCATCCTCCAACCAGTAGACGTTTGCATCCCTGGCTGTCCAGACTCATATTACAGTATAGGGTCTTCAATGTTTTCCAGGCCTTATAGCTGAGAGAGAGAGACAGAGACAGATGAAGCAGGGAGCCAGGCACTAAATACTGTATAATGTTGCTCTTGATCAGAAACCTCTAATCTCCATATTCGTCATATCTCCAACTTTTACTGTTTCGTACATTAACGTCCTGTTTGATCATACTACAGTGCCACAAAAGTATCAAAAATAGCAGATCGACAAGCTCAAAATGCGGCACGAAGTGATGTGTATTGAACTTGTCGATGTGCTATTTTTGCTATTTTTGAAGACCGGTGGAATATACTGTTAATGAATGAGAACTTGGAACGACTTTTCTGAGGTCTTGATCCCTTGACCTTTGAGCATCTAACTTATATTATTAAGTCTATTGATGAAGTGATGTTTATCAATTCCAAATTATCAAAGTAATCTAAGGCACCCCTAGCCCTGGACTTGTGTCGCGGCACCCTACTATGAGAAACCCAGGTATAGACAGAGATAGACACAACATCCCACCATCCGTTATTTCCCTCACCTCTTATTGTAACCAGGGCACGTCCACTCTGACCAACACAGAGAAGAAAGAAAGAAACACACCTGCCTTTTCTGTTTAGGCCCTGCAAATAGAACCAATAGCAAAAAGGTTAGACAGCAGAGGTTGGAACATCAAAAGAAGAAGAAGAAAAGAAAGACAAGGGAAAGGAAAGTAATAGGCTACCTGAGAGATGAAAGAAAACATGAGGCAAATAATGATAATAAAAATAAAAATAATAGGGGGGAACAGCATGTGAGGACACAATTAAGGAGCCACATCGACAGACAGACAGACAGACAGACAGACAGACAGACAGACAGACAGACAGACAGACAGACAGACAGACAGACAGACAGACAGACAGACAGACAGACAGACAGACAGACAGACAGACAGACAGACAGACAGATTAACGATCGACTATGCTCCTTCCTCAATGTCGGGACTGTACACTGTGAAAGAGAGAAACAGCATAAACAATGGGGAAAATAGACAAGAACAGAAAGAAGTGATGGAATATAATCAGAGGATTATTATTAAGTCTCAATGTCAGTCTGGAGAGAAGGCCATGTGAGGAGAACGGGAGGTGAGGGCACATGCAGTGGTAGAGAGTCCCAGGTAGGTATTCATTCATTCTTAATTCATTAATTAATTCTTCCAAAACCACCAGTATTCACTATTGTAACTTTTGCTGTATTTTCATATTATTGTATTGTTACTTTTACTCAAGTAAAAACATCAGAGTGAGTTGCTTCTTCCATTACTGCTTGGTGGCCATGCAGGGGGAGACTGACACCGAGGGGGGAATTAACTGGAGAGACAGAGAAGGAGACAAAGGGAGGACTAGATTGAATGCGACACACAGTAAAGTTGAAACAAGGCGAGCAAAGTTAGGTGGAAAATAGACCAAGCTGTGGAAAGTTTACTAATTTATGTGAAAGACTTCAGATGCGAACGCTTGCTTCACCCCTGTAGAATGTGCCTCTCCAACCAATGTCCTCGCATCAGAGGCAATTACCATGAGTCTAACTCATTCACTGTGTTGATTCATGTCACTTGGCTCTGTGTGCGGATCCGTGCGTACCTGTGTGTGTGTGTGTGTGTGTGTGTGTGTGTGTGTGTGTGTGTGTGTGTGTGTGTGTGTGTGTGTGTGTGTGTGTGTGTGCATTTGTTCGTTCGTGTTTGGGGGGAGTTTGTGCATTTGTTCGTTCATGTTTGGGGGGATAACGTTTTTTCACACGTTAGCAAATAATCTAACAGTTAACTTTTTAAACTCTTGATGAACTGAACTCACCCTTTTCCAGAATTGTTTCGGTCTGTGTCCCTTCCCTCCCGAGGTCTTTTCAGCCAGATATCTTATTTTGAAGACCATTAACTCCTGGGCTGAGAACCGGCGTGCATGTGTTTGGTCCGACGTACTAACACTCCTACAGTCATGAGTCCGACACCCTACCCAAAACCCAACCTTAAACCTAACCTCACAGGAAGCTGCAGGTTCGTTTTAACCTGCCACAGGTTTGTTGTAACCTGCCACACATGTCGGGACTAATGCCTGTCGGACTATGTATGTCTAACAAACATATGCACCCCGGTCTGGACAGCGATCTTACTGAATCAATAAAAAAAGCGAAAAAGTTGTTAAAGTGGTGCTTTGCAATGGGGTCCAAGACTCCAAATTGGGGAAAAAAAGTTGTCAAAGCCGTCCCTGGCAACTTCATTCCTCAGAATGGCAACTGAATTAAGATTAAGAACAGGTTCTATAGGCCTAGTGGTTCTCAAACCTTTCATGTCAAGGACCCCCAGATTAATATATTTGCCTTTCATGAAAATAGCTGATCTGAAATGTACCAACTCAGCTATCTGTACACCACCTGGTTCTTGCATTATGGGAATGCCCATGTGCAATGTCAGCTCGACTAGTTGACCCACTGAGGAGAAAAATGCCTGAGAACGGACTGAGGACAGGCAGACAGACTGAAGAGAAACCATTTCCTTCATGTTATAGCAGCTTCTTTAGTGTTTCTGCATGGTTGTATTTAATAGTTCCCTTTGCTGTATTTGCAGGTAGCAGTGCACCATGAATAAGAGACACTACTTAGTCAATTAGGGAGATAGAGGCAGCAACGCAGCTACTAGGGAACAACAAAAACAAAGCCGCTGCTCAAAAAAGGACCTTTGGCCTCATGGTCAAGATTAGATGCATACTTATTTTTGTAGTGAGCAGTGCCAGGTAGGGAACATTTACATGAAAGTAACAATTCAAACATCAACAACTTGAAACACCATGCCAACACGACGCAACCTGGCACCGCAGCTACTTGGCTGCTACTTTAGGCCTACTCTATGTGCCCCCATTTCCGTCAGGGGTCATCCCCATGTTGGCTTGTGGTGGAGATTTTTGTACAAAGGCATACAAAATTAGTATTACCAGAAACACATGAAGAGATAGCCCTGAATGAACATAACTGTCAGAGTTATGGGGGTCCTTGAAAATCCTTGAAAATAAAACCTTTGAGAACCACTAGTACTATAGTGCACTCATTGTGCCATTCGTCGTAGGAAATAATTGTCATACATATTCTGAAGAAAACCTGGAGAGTTGACATTCAGTAATTGTGTATTAGAATAGTGGTTTGTAAAACAAAAATAAATTTGACATTTGACACGGACAAGGCCAAGTATTTGCCATGGACACATTTGTCCATGTACGGGCATATCGATGACCCCTGATTGTATTCTTTGCTGCTGACATCACAGGGCATTGCCAAATGCGAAGGACCTGCTCATGGATCGGTCACAAATAAAAACTAGACTAATATGTTAGTGAGGGCCTATTGGAGAAGAGATCCAGTAGATCCAGTAGGAAGTATTTTATGCTTGGTTGCGCTCGGGTGTTTGAAGTGGGCCCTGGTTCAGAAAAAAGTTGAAAAGTGGCTACACTTAGTGGAGCAAAATAAACTTCAGTAGAGGTTTGGGTTGTAGTTACCTTACCATGTGCAAAAACAAGATAAACGTTAAACGTTGAAATATGGAGATATGAGGTTCCCACCAGATATGATACAGTATAGATCTATAATACAGTGACATACATAACAAAGTAGGGAATTCGGTATAATACAACGACTCAAACTTAATACATACAGTTATGTTTTCGTGTCAAAACAAACATTGAATTATCTTTATTGTTAATGGCATTTAATGTTTGTGTTAGGTACAAGATGACGTAAATGTTCCCTTCATTGTCAATGGTGTTTTTAAAACAAACATTGAACTAAAAACAAACATTAATTTCTCTTCATTGTCAATGGCGTTTTTAAAACAAACATTGAACTAAACACAAACATTAAACCTGTATATAGGAGGGGCTAGCGCCCCTCAAAAATACTGTTCCTGAAGAAACAGTGTGGGCCTGAGTAGCTCTCTACTCGATGATGATGTTTGGCTTCGCGCCACAGGCCCCCTCCCTCAGTCTTCCTATTGGTTGACTCTCACGACACAGCCCAGCAAGAAAACAACCCCGGGAAGAAATACAATAACAATAGTGGGTTTGCTTCTCGAGCCAATTGTGACACAGAATGATACTCTCTGTGTGTGTCTCCCTTGCTCTCTTTAGCTCATTCTACAGCTCCACATCCCTTCTCTTAATGTCACATTAGCACATCACTCTCTCTCTGAGTGATGTTAACTAACCCTCGAGGCACGGAAGACATACATCTCTGTGGGCAGTGTACTGTGGAATGGATCACGCAGGCACAGGCACATACTGTGTGCACACAGTCAAATGCACTCATATTTATGCGCTTAAACATGGTTAGACAGTAGACACACCCCAGCCCCCGCACGCACGCACGCACACACGCACGCACGCACGCACACACGCACGCACGCACGCACGCACGCACGCACGCACGCACGCACGCACGCACGCACGCACACACACACACACACACACACACACACACACACACACACATTTCAATTTCTTTATTTGAGTCCACATTTATAAAATACATTATCAAGGGCACAAATATTTTTCAGTTGCTTTTGATATCCCACACACTCGAAACATCATGTGTCTCAGTGCTTGAGTCCAAACAAGCCCTCAATGTACAGAATATAGGCCACACGTGCACATGAACTTATTCACATAGCCAACATTGGTCACTTCAGTCTGTCATATTACCAACACACACACACACACACACACACACACACACACACACACACACACACACACACACACACACACACACACACACACACACACACACACACACGTGCACCCACACACAAATACACACACTAAAGAGTATAGCCAAAGGTCTTGAGGCAGAATGGATCAGGCTCACATGCAGATGCACACACACACGCACGCACGCACACACGCATGCATGCACGCACGCATGCACACACGTACGCACACACACATGCATACAGTACAACGGTACACTGCATTCAGTCATCAGTCTGTTCCCGGGTGTGCTGTCTTATTCAGTGCGGGGAGAATAGGCACGCTCCGCCGCCCATTCACTACCCACACAGTATATACACGAACGGAACCATTTCATTTACGTCTCAATTCACACTGAATGTTCACATAGCCATTAGAGAGACATTCTTTTCCGAAAATGCAATAAAAGTGTGTGTCTGAGGTTGTGAGTGACAAGCTCATAAATAAGTGAGTTGTGCTCCAGTGAGAGAACCGGGGCTCCGAGTGGGTCAACCAGCACCAGCTGTACACGGCAGCAGAGCTCACAGACAGGCATACGAACAGACACTCAGTCGTCATCTCTGTCAGCTTGTTTGTAAACCATTTACACCAGGGGTTTCCAACGTTTTTCAGGCCAAGGACCCCTTAGCTGAGAGAGAGGGATCGGCACTACATATTGTATAAAATTGTGTTCAGATTAAACATTTTCATTGATTTCATAGACTCATAGACTTGATTAACAAGACTTTTTGAGTGGTGTAAACCACTCCTACAACTGGCTTTGTTAGTCTGTCTGTCTGTCTGTGCGCAAAAAATGAGCATGGTTGCTACGGTCACCCAGTTCACCCGGGTGTGATTTCATTACGTCAGACATTACGTCAGACCACAGCTGATCAGGCTATATAAGACCTTACACCACTCAGTTCACACGGGTGTGATTTTTGTAAGTATACAGGATTTCAGATTAATATGTACAATGGTATATACTGCATACTGTATGGCTTGCTCATTAGAGGCTCCAAGAGCTCTCAGAGCAGTCGATTCAACATGCAGTTCTCCAAGTCTTGGGACAGCTGTGTTTCAAGTAAGGCCTCATCTAACAGCTGCACAACCCTCATGCAGAGCCAAGTCAAATGAGATGAAGTGGGCTGATTTGCTTGCGTGATTGCAGTGAGTCAGGTTGTCCACTGATGTGCCAGACAGTGCCTCTCTACTGGGAGTGGTGGCAAAGCTTCACTTTGATCAAATCAAAATCTGTTATATTTGTCACATCAGTCGTATAGGTAAGCAGCAGTGGGGAAAGTTCATTTGTTTCTGTGAGAATCAGAATCAGAGAATCTCCATATATGGAGCTGACCTATTCTGACATTAGACATGTTGATCCTACCCCACCCGTCCTTCCTCCTCAATGTCTCCCTTTTTGACTGATACCTGTCCATTCAAACTCTAGACGGGCCCGCCCCAGAGTTATTAGTGCACCAAGAAATAGAGTTCTCAACATACCAGAAAATTAAGGCCCGGCCCTACCTGGGCCCTCATCAAACCCTGTACACTCAAGACACTGCCCCCAGTGCCACCCTTGGATCTCCATATATGGAGCTGACCTGTTCCGACATTCCATATGTTGATCTGACCTCATCAAACCCTGTGCACTCAAGACACGCTCCATATATGGCCAGTATATAATTAATTCGTTGATCTGAGCAAATAGACATAGTGTCTATTTTAGGCCTATGTCATGATTATGTACGATGATAAGAGCGCCCCTCACTTCACACGGGCGTGATTTTTGAGTGGTGTAAACCACTCCAACAACTGGCTTTGTACCCGTGTACCCGTGTTCGTACCAAAAAAATGAGCATGGTTACTATGGTCACTGACATTACGTCAGACCACAGCTGATCAGGCTATATAAGACCTTGCACCACTCAGTTCACACGGGTGTGATTTTTTAAATTATAGTGCCACCATGAGGCTGATTTGACAAAAATGTAAGTGGCATCTTCCTTGGTGTACTGGGAATGGAATATGGGAAAAGGGACAGATCCGTGTTGATCACATGGCTCAGGAGGTAGAGCAGGTCGTCCAATGCTCCCTGGGTCGGCGGTTTGAATCCCGGCTCCTCCTGTCCACATGTCGAAGTGTCCTTGGGCAAGACACTGAACCCTACATTACCTCCAATGAGTTGGTCGGTGTGAGCTTGCCACCATTGGTGTGTGAATGAGGGAGGGCGCTGGCGTCGACTGTTTGCCGCTTCACCTCCCAATGTATGAATGAATGAACCATGTAAAGCGCTATAAAAATGCAATTAATTATTATTACATGACTATAAAGATAGTGTATACCGATTTGCGTGATGTATGGATAAAATGTGTAAAGACAAGTAATGTAATGAAATGTGTTTTGCAAAAATCGGCCTCATGGTGGCGCTATAACAGGCCGTCCTGAATAATTTGGGGCAGAGCTTAGTCGTTGGCATCCAGGGAGTGTGTGTGCAGAGTTTGGCATCGGTCGGGCCAACGGTGCCGGAGATTAGCTACAGACAGACGGGCGGACGGAGTGCAATACTCTCCCCATGACTTCGGCCTGCATGGTGGAGACAACAACTGATGAATACAGTACAATTTAAACAGTACAGTTTATATCGAAACATTAGCATCATATGTAGGTGAAGAAAGCTTGGTCGTGCAAGAATGAGTTGTAGCCAGCATGGGAAGAGGTGTCCCCATGTTTTTGTCCTGGATACAGCGCAGAGGCAAATATCCATCCCAGTTGCATCAACATGTGGTGGTGACTCTGCTCTTGTTGAAAGAAAACTCCTCTGTCTTTGTGGTTTACTTTGGTTGTTGTCTCGTCATAGTAGATTATGCAGTAACATCTACATTGATGTGGAGTGACTGAGATATTCTGGGCACAACCAGACCTGAATCACCAGAACATATATTTTTGAATGGCCATGGCCATGGGCGGCTAGCGATTCAGGGCTAGAGCCAGGCTTCTTAACAACTTAACAACTTCTTAACAACTCAGGCAAATTTCTTGCAGTGGATTTATGGGAACTGCCCTGAGTGTTTATTTAGGGATATTTGACACACAACTGCTGATCTGGGCTAACTCTGCAGAATTACACATGGTCAGGTTATTACATAGTGTCTTATATGCACTGATCTGGGCTAACTGCAGAATTACACGTATTACAAGTATACGGATTTCAGATTGATATGTACAATGGTAAATTGTAAATTGTAATGGTATATACTGTATGGCTTTCTCATTAGAGGCTCCAAGAGCTCTCAGAGCAGTCGATTCAACATGCAGTTCTCCAAATCTTGGGACAGCTGTGTTTCAAGTCAGGCCTCATCTAACAGCTGCACAACCCTCATGCAGAGCCAAGTCAAATGAGATGAAGTGGGCTGATTTGCTTGCGTGATTGCAGTGAGTTGGGTTGTCCACTGATGTGCCAGACAGTGCCTCTCTACTGGGAGTGGTGGCAAAGCTTCACTTTGATCAAATCAAAATCTGTTATATTTGTCACATCAGTCGTATAGGTGCAAAGCAGCAGTGGGGAAAGTTCATTTGTTTCTGTGAGAATCAAGAGAGGGATAGGTGCTTTACAGAGAGAACAAACAGAAGATATAGACTAGAAAAAGTGCCCCTCGGGGAACAGGGCTCCAGGTCTCCTATCCAGGAAGATAGGAGTGTTTGTGATGTTTGGACAAAATGTTTAGGAGTAATTGCGACTGTAGGTCACAGATTACTATGAAAACCTGCAAAACCTGTACGTCGTTCCGTGTGTCACGTCCACCATATATGGCTGTTATATGCCTCGTGACACGTCACGCCACCATACCTATATATGGTCGACGCTCCATATATGGCCATGATTATGTATGATGATAAGAGCACCCCTCACTTCACACGGGTGTGATTGTTTTTATTTTTATGTTTTTTTGTGGCTTTTGACTTTATTTTATATTTTTTATGGAGGGACAGACAGTAGGCTGACAGGAAAATGGGGAGAGAGATGGGGGGAAGACATGCAGTGAAGGCCGTCAGGATCGGGAGTCGAACCTGTGGCACACTGCCGGCCTGGATTGCCAGCCAAGGTGCCTGGACCACTGAGCCATGGCCCAGGCCCATGAGGTTGATTTGACAAAAATGTAAGTGGCATCTTCCTTGGTGTACTGGGAATGGAATATGGGAAATGGGACAGATCCGTGTTGTTCACATGGGGCGGCTGTGGCTCAGGAGGTAGAGCAGGTCGTCCAATGATCCCTGGGTCGGCGGTTCGAATCCCGGCTCCACATGTCGAGGTGTCCTTGGGAAAAACACTGAACCCTACATTGCCATTGCTTCACCTCCCAATGTATGAATGAATGAACCATTGTAAAGTGCTTTGAGCACTTGGAAAAGAGCTATAAAATGCAATGCAATGCAATGGTATCGGTCGGGCCAACAGTGCCGGAGATTAGCTACGGATGGACAGACGGACAGAGTGCAATACTCTCCCCATGACTTGGAGGGGGGGGGGTATCTTTGAGATTTTCAATTGGGTCCTGATTTTATTTTTTTATTTAACCAGTAAACACATTGAGACTGAGTCTCTTTTGCAAGTGGGAACTGGCCAAGAGGCAGAAACAAGATTACACTAAAATGCTACACCGTACACGTCAAATTACACAACAGCCAAATAATACAAGAATATAAGATGAGGGAGAGGATGAAATGGAAGAAGAGGCCATGGAAGATGCCATGAAAGCCATGCAAGATGCGAGGGTCCATATGGATTTCGCCCTTGCTGGAGGATGCCATGGAAGGAGATGCCATGGAAGAACATGAGGCATAACATGGTTAAGGTGAATACATCAAATAGAAAAATAATAATAAAAAATGTTTTAACCAAGGACAGAAATTCAACAAGCCCTTTACTTTGTTGGACTGAAACGGTCCTTGTAGTCAATGGAAATTCCCGTAGTATACACTGTATACTATACAGCACATGCACATAAACGTCCAGAAGTATTTTGTGACTCCAATTCATTAAAAGCAGCAGGAGAAAAACAATGTTAAAGGGATATTTCACTTTAAACTAAAATAACAATGTAACTAATTTATAATTCTGTGAGCAAGGGCAAAAATATATTACTGGATACACTGACTAATGGTAATTATTATTATTATTATTATTATTATTATTATTATTATTTGTGACCCTCAAATAAAAGTCATATAATTCAACTTGTAGCTTGTCTTCTTTTTTGATGCGGGGGAAAAAAACCCTAACACACGCATGCACGGGCACGCACGCGTACACACACACACGTGCGCACACACGCACACACACACGCACACACACCCTCCCCTCTCTCTCTCTCTCTCTCTCTCTCTCTCTCTCTCTCTCTCCAGGCTTGTCAGAAGAGGAGCAGTTGAGAGGTGAAACGCTGTAATAGTTCCATTCCATTATTACCCACATCAGCAGCACCTCTAAAAAGGTTTTGTGACTCAGGGACCAAGACAGGACCATTAATAATACATGACACAACATATTGGAATTATATGTCCACAAATGGAGAACTGACTGCATGTCTTGTCTCTCTTCCTGAACAGTGAATTATTTTGAGACTCGAGAGTTTGCCTCTCCCTCTCTCTGTGTCATTATATTTGTAGGCGGACATTTCAGAAGAGAAAACCACCATTTGGTTTGAAATGTGTCAAATCAGATGTCTAAAGAAGTCTGAATCTGGACACTTGGACCCTGTAGCATGATTTAATATACCTTGTCATGATGGTGTCACTTGTCAGAAATAGCAGACCTACAAGCTCACAACACATTGTGATGTGACGCGTTATGATCTTGTAGATCTATATAACTTGTCTGCATTCTCAACAGAAATAAATATGATTTTTCTGAACAAATAAATGGGAAATGGTGCATATGGTGCTTTACATAGATTGTGCATTACATTCACCCATTCATATCACACTGGTGCAAGGCACCAACCTGCTCATCGGGAGCAAAATGGGGTTCAGAGGACTCAAGGACACTTTGACACTAACTCTGGGGGTGCCCGGGTTCGAACTGACAACCTTTCAGTTCCCATCCGGCCACTCTACTCCGAGCTACCGCCGCCCACAAAGCCTGTTCTGTCCTGCGGTCGGACCATTCTGTCGCTGACTCAGTGTTTACTTTCAGGGTAATTGCGGACTAAATTTAATTTGTTGTAGTTGACTTGTTGAACTCCCTATCATTTAATAAACCATGATTTCACACTGACATCACGCAGGCATGCGTGTGCAGGCTGGAAATGAAGTCAAGACACTCATGTGTAGAAATAAATGCCATTGCATCTCGCTTTCAGCGGCAGCCTTTCTCCCAGTATGGAGGAAAAGGCTTATCTCTATTCTCTGAACACTTAACACTGTATACGCTGATGAAGGCCAATTGGCCTAAACACGATTGTGTCTGTGGGTGCGGTTCCATTAAGCCTTTGCGAAAAATGGAGACTTATTCGCACTTTGATGTGTTTCCATCCAGGGGATTTTGCGCAAGAGCCTTAATGCGCAAAAAAACGGCTTTATGGAAACGCACCTATGTGACTGCTGCTGCTCCTGATAAATGCTAAAAACTTCTACTTGCGCGTGCAGTAGTTTTTTTTATTTTTTATAAATTGTTACCATTCAACTAGGAGTGTGCTTTTATGTCAGGCATATCACACATGCAAGTAAAGCGCACAGAACAGTTTGACAATTTCTCACAACAGCAATGCTTACAGACATTTGCAGATACAGTCCAATGGCTGGGCATTGGGTAAGCCCGGAAGATGAAGATATTCATTCCAACATTCGATGTCAGCCATTTGATAAATGTGACACCCACTTAATCAACTGATTGATAACTGAAAAGATTTAACACAAGTTTCCAAACTTGTTTGGGAAGGTGAGTTCCCAGTTCACAAACGGATAAGACTTATAAGTATGTGCCCGCTATATTTCAAACATATAGAACAATATTTCATAGGTTGTGATGTCTCCCACTAAATAATGTCGCTTGGAGGAGAGCTACTTTTCAGTTCAGGTCTTAGATAGAAAATGTAATGGAAAACAAGATAGTGCTGGTGATTTACTGGTTGTGGTTTCCTGATCATCAACCATGCATCATGACAGAGTTGAAGATGTAGAGAATTGACTTCTTAATAAGTTGCAGTACAGATAACAGTTAGGGATGGAACAGTTAATCAAACCATTGAATGCAATTAACTGTAATAAATAATCGATAAGTGATCATTTCACTAGTACAGACCACACATTCAATCGAACATCGTTTGACATAGTTTAGCGTTTATTTAGAAGAGAGGAGGAACATGAAAAGGAATGATAGAAATGAGGTGCATGTAGATATGCGTGCATATTGATATGCGTAGGATGGCCTTGGACTGTCCGTGGGGATGAGGGGGGAAGGGAGGAGGATGAGGGGTTGGGAATAGGGGAAGGAGGGGGGGGAGTGAGGATGAAGGGTAGTTTCCGAGGGGCTGGGTGACGGGTGAAAGGGGGGGGGGGAGGTTCGAGGGGTGAGGAAGACATGGATGATTTGGCGTTACAGGAGGGGGGAGGGGGTGAGGGGGAGGGATGATAGTGAAGACTAGGCCCCTGGGGGAGGTGAAGGAAGAGCCAGCTCGTTGCGAAGCTCTGTGGGGGGGGGAGGTGGTGGACGAAGGCCGGGTTCCAGGGGGGGTAGGATACCCTGGGTGTTTGGCATGGGGTCTGAGTAGCGGGCGTCCTGATCGTACGAGGACACGCCCCCAATCCGAGACCCCAAAAGGATAGATGAGATCGAGAATCGATCGTGGAGCATTTACTGGACCGGAGATCCGTGAGCGGCTCTGAGGTCCTGAACGCTCGTTCGGAAGTAAGCGTGGTACGCTTGAGATGACCGGCGCCCTAGGAGTTGGGCGGTGTGGTCAGTGATACCTTGTCTGGAGGCCGTGGAGGCGGCGCCGATCCGGAATGAGTGGCCGGGGAAGTCGGATGCAGAGTATCCGGCCTTGGTCGGGATCTGGCGGAGATGGTAGAGGAACCTGCGTCTGGTGGCTGAGGTTCCGGTATCTGTAGTAAACGGAGGATCGAGAGGAGAGGCGCGGGAAGAGCGCCTGCTATGTAGACTCGGATGGTGGATGGAAGCATGACCCGTGATGAATGGCAGTGGCTAGCTGCTTGAATTATGAAGTTATGGGTGACCGAAATCCGTGTGAGGCGTCTGAGGAGAGCCATGGGGGGGTAGTGAGGTGGAGTGACCTTTATTGATTATTTGGACAGTGGCTTGGTTGTCTGAGTGGATGAGGACTGGGCGGCTGGTCCAATCGTGACCCCAAAAAGAGGCCGCGACTATAACGGGGTACAATTCAAGACGGGATTTCGAGGAAGTTGGAGGTGAGGAGTGAAGTGCGGTCTAGTTTCTCTGGGGTAGTGAGGCTTGGAAGGTGGCTGAGTCTAGATTGGTGCCCAGGAATTCTATTTTTGTCAGAGGCCCCATGGTTTTTTAATTGGCGAGGGGGATGCCGAGCGCTGAGGAGGTAGCCTTGAGGCGTGTTAGGCTGCGAGCGGGGGGGGGGGGGGGGCTGATGGCGAGGAATCATCCGGGAGGTGGACTAGGTGGGGGATGTGGTTGGTGATGGGGAGGAACCAGCATTGGCTATTTTGGGGGGGTTGTGGGGGCAGCTGGGCCGATTGTGTGCTCCGCCGCAATAGGAGCAAACGTGGAGCAATTTGCAATTGTTCATGCTGCAACCCATATCATTAAAATTATTGCAGAGCATGCGGGAGCCGATAAACATAATCTTGCGGCCCCGTTTGTCCAGGGCTTGGGAGGAAGAGGGGAAGGTGGTCGGGCCGGTGGGGCGGTTGGTTTTTTGCTTTTTTGCGGGGGATGGTTGGGAGTGCGGCGTGTGCGTGTGAGCTGGGGCGGATGAGGCGGGTCTGGGTGGTGGTTTGGTGGCTGAGAGGACGCACTCGGTGGTGGGGTGGGAGGGGCAACCGCAGATGGTGCAGGCGAGAGCTCTACTGCCGGCGAAGAGCCGGCAGTAGAGCTCTACGTCGAGGGCGCCCCAGCAAGTGGAGACATTCCATTGCTGGAGGCGGGCTGCTGCTCTCGCCGCAAACTGTCGGTGGTATTCGTAGAAGAGAGGTCCGCTGAAGCGCGCTGCGAGGTCCGTGATGAGGTAGAGATAATGATTTAATTCTTGCCTCCTGTGTGGGTACTGGGAACATATGACGTCAGTGAATATGGAGAATGCTAGGGTGAATTCTGTGTGGGTGAGAGGGGAGTGGGCTGATGAGGAGGATGTGAGATCGCGGAGGGTTATTGAAAACCCTCCGCAGTCAATAGCTCGTGGCTGGAAGGAGTGAGAGGAGGGTTTGAGGATGGAGGAGAGGTCAATATCTTTACCCAGTAGGATCTGCTGACGGAGGTGGGTTGACACGGGAGGTGGGTTGAGGGCGAGTGCGTTTGAAGGCATCACGGCAGCGGCTGCGGAGGAGAGAGAAAAGGGGGGGGGGAGAGACATGGGGGAGGGGGGGGGAGGGAGGGGGAGGGAGGGGGGAAGGGTGCTCTGGGGCAGCTGGGCACCCAGAGGTGGGGGAGGTGCTAGCCAGCTCGGGTCGGTGGCCCTGGGAGCGTGGGGCTGGCTAGCGGCCTGGGGGACTGAGGGGGAGAAGGAGAGAGCTGGGGGGGGGGGTGAGAGAAGTGTGCAGGGGGGTTGGATGACAGTGCAGCCTGCAAAGACGGGGATGTAAGCCTTCCGAGGAAGGCTTGGGAGGGGGGGGGGGGGGGTTGAAAGAGGGGAAAGAGGGGGGAGCAGGCACGGGGGGGTGAGAGGTATGCTGGGGGGGAGGTAAAGGTAGTCTGAACTGGGTGGCTGGAGGTCCGAGGCGGCTTTGGATAGACCGGCCTGGAGGTACAGGTGGGAGGTGTTGACCGGTGATGATGTGATAGGCAGTATTGTGAGTATCATCATTATTATTATTATTGCGGATGGTTTGCTCACCTAGAGAGTAATGGACGGGCAGCGCAGGGACCTCTCTCCTGGTGACGCGTCGTCTGGTGGAAGGACCCGGGATGACGTCATCGGGACGCGCCGCTGTTGTTGTTGCTGGTCGTGCTGGAGTGGAGCACTGGATTAGCAAAGTAAAAAGCTGGCCTTTGTTGGCCTTCCTACAATGAGGCTCGTTCCGCTCGAGGAGAGCCCTTCTGAGCCCGGCGATGGTCCACTCATTATATGGGCGGATGGTCGGCCTGGTTGGCGCGGCGGAGGAAGGTGGAGCCGAAGCGGCGGACGCTGTCAGGGACTCGAGACGAGGAGGGGGTGGAGGTGGGGGATCGATGTGAGACCGGCGTTGGTGAGGCGGAGGGAGAGGGGGGAAGACGCGGCGGCGAGAAGACGAGTACCGGGGGGGGCTTGGTTCCAGCCGGGTTGCCTCCGATGCCCTGAGGAAGCTGGGGGCGGACCGAAACAGGACGCCGGCAGGCAGGAACCTCTGGACGGGCGGCGCCGGCGTCTCGGGAAGGTCCTGGAAATCATCGTCGGAGTCGGGGGGATGGAGGTCGAGACTATCCATTGTGAGTAACGAATTGCTTTGCACGAGCGAGTCGTTAGTTGTGCTTGTATGGTACGAGTTGTACGAGATACGGTGCACGAGTGACAAGTGGAACAGGCTGGCATATATACTCTTCCCTTTAATGGAGCGAGGGTGGTGATAGGGCAGAGAGCCAGACAGTTGCCATGGCAGCAGGGCCTCGGTGAGTGGCGAGGGTGGAGCTGGCATCGGTAGTCATGGCAGGTAAGTGGTGGAGTTGATTGTAGCTGTGGGGAAGGAGGTAGCTAGATACCTGAGGCTAGGAATAGAATTAGCATGGCATGGTGGCAGGGGAGGTCACCGATCTTAGCTTGTAGGCATGGCCTTCCTCCTGAACCTACGTTGTACCAACTCCATTTATATTATTATTATTTTTTTTTTCTTTAAAATGTTATCCCATGATTTTGTAACGCATGTTTTCACCCGGTGCCAATTGCCTAAGCTGTAATCCTGTGCACTACACTCCCTCTGACAACCTGAGGACTGAGCAGGCTGCTTCTCATCACTTGACAGGGAGAGTTTCCCCGGTAGAACCGCTACTCCTTCGCCTGGAAAGGAGCCAGCTGAGGTGGTTCGGGCATCTGGTTAGGATGCCTCTCGGGCGCCTCCCTAGGGAGGTCCTCGACGCACGTCCGACTGGGAGGAGAGTAGGAGACCCTGGGCAGACCAAAGCGCAGTTGGAGGAAACACATCGACTCTCTGGCCTTGGAACGTCTCGGAATCCCCCAGGAGGAATTCACTAATGTTGCTCTGGAGAGAGAAGTCTGGAGCACTCTGGTGGAGCTGTTGTCCCCGCGACCCGACTACGGATACGCGGTTGAAGATGGATGGATGGACAGACGGACGTAGTGCGTGGAAGGAACACATTATTCCAACTAGTTCCCTCCATCGGGCACCCCAGCTGAGCAGGCATGGGGAGGCAGTATAGAGACCAGGATTACTGCATGTTTTTTTTGTGAGGGTACCTACCCTAGGGGACACGGGGAGAACATGCAAACTCCACACAGAAAGGCCCTTTTGCCAACCCCACCTAGCTATCGGTGCTGATGATGCAGAGCTGTATGTACATAGGTACGCACACCAAAAATAGATGGCTGCAAAGTTGTTGTTGTAGATTGGCTATTTTCGGTGCATGACATGGCTCGTGCCAGGGTCCTTTAGACCTCATGTTCATAGGTTCGATCCCATGCACCGGCAACTCAGTGTATGAGTAGCACGGTGACTGACGGTAGGTGTGGCATGCCTCAGAGTTCCATCTCCCAGGGGTCTAGCGCATTGCAACGGGATAGACTCCCACGTTCTCAGCTGATGCTGACAATAAGCCTCTCTGACGTACGTACTTACATGACACGCAACCAAGTATAAATCAGGCACTCTCTCTAATAAGACACAGAGAGAGTGAGTATAGTGATTCAAACTGCAGTCTTTTCTAAATCATTTCTCTGTTACTCTTTTTTTCCTCACCTGCCTCTCTACTTTTCTCTCACATTGAATCTGCCAACAGATGCCGGGGTTTACATTTAACTGTTGTTGTAGCACAATGATAGTCATCAGCCAGTATGGTGAGCATCATTGCCTCTCGCAGATAACGCATGCACAGAGAAGATTTGATTCACTCTGTGCACCACAGTTAGGCTTAATTAAAACGGCTGGCACCAATCTTCATTGCGGCTTCGGAATGGACTCGACTGCAGCAGTTGGCGGACAATTAAGAGCTGTGTCATAAAATAAAGAGTTGACCTTATTCACCACCCGTAAAGACAAAGTGAGAAGAGCTAAACTAAGCCTCTCAGTCTCTACAAAAATCCACTTTTTGTACAGAACATAAAACATGTCTGTGAACTCACAGTGGTGGTGGGAAAAGGTACTACTTATTTACTTCTTTAAAAAGTATCAATACTGCAATGTAGAAACACTATGTTACAAGGAAAAGTCCGGTAACAAAAATGTACTTGAGCAAAAGTATTGCGCTTGCCCCCGCGTGGGTGGAGCTTAATTTCCATCCACCATGCAGCTGTCTAAAAAAACGGAAGAGACACCTATTAGAGACGTAATGTGCTTGTGTTCTCGGTTACAGTGAGAGGCTGGGTCCACAGCATGCTTTTACTGCTAATGTGTCATTGTGTTATAACTTATTATAGGTTCACTGTCACTGTGACTGTTTGAGTTCCATGCTACTGGACACTAGCCGTGTGTTCGTCCTCCCTGTGCCCTGGGTGGTGACTATAGTGTGTTTGTCCTTCCTGTGCCCTGGGTGGTGACTATAGTGTGTTTGTCCTCCCTGTGCCCTGGGTGGTGACTATAGTGTGTTTGTCCTTCCTGTGCCCTGGGTGGTGACTATAGTGTGTTTGTCCTTCCTGTGCCCTGGGTGGTGACTATAGTGTGTTTGTTCTTCCTGTGCCCTGGGTGGTGACTATAGTGTGTTTGTCCTCCCTGTGCCCTGGGTGGTGACTATAGTGTGTTTGTCCTTCCTGTGCCCTGGGTGGTGACTATAGTGTGTTTGTCCTCCCTGTGCCCTGGGTGGTGACTATAGTGTGTTTGTCCTTCCTGTGCCCTGGGTGGTGACTATAGTGTGTTTGTCCTTCCTGTGCCCTGGGTGGTGACTATAGTGTGTTTGTCCTTCCTGTGCCCTGGGTGGTGACTATAGTGTGTTTGTCCTCCCTGTGCCCTGGGTGGTGACTATAGTGTGTTTGTCCTTCCTGTGCCCTGGGTGGTGACTATAGTGTGTTTGTCCTCCCTGTGCCCTGGGTGGTGACTATAGTGTGTTTGTCCTTCCTGTGCCCTGGGTGGTGACTATAGTGTGTTTGTCCTTCCTGTGCCCTGGGTGGTGACTATAGTGTGTTTGTCCTTCCTGTGCCCTGGGTGGTGACTATAGTGTGTTTGTCCTTCCTGTGCCCTGGGTGGTGACTATAGTGTGTTTGTCCTTCCTGTGCCCTGGGTGGTGACTATAGTGTGTTTGTCCTTCCTGTGCCCTGGGTGGTGACTATAGTGTGTTTGTCCTTCCTGTGCCCTGGGTGGTGACTATAGTGTGTTTGTCCTTCCTGTGCCCTGGGTGGTGACTATAGTGTGTTTGTCCTCCCTGTGCCCTGGGTGGTGACTATAGTGTGTTTGTCCTTCCTGTGCCCTGGGTGGTGACTATAGTGTGTTTGTCCTTCCTGTGCCCTGGGTGGTGACTATAGTGTGTTTGTCCTCCCTGTGCCCTGGGTGGTGACTATAGTGTGTTTGTCCTTCCTGTGCCCTGGGTGGTGACTATAGTGTGTTTGTCCTTCCTGTGCCCTGGGTGGTGACTATAGTGTGTTTGTCCTTCCTGTGCCCTGGGTGGTGACTATAGTGTGTTTGTCCTTCCTGTGCCCTGGGTGGTGACTATAGTGTGTTTGTCCTTCCTGTGCCCTGGGTGGTGACTATAGTGTGTTTGTCCTTCCTGTGCCCTGGGTGGTGACTATAGTGTGTTTGTCCTTCCTGTGCCCTGGGTGGTGACTATAGTGTGTTTGTCCTTCCTGTGCCCTGGGTGGTGACTATAGTGTGTTTGTCCTTCCTGTGCCCTGGGTGGTGACTATAGTGTGTTTGTCCTTCCTGTGCCCTGGGTGGTGACTATAGTGTGTTTGTCCTTCCTGTGCCCTGGGTGGTGACTATAGTGTGTTTGTCCTTCCTGTGCCCTGGGTGGTGACTATAGTGTGTTTGTCCTTCCTGTGCCCTGGGTGGTGACTATAGTGTGTTTGTCCTTCCTGTGCCCTGGGTGGTGACTATAGTGTGTTTGTCCTTCCTGTGCCCTGGGTGGTGACTATAGTGTGTTTGTCCTTCCTGTGCCCTGGGTGGTGACTATAGTGTGTTTGTCCTTCCTGTGCCCTGGGTGGTGACTATAGTTGGTGTGTTTGTCCTCCCTGTGCCCTGGGTGGTGACTATAGTTGGTGTGTTTGTCCTTCCTGTGCCCTGGGTGGTGACTATAGTGTGTTTGTCCTTCCTGTGCCCTGGGTGGTGACTATAGTTGGTGTGTTTGTCCTCCCTGTGCCCTGGGTGGTGACTATAGTTGGTGTGTTTGTCCTTCCTGTGCCCTGGGTGGTGACTATAGTTGGTGTGTTTGTCCTCCCTGTGCCCTGGGTGGTGACTATAGTTGGTGTGTTTGTCCTTCCTGTGCCCTGGGTGGTGACTATAGTGTGTTTGTCCTTCCTGTGCCCTGGGTGGTGACTATAGTTGGTGTGTTTGTCCTCCCTGTGCCCTGGGTGGTGACTATAGTTGGTGTGTTTGTCCTTCCTGTGCCCTGGGTGGTGACTATAGTTGGTGTGTTTGTCCTCCCTGTGCCCTGGGTGGTGACTATAGTGTGTTTGTCCTTCCTGTGCCCTGGGTGGTGACTATAGTTGGTGTGTTTGTCCTTCCTGTGCCCTGGGTGGTGACTATAGTTGGTGTGTTTGTCCTCCCTGTGCCCTGGGTGGTGACTATAGTTGGTGTGTTTGTCCTCCCTGTGCCCTGGGTGGTGACTATAGTTGGTGTGTTTGTCCTTCCTGTGCCCTGGGTGGTGACTATAGTTGGTGTGTTTGTCCTTCCTGTGCCCTGGGTGGTGACTATAGTTGGTGTGTTTGTCCTTCCTGTGCCCTGGGTGGTGACTATAGTTGGTGTGTTTGTCCTTCCTGTGCCCTGGGTGGTGACTATAGTTGGTGTGTTTGTCCTCCCTGTGCCCTGGGTGGTGACTATAGTTGGTGTGTTTGTCCTTCCTGTGCCCTGGGTGGTGACTATAGTTGGTGTGTTTGTCCTTCCTGTGCCCTGGGTGGTGACTATAGTTGGTGTGTTTGTCCTCCCTGTGCCCTGGGTGGTGACTATAGTTGGTGACACTCGTTATGCAGAATGTCCTATTTCACAAGTTTTAAAATCCTTTGAAAATAACAGATCTATGTGTGAGTTTCATCGGCTATTTTCAAATAGCAAATAGCTAAAGTATACATATAGGGCTTAAGTGGTTAACGTTTGTTTGTTTGTTCCATTGTTGTTCCATTACCAAGTAATTATTGGTAATGGTATTGAAAAGTAGTTGAAAATTGGAAATACTCTGTAAAGTAAAAAAATAAGTACAGTACTTGAGTAATTGTACTTATTTTCCACCACTGTTTACTCAACTGCGGCACCTATCAACGTGGTCAATAGGATTTTTCTATTGACCACATCAATATATGACTTTATATGGTGCAGTTGTCACGTTCCGTGACATATGTTTTGGATTTTCATGTGTTCCTTGGTTTTTAGTTAGTTAGTGTTTTACTTCTTTGTGTTACTGTTATTTTGTAGTCTGTATTTTCCTTGTTTCGTAGTTGCAGTTCTGCTTTACACTGTGAACCTTTATTTTGTAGTCTTGTTTTGTGCCTTCCTATCTGCCCCTGTAGTTCTGTTCCTGTCTTGTCTCACTAGTCCTGTGATTGCCAGTGTTTCCACCTGTGTCCCCTTAGTTCCCCAGCCTATCCCAGTGTTGATTGTCAGTGGTGTTCACCTGTGTCTTTCCCTTGTCTATTTATATGCCCTTGTGTGTTCAGTTCTCTGATTTATGGCTCTTTGAAGGGAGCCGGATCTCTGGGATCCGTTCCTTTCAAAGAGTCGTTCAAAAGACTGGCTCACAGGGCTCACCGATGGGGGGGCGGCAAAGTGTCCCCCCAGTGCCTCCCCAGTACCTCCCCAATGTCTGCCCAGGGCCTCCCCAGTGCCTCCCCACTTCCCAGTGCCCAGTGTCCCCCCCAGTGCATCCACAGTGCCTCCCCAGTGTCACCCCCAGTGTATCCTGCTTAGGGCGCCAGATTGCTCAGGACCGGCCCTGGTTGAAACCCCTGTGCCCCCCTCCTCCTCTAAAAAGGAACGGCTCCCTACTGTGAACCGGATCTCATCGTTCCTTTCAAAGAGCCGTTCAAATGATCCGATTTGTTCACGAACGTCACATCTCTTGAGTCGTTGTTTGTAGGTGCTGTGTTCAGTCCTGTTTGTGAGCTTACATGTTCCAAGTATTAGTTTCTTGTGTTTCCTCGTGCCAGTTCCCTGTTTCCCTGCATTGTTAATAAAACCTGGATCTTGCACCTGAATTCTGCCTCCGCTGCTACTGTCTGCACTTGGGTCCTACACCTTCTCTGCCTGCCACCGTGACAGCAGTTAAACGTCACAACGTGGCATGCACTGCTTCCTTTTCACCTCTGTAAATACAGCTATTTGTATGTGTATTAATACGTTAATATTCTATTGTAAAGAATAAAAGGTAGCCGATTATTTATTTTGTTGTCCAAATCCTCCCAAGTTTAAAAAGTAGGTGGCTTTGCACACATCCAGTTCTTGGCTGCAGGTGCTGGACAAAGGTAGATACATACAGTGAAGTGGTGGTCCGCACACAGGCTTTGCTCGAACAGTGTTTATTTGTATTAAAACACCTTTTTAAAATTAGGACACAACATTTCGGCCGTGAACGGCCTTCATCAGGTTCATCAACCTCCCTTATATCATGGTCGTCACGTCACGTGACTGACGTTAACTGGGCAGGTAACTTTCAAACACCACAGAGTGACATGAAATAAGTTGATTTACCACCACAACAAGCAAGTTCACAACATTACAACAACGTTTAGAAACTTGCTGGTATTTAGCTTGCTTAGCTTGCTACAGACTAAATATTTTTAAATATTTTAAATATTTTTTATGAAATCCTCCCATGGCAATTTTCGACCCCTTTGCAGGCCTTGTTATCTGGACCTGTGTGTGTGTGTGTGTGTGTGTGTGTGTGTGTGTGTGTGTGTGTGTGTGTGTCTCTCTCTCAACATTGGCCACTTACTTCTGGGGGATCCTGAGGCGTTCCAGAGATATAATCCCCCCATCTGGTCTTTGGTCTGCCAGGGAGTCTCCTCCCACTGGGACATGCAGTGAGGACCTCCCCAGAGAGACGCTTGGGAGGCATCTGTACTAGATGCCTGAAACACCTACTGTAAGTTGGCTCCTTTCCAAGTGAAGTCCCTCGCGGCTGACCAAACTTCTCATCCTATCTGTAAGGTAGAGGTCGGCCACCCATCTGAGATAGCTCATGTCGGCCGCTTGTATAGTGCAATCTTATTCTTTCGGTCATGAGCATGACCCACACTTCCACACTACACGGAGATTGCTCAGTCGACAGAGAGCTTTGCCTTCTGGCTCAGCTCTCTTCTCTGTGGTACAGCGACTACAATATAGCCTACAGTACAGTACAGTAGTTGTATGAAATTGTAAGGAAATCAAGCAAATTAAGAACCAGTGTTACAATTGCTCCAAAGCTATTATGATTTTGTCACAAGCTCTTATTAATACTTTTCCCTGATTAAGTCTTTATGAAACTCAAGTGTGTGTGTGCGTGCGTGCACGTGTACGCGTACGCGTACGTGTGCAGTGCCAGGATGTTCTGTGTGCGTGGCTGGGAGACAGCGATGCCCCAGGGTGTCTGCTCTGTCCGGTGCCAGATAGAGCTTTTCAAAGCGCACTGACATTTCTGCCATGTTAACTGCTAACCAGCATAAGGATACAGGGCATGAGGGAGCCGGCAGCTTCTGACTGGCAGAACACACACACACGCGCGCACGCACGCACGCACAAACACACAAACACACACACACTACCTGTGAGGACAGACATCTTTCAGGGCGGTAATTTCATGAATGCCAATTTGTGACATTTATTTTGTTGTATTCAACCCTATAGCCCTAAAGCTTGAATTATGCTTAGTTGTGTGCCATTGTTGCACACTGAAAATGGATGATATACAAGCTGTTACCAAGTGAGATTGTAGATCGACCCAGTCAGTGAAAATGGACCAGGAGACGCGCAGGCTTTCAGGGAAAAGTGGTCCGGGGACCACCAGTGGTCCTTGAGGAGGTTTCAGGTGGTCCCCTCCCCAGCTAAATGATGGAGAGCTGCTAATGAAATGGGTTGAAAACCACTGACATAAGTGAAAACATTGGGGTGCGCACGAAGATCCGACACACCAAAGGTCCGAAGTGCAGGGACATGCGATGCGAAAATGCGATGGTCCGACATGCGCTAACACTATAGTTCCCTTTCCCAGTGGTGGAAAGTAACTATAAGTACATGTACTTAAGTACTGTATACTTAAGTATTTGAGAGACAAATATTGTACTTTTACTCCACTACAATTATTTTAAAAATGTAGTTACTATAGTTACATTGTAGATTTTGATTATTTACAAAACTAATCTCTCAAGAACAGATTCTGAAACAAACTGCTTCTTTTTTTGCCGATGGGTTCCCAGATTGGTATAGAACACTGCAGCCTTATATACATGTCTGCCATTTGAAAATAGCTGATCTACAAGCTTACAATGTGTCGCAATGCAACGCATTATGAGCTTATAGATCTGCTATTTTCAAATATTCTGATTTGTATACATTTCAAAACTTGAAATGGGACATTCTGCACAATGAGTGCTTTCTACTTTTGGTACTTTAAGTAGGCCTACATTTTGATGCCAATACTTTTGTACTTACAATACTTTTACTTGGACTTTTACTGTAATGGAGTAGTTCTACATGGCAGTATTTATACTTTTACTTAAGTAAAACATTGGAATACTTTTTGCAACACAGCCCTTTCCCAGAAGGGGGCATAAACGTGCTGTTCCGGGTGAATTTTACAGCTTCATTTGATTGGCTCAGCAGCAGATGGGAACCATAAACACAATCTGCTGCTGAGCCAATCAAATCATCTGTCCCTGTAGGACGCCTGCAAGGATCTCAAACTCTTTAGCTCTGTGGTTCCCAAAGTGGGACCCCTAGGGGTCATTGAGGAAGTTCCAGGGGGTCCCCAGCTAAATGATAGTTAGGAACCAAATGGACACACATGGTCTGTAACTCTGAGAGTGTAGGCTACACATGGACCCAAATGTGTATGAGTTAAATTGACATTGATTTTACAATATAAATTGGGGGTCTAGAGATAGAAATGTCATTAAATGGGGGTCCGTAGGTCAAACTGTCCTTGAAATGAAAATGGTTAAAAATCACTGCAAGAGCCGTATATATGTGGCATATATTCTCAAAATGAGTGTCATTTTGGGGGTCCTTGACATGAAAAAGTTTGGGAACCACTGCTTTAGCCTCACCATTGTGGGTCTGAACCCTGGCTCGCGTCACGCTATAGCTTGCCTCTGTCATCTGAACCACCTTCTTGGAACTCTGTAGGCCCAGAGAATGTTCATGAGTTTCCCCCTGGTGGATGGTGCCAAGAGCTTTTTGGGAGTCAAGGAATGTGATCACCGCGCTGACAGGTTCCGCTCCCTGACACCTTCCAGTATCCTCCTCCTCGGATGTCATCAGATGATTTAATCTCCGTCATCAGTCCTTATCAAGACCATGCAATGGAGCCATAGTATGGACCTTTCCTACATATTGACATTGTTGTAAGCCATTGTCCGACGTCACGTTTGGCGCGTTGTCCGACTACTAACCCTATTACTAACTCTAACTCTAACCCTAACCTCAGTCTTAACTAGCATGTAAGTAAACATAAAGCGAAGTTGTTGTATAGCGCCGTTTCACAATGTTTTTGCTTCGGCGGCAGTCATTTCCTATAGTCTCCTACTAGGTATATGTAGGAAATGTCCATATTACTCCAGTGCATGGTCTTGATAAGAACATATTGGTGATTATCAGTTGATAACATCCAAAGTGGGTGCCTCAGAGGCAATATATGTCCGACGGTTGCTCTCAGCTGAGAAACATACGCAAGTAAAATGTTGAATGAAACGCTTTTACTTTTGTTTAGCTTTTTGCCTTATATAGACACTCGACAAACCCCAATCATTTGAACCCACAACCTCCGTGGTCAGGTGTGCAGGCACTTTTACCACTGCACCAACCGAGTGCAAAAGGGCTTTTACTTGTAATAAAGTATCCCTACATTGTGATATGATTGGTACTTTTACTTACGTAGGCTCCACCATGCACTGTCTGTCTCTCTGGCTCACTCTCAGTACATTCTGCTTGCTTACGAACCCGTTCTCTATAGATCAAGATCGAATCAGACAAGAACCCCTACGCTCACATATCCATCCTCATCTTCATCTTCCCTCTCTCTCTCTCTCTCTCTCTGTGTCCTCGTGTCCACATTGTAGCTTTCTCTCCCATCCCCCCTGATACTCTTCAGTCCCCTCTGTCTGTCCCTCTGCGCTGGGAGGTGAAAATTCAATGAGAGTGAATGAGCCCAGTGGAAATCCCATCTGAGACTTCGTTATTAATTAGCTGGGATATTTATATCGGTAAGAGCTGTAGGGAGGGAGCACATGCACGCGCACACTCACAGTCACTCACACCCACAGTCACACTCAAACACACATGCACAAGCAGGCGCACACAGAATCACACATGCACGCACGCACGCACGCACACACACACACACACACACACACACACAGTTTGTATTACGGTACTTGTGAGGACAGCAACATTTATGGTAAATGGTGCATTTATATAGCGCATTTATTAGATTGTGCATTACATGCACCCATTCATACACAGAGGGCGGAGGAAGCCATGCAAGGCACTAACCTGCACATCAGGATCAATTAGGGGTTCAGAGTCTTGCTCAAGGACACTTCGACACTAGCCTCGATACCCACGCTTTCATTTCGTCTGCGCGGAAAATGAAAACTTCAACACTAACTCTGGGGGAGCCCGGGATTGAACCGCAATCCGTCCGCTATTTGCCAAAGTTTATGGTCCAATAAATAGCAGATCTCTCTCTCTCTCTCTCGCACAGAGCAAGCCAAAGAATGGCCCACCCGGCACCGCACAAGGCATAATCTTTTCTGGCTGGGTAACAACGCTCCACAAAACCGGGGGAAGCAACTGGGAGGGAGGGAGAAGGTTTGAATGAAAGGCCATGTGAGGACATTGAAACCAGGAGAACAGAGGCCTGCTGATCCACTGAGGAGGAGATCAAACGCCCTGGAAGACCCGTCATCATCACAGGGCAGATCATCCGCTTGCTAACAGCAGGGGAGCTGCTACTGCAGTGGTGATTTTGTAACTGCGCTGCTGCACATGTTTTACAAACTTGCTAATAAAATATTCACTAAATCAAAGAAACTCCAAAGTAATATTTTTACGTACTGTACATTTCCTTCACTTGAGTATTTGCTTTTATTTATCTATTCATTTATTTACTTCTACTCCACAAAGCAGAAGCAAACTACTTTTTACTCCACTATGACTATTTGACAGATTTGGTTATACTACCATAGTTACTTTGCAGATTTAGAGTAGCCTATCAATACAAAACCTGCATACATACCATTAGCTGATCTGTAGATAGCTGATCTGTAGATAAGCTAATTAAGCAATATTACACGAGAGGGTGTGTGTTACGGTCATTAATGGCACGCCTTTGTTGCTGAAGGAACGAGCCGTTAGGCAAGTTCTGTAGGCAGCACAGAAGTGCCATATGGCCACTCTTGAAGTTTTTGCCACTCAAAAACTCACCGCCGTCACATTGCATCTTCTCCATAAGCCTCTTGGAGAAGTTTGAGAAACTAATTTGGGCCCTTCCTGAACTTAACCAGGAATCTCAAATTGATTATTTGCTCCATGTTTGCGTCACATCCAGTTGCGTGACAAAGCATATAACAGCAGTGTGCTCGAACAGAGTGAGAGAAGTGAACAATAGGCCTAATATAGCAGATGAGTGAGATGTTGTGAGCAACACACTGGCATAAGCAGTTACTCGGGTAGCGTTGAGTCATCCGTGGCTGCCGCAGTCTGGATTCTTTGTTTGTACTTCTTCCATGACTGTCTCACTTTCTCTACGTTCTGCTTGCTTACTCATCCATTCTCTCTAGATAAACATCAGACAAGGGTCCCAGCAGTGGTGGAAAGCAACCAAGTACATCAAGTAACTGTACTTAAGTAGAATTGTGAGGACAGAGAAACCAGGAGAACAGATTGTGGCAGATTACCCTGCACTGACACATTTAACAACTTATAGAATGTTTTCCTGTGTTCTGTTCTCCTCTAAATTATGTAATTAATATGGATATTAATACGGTCAAGCAACACTGGGTTAAAATCTGAACTTTATTATTTGAGTTGTAAATCATGTTTGAAAAAATGTTTGACACATTGTCTCTTTTGTTTCCACAGTGCTTCCTGGTTCTGGCCAAGGAAGCTTAGAGAAGGAAAGGACATGGTCACGTGACTGGGCTGCACCGTGACACTTTCATGGGAGCCAAACTACACCCGGAAGTTCGGCAGAATGCACTGGAGTCAATGAGAGCTCAGTGAACACTATTTCTGAATGACTGAGACCTTTTGTAAAGTAATAATAAAATGATATACTGTACACTCTGTGCACATCGAAAAGCAAGTGAAATGTCTTCTTTTATATTCCTGAACCGATTATATGACAAAGGTCTCAATTGTTCAGAAATAATGTTTGTTATGAGCTGGTCCAGCCGGCTCCATTCACTGCCATGTATTCATTGAACTTCCGGTGTGAGTTTTGGCTCCCATGAAAGTGTCAGTCACGTGACCATTTCCTTTCCTTCTCTAAGCTTCCTTGGTTCTGGCCAGTGGGAAAGGACCCGATTGTAGCATCAGGCCTTTAAGAGTGCCTGACTCCAATGTAGGGAGTTCCTCAGCCCATCCCACTGGATCAGGCCAACTGTAGGTTTTTTAAATAAAGTATGTGAATTATTTTTGGATAAATTGTGGATAATGTGTATAACTCTTTAAATGTGATTATACATGTGTTAAAGTAAAATTATTGTTTCTGGACATGCAGAATACAGTAGGCTGGTAATTGTGGAATCAATTAAGGTTGGTACGGTCCAGTGGGAGGGGCCTAGCCTTTTTAAGAAGGGGGACCTCCAACCTACCACTTTACAGCAGTCAATGAAGGGCTGTAGTGGAGGGAGGACCAAGAGGGCCCACCTGCTCAGCCATTGTTGTAAATAGTTTTGCTGCACAATTTTGTTGCTCTGGACACTGAAAAGGAGGAGATTAAACACCCTGGAAGACCCGTCATCATCATTACAAGACAGATCATCCGCCTGCAAACAGCAGGGGAGCTGCCTGCCCGGCCACTTCTGCCTTTCTGCTTTTAGGATTTGTTTTCCTTTTTTTATCCTCAGCTTTTTGCAACCTTGCCCCATTTTATAGCCATGTTTTTCTGATTGTTTAATTCTGCAGCTCTATATGTTCAGAATTAGTTTTGGCAGTTGTTGGTATTGTAGTTCTGTTGAACAAAACACTTGGTGAAATTCACCAGGTGTTTTAGTATTTTATTTTGTAGTCTTTCCTGTTTTCCTTTGTTCCTGTTACCTGTCTTGTCTCGCTAATCACTTTAAACCCATATTCTGGGGGGAAACGTTCGCCAAAAACAGCAGATACACGCTCACAACCGAGTGTCGGCGGCCAACACACCACAATTATGTTGGCACCGGAAATATGTATGTATGTTATGTATTCTAGAGTTAATAAGTCAGTTTCTGACTAAATGTTGCTTTCTAAAGCGATGACCATACAGCTTTCCATTTTCAGGGTTCCTTGTTGTAGGCACTCTTACAACCCCCCCCCTAGAAAATCATTACAAACCACAGCCTCTTGGCCCTTATTTTAACAGGGTATTGTGTGCAATAATATAGGTTTTTGAATGAAAATCATATTAAAATGAGCGTGTGTGTGCTATTTTACTATGGCATGGGTGAGCAATGAAATGCTGTAGCAATGCTGTCAAAGTGTGTGTGCGTGCGTGCGTGCGTGCGTGCGTGCGTGCGTGCGTGCGTGCGTGCGTGCGTGCGTCCATGCGTGATGGAGGGTCTCTCGGAGGGTTTGGATTAATATCTAAGTGAGTGTGAATCCTCTTGGCTGGCTGGTTTATCTCCCTAATCCAGCAGGTTAGTCATCACATGACACAACTCAGGACTCAATCGTCTATCCTCTGACATTCACTTGGTGAGTCTTTCTTTCTTTCTTTGGACTTATGTCTTCCTCTGTGCTTAACCACTTAACTAAGTAAGGAAGAACTGCGTACTTAATCTGTAGTGCAGAAGTACAGATCTACCGGCATTGTGGGTTTGAATCTTTGTTGATCAGCTTTTTTGTAGTATTGAATTGATTGGACTATTAATTATTAAGAATGGAGGCCTTGTCTATTTGCGAGAATCTCCAGATATAATGGCATGCTCAAAATAGGGACGTCAGTGTCCATTAATGAAACGCCAGAGACCAATCCCCAGTGGTGTAAAGTAACTAAGTAAAGTTGCTCAAGTACTGTACTTAAGTAATTCTTTGAGGTATTTCTTTACTTTACTTGAGTATGTTACACACACACACACACACACACACACACACACTGCTGAGTTATTAGCAATAAGCTGCATCCTCCTTTATGGCCTTATCAATACACGCTGTTCAGCCAGTCAATATGGACGCTTCGCACCAATGACCATCCATCCACCACACAAATGGTCTGAGAACTATAGGATAATGATTTAGAAGGCATTTGTAGAATCGGTCTCAAGGGATAAGAACAGTCCGAAGAATACTAGGCTACTATTAATTATTGAACCAATGAAAAGCATATTAACCACTTGAAACACTTCAGTGCCTATTCTGTGCATGGGGAACCGTCGCCAGAAATAGCCGATCTACAAGCTCATAATGGGTCACATTGTGAAGCATTGCAAGCTTGTAGATCAGCTGTTTATGGCAAAGAGATCTGGATGAAAAAAAGCGGTCCAGCTACAGTTGTGACTCGATCAGCAGGTCAGTTTTGCTAAGTGGCAAACAACGGTGCAGGACTTAGTTTAGACAGTACTTGGTTTAGACAAGTCATTGGTTAGACCAGTCATTAGTCCTACAACTACCTGTACAACCTACAGTATCTCAAAGCCTCACCCTAACCCTAACCTCCCACGGGGCAGCACACCTAAACCTAACCTTAACCCATGTCTAATGAGTAATGACTAGTCTAAACTAAGGATGCACCCCGGCAGCACACCTAAACCTAACCTTAACCCATGTCTAATGACTAGTCTAAACTAAGGATGCACCCCCTAACAACAGCTTTGGATCCATTGGGGGCCAAAATAATTTGTGGACATACAAGGTTTCCACCCGACTGTAGCGATATAGTCATTTTCCATCACAGGGAGGCATATCGTTGCTGTTGGGCAGAAACCTTCTATCTTCATATTCAAACTTTTTGTGTTTTTTCATAAATTAACACCCTACTTGATCATACTACAGTGTCACACAAAAGCATTAAAAGTAGCACATCCACATCTGCTACTTTTGATGCTTTTGAATTGGAATCCTGAAAAGTAATCATGACCATGGACTTTGGGTACAGTGCACGCTGGGCAAAACCTACGCTGTAGACGCTATAAAATGGGATTTGGGTGGAAGTACCGCTCAAGGAAATTACGTTGATGCTTTACAATTCAGTTTAGATTATCCGTGAATGAAACAAGTGTTACGATTTGTCGGGAAAATATCGTATCCGGGGGAAATACATCTGACGGAAGTTCCAGACTAACACTTCCGACGATAGCGTCTCTGCCTTAAGTTGTGACCAGGCTTTTCTCTTCATTATTGTATTAGTTGAGAGTATTTAAGCGTGCTTTGTTGATGTCATCTATTAAAGAACTTCGCCTCCTGCGTTTGTCTGAGTTCCTGCGCTTGGGTACAACTTCTTCTGCAAACCATGGCAATATGATGTTTCCACCCTACATAGACGGTATTCATCTGCATGTCAGCATAACGGCGCAGTGTGTGACAGAGTGTAAGCACTAAGCACATAATTGTCCAAGCCAGAAAGCTACTGTAAACATATTTACAGCCATGACAGCCATTAGCAGCTGTGCGTGTAATGTACAGTATGTACAGTATGTTGTAATCCAACACATCCAATTACTGTATGACATGCTGTGTCATCATACCTCTATAAACCACTCCATAATCTGAAGAAAAGATAAACACATACATTTAAGTGTTGTTTTCTCAGGTGGAAGGTGTGTGTGAGCTGAGTGAGTCAACTGCCCAGTGCCCGCATTGGCGCACACAGTACCAAACACTGATGTTGGCCTACAAAGCAAACCAAACAAAGGGATGACTTTGTACATCTTCAAAGTCATTTTAGCCTGCAGCGCTTGTCGTAGCATTTGCCGTATAGCCTCGAGGACCTTACAGGTGGATGTAAAGGCTAAACTTATTTAATTTAGATAGCAAATTATGTAGACATGCAGTAGCACTCTAGTGTATACTCATAGTATACACTAGTATACTAACCAATCATCTCCGGGAGATGACTGGTTAGCTGCAGCCAATCAGGAAGGGTATAAGAGGGACTGCATCCTTCTCTCTCCTCCCCCAGCAAGACTGAAACACACCAAATGTTTAGTCATTGTATTATGTAAATAAATGTAACTATCCACAGTCAGGGTTTGGTGGAGGTGGGTGGCATTTCTTTTGGGTTTCCTTTTTGCTCATGTTTACTTTGGGTAGCTAAGTTGTTTGAGTTATCATTTCATAACAACTAACCCACCCTGAAGAAATTAATAAAAACCCATTGTATGGCTGACTTCCTGGTTGCTGCGGGTTGGGTTCCATAGTTACTTTCATGTTGTGCCTCGGTTCCCCTATGGGGTATTCATAGATTAGGCCAGGGGCCACAACTGTAGAATTATTGTGTGTGGGGGGCTGCAGCATGCTTGCGAAGCGTGGACATTTGTGGGTCCTCAAAATGCATTATGTGCTCAAACACAAAGATATAATACATTGTGCACAGTAATGAGCAGGATAATATATGTCTATGCAGGTATATATGCAGGTATGCTACCTTAGAATAGATGTAGACCTATTTGACAGTGCATAAACATAATTGCCTTGACGTTAACGAGCTTCAACGAGCACCAGCTGGAAACACACACACACACACACACACACACACACACACACACACACACACACACACACACACACACACACACACACACACACACACACCCTCGTCAGTGCTCCTTGAAAGTGACTGGAGTCTGTCTCATTTCTTTCCAAAATAATAGGCCTATGATAGAATATGATTAAGGATTACTGTCATTATGGTAATCTCACACTTCATAAAACACACACCATATAACTTTCATGTGTCTTCCAGGGGCCACTAGGGGGGACCCCACAGGGCACATTTGGCCCGCGGGCCCCCAGTTGAATACCCCTGCACTATAGGATGGGGCCGTAACACTAGTTTAAGTCAAGATTAATCGTCACCAAACAGCCTGCCATTTCTTTCCCTCACCCTTGGGATTATCATCTCTCTCTCTCTCTCTCTCTCTCTCTCTCTCTCTCTCTCTCTCTCTCTCTCTCTCTCACACTCATGCGGTGCTGGCTCCACCGCCGTAGGTGGTCCAGCGATGTCATTCATAATAAATGACACAAGTTCACTTCCCCTCTTAACCTGTGTGACTTCCCCTCTATTTATATCTGCTCTGCCATTTCACATGCAGTGACACACAGAGAACCCCCTGGTGTGCACGTGCACGAGCGAACAAACACACACACACACACACACACACACACACACAAAATAAATAAATATCTGTACGTATATGGCCTCTGGCACACAGAATCAATTGATCCTTGAGAAGTAATGAAATCCAGCTTAATTTGAAAGCTCATTTGTCACCTCATTTGACCCTAGCCCTTACAGAAATGCATTGTGGGACGAAGCCGCCAGCATTCTAATGATTGCAGGCGACCAGAGAACTTTTCCTCCCAGCCCCAAAACCCTTTCCTAAAGCCTCATCTATGCTCCGTCGTGCAAACAACAATTGTACTAACAGTACAAGCTCACAAAGACCAGTGTTGCCAGATTTAGCATAAAGCAGGCAGTGGTGTAAACTACTGTATGTACATTTATTTGGTCCACGGTCAAATACATATCAATTGGGACGTCCTTGACATGATAAAATATGGAAACTACTGGTCTACTTCCACAACAGCTATAACAACAATTCTTAGTTGTGGTCGGAACCATAGAAACTAGGGGTGTAACGATATAGTAAGTGCATCGACAAATACATTTTAATTTCATTTACATTTTTGAAAGTATAAGAATCCTTTGAAAATGGCAGATCTACAAACTTACAATGCGTTGCATCGTGACACAGAGTGAGCATGTAGACCGGCTATGTTCAAATAGCCGGAATGCATATAGGGCTGAAGCGGTTATAAGACCACTTACTTTTCAACCTACAGTATCTTCATATAATTGGCCCTCATCATCGGTAGGCAGATTTTTTTTAAACAATTTCTCTTTAAAAATATTTAGATTTTTATTATCGTGATAACGATGGCTTCCATTATCACATTGCAACTTTTCAGGAATAGAAAGCCTGCAGTTTCTATTTGCTTGAATTCCCCATCGATGATGTCACTGGTGGAGGGGTTTCTGAACTGCCCACAGCCCTCCTATGAGACACAGACCGAGTAGAAAATAATTGTGGCATTTTATCATGAACATTAGTGAGGACCAATTATATGAAGGTAGGTTGAAAAGTGGTGAAGTGGTCCTTTAGTTTAATGTATGTTTTGTAATAATAATCTAAATCTACAAAGTTACAAGTAACTAAAGTGTTCACATACATGTAGTGGAGTTAAAGTACAATATTTTAATCTGAGATGTAGTGAAGTAGAAGTATTGGGAATACAGTAGGACTATAGGCCTATAGTTAAGTAAAGTACAAATACCTATAAACCGTGCTTAAGTACAGTACTTGAGTAAATGTACTTAGTTACTTTGCACCACTGTGCAGGTCTTCTAGCAGTGTTTATGCTTCATATTTACCAATCAAATTGTATTCATTGGCTTATTGATTGAACAGCTCCCATGTCTATGCTGTTGACATTTTGCTCCAGCTTTTAAATGCGTTTGGGATAAACATAAATAGGCCAATTTATTCCTTTTAACATATTGAAATGATGCATTTAAATGTTTTTTCACGTACTTGGCATAAACATTCCAGACTAATACAAGGCCTATTGTGTGATGTTTGTTTTGATGGCGTACAATCTGTAGTGTAGACAATAGAAATCCTCCCAAAACAGAGATAAACTGGAGATAATGATGAAACATGAGCTGACCAGGAGAAATACTCACCAAAGTGTTGGCAGTTTATGCACTGTTTAATGCTTTTTATGTCTTTAATACTATTTATGTCTGTGAAGAAGGCTCTGTCACACATTTGTATTTGTTTCTTTCTTATTTTTTCTTGTTTACCTGCTCGTTAGTTTAGTATTTTGTGAGCCCATCTAAAGTCAGACAGGACTATCTTGTATGTATAGCATTTATAAATGAGATAGAAGCAGATGAGACAATGCTTACCAATGCTTACCAAATGCTATACTGTAGTTCAAATTAATACTGCTTTACAAAATGAGGAATTTATGATGAATTAAGTACTAATGCTTAACATGGATAATAGCGTACATAGTTATTATAAAGGATAGATAGATAGATAGATAGATAGATAGATAGATAGATAGATAGAAAATGCATCATCAAATGTCAAAAATATGCAACGCTGTCAATATGTGTGCCAGTACATATTTTCTTTCCCTCATCAATTCGGAAAAGGCTTGCTGACTATAATAGACTGGAATATTGTGACTGTACGCTGTTGACATTATTGTGCACTCATTCATGAATGCAGCTCAGCACAACAAGCCAATCTTTGTCAAGTCGTTGAGCGTGGGGGATTCCATTTCTCTACAGTATCTTACAAAACACACCATGCTTTCTCCTCCAACACAACTGTCACATTAAACGCAAAGCAGCAGCTTTCCAAGCAGCAGTGTGTTTGTGTGACACCAGAAAACATTCAACCTGGCTGGCTGATCTCACTCTTTTACTTGTTCCATGTACAGACAGAAACAAGTATTATTCTTTAAAATGCTATATGATTCACTGAAGATTTTGAAGAACCATCGCCTAGCCCGGTGGTTTCTCAAACCTTCCCATGTGAAGAACCATGGCCTAGCCCGGTGGTTTCTCAAACCTTCCCATGTCAAGAACCATCGCCTAGCCCAGTGGTTTCTCAAACCTTCCCATGTGAAGAACCATGGCCTAGCCCGGTGGTTTCTCAAACCTTCCCATGTGAAGAACCATCGCCTAGCCCGGTGGTTTCTCAAACCTTCCCATGTGAAGAACCATCGCCTAGCCCGGTGGTTTCTCAAACCTTCCCATGTGAAGAACCATCGCCTAGCCCGGTGGTTTCTCAAACCTTCCCATGTGAAGAACCATCGCCTAGCCCGGTGGTTTCTCAAACCTTCCCATGTCAAGAACCCCGACATTGATACTGTATGTATTTGACCAACATCTGAAAATGTTTCATGCCAGGGATCCCCAGAAGAGAAGATTTGTGTTCAAGAAAATTCAAAACTATTCAAAATGATCCAATGCTTGGAAAAAGCAGTATAGATATACAAAGTCACAACACTTAGATCTGCTAAAATAAATAAATAAATGAAAAATAAAAACGTTGATGAAGTGTAGGGCAGTATTATGCGTGTCTTAAGTACCAGGTCTTATTACTTAACTTAAGACCTGGAGGCGTGATCAATGCCATTTGGCTATTCTGAGTGGCCAAACAACATTGACCACGCCTCCAGGTCTTAAGTTAAGTCATAAGACCTGGTACTTAAGACACGCATAATACTGCCCATATAGTAAGGGCATTTTATCAGGTATTTGACCAATCTGGGAACTAAATCGTTACCAAGAAATTTCTTCACCAATGTGTTTCTAAAGGTGTCTAATAACATGTACTAAAAGTTTGAAATTCAACTCCCGTGGGAAAATTGAGTTATTAGCATAATATGTGACCATACCCATAACATCCTATATAAGGCAAAAAAGTCCAAATTTCATCATTCTTTAAGTAGCATGTGACATATGAAACTAGGGTGATTTCATGATTCTGAATCCATTCCAAGCATTAGTTTTGCACAAAAAACACTCCGTGGGCTAAATTAGGCCATATCCAGTTGACCAAATGTGCTGACCTCATCACGTTTGTGTGGCCGTTTTCCTCCCAAGGAGTGTTTTTTGTGCAAAACTAATGCTAGGAATGGATTCAGAATCATGCAAACACCCTAGTTTCATATGTCACATGCTACTTAAAGAATGATGAAATTTGGACTTTTTTGCCTTATATAGGATGTTATGGGTATGGTCACATATTATGCTAATAACTCAATTTTCCCACGGGAGTTGAATTTCAAACTTTTAGTACATGTTATTAGACACCTTTAGAAACACATTGGTGAAGAAATGTCTTGGTAACGATTTAGTTCCCAGATTGTCATAGATTTCTCTTACTAATAGTGTTCTATAGAACCACTTACCACTGAAAGTTCTGAAAAGTTCTTTCTGGAATCAAAAAGGGTTCTTCAGGATCACTCTGAATAACTAGTTTGGCTTCCAGTTGGCACCTTTATTTTTCTGTAGCTTTGTGAGTCAGTGTCTTTCTCTCTCTTGACAACCTGATCATCATGTTGAGAACAGATGACGGCATTCAGAAGGAACCTCATGAGTTCAATATCGTCGCTGCCGGGTGCAGTGTTGATTTTGACAGCACATTTTGAGTCTTTTGGGTAAAATTGAATTTAGTTCTAGTCATATTTTAGTCATTTGAAATGTTTTAGTTTGAGTCTAGTTTTAGGGCTTGGTGAGAGCAGGAGTGGACCTGGTGAGATGTACTGTAGGAGGGGCCCGGACAGGAGTCAACCCACAGAGCCTAGTCCTTCCACGCGCCAGAATTTGGTTCTCCCAGTCCCATAAGAGTAGTTCCGGAGCAACGGATTGTGTGGCCTTGCTCATTCCCTGATGGACTGATCGAGGGTAGCTACTGGGACGTAAGTCGGGATTTGATCAACCCCGGCTGGGTCACCTGAGTGAGGGGTATGATGTTGGTAGACCCGAAACCCTGTTGACCTCAGGATACATCACTGAGGATACGTCCCAGGTGCATCCATGCGATGTATTTTTTAGTTAGATGGCTAAATATTTACATATCGTAATATGACATAAATGTAGGGTGCTAAGTGGAGTGGAAACCTCATAATATGATAATACCGACAGAGACGGTAATGGACATAATTTATGTTCAAAACAGTTGGTTTTCAGATTCAATTGCGGATCGACAAGCTCAAAGCGCTGCACAAAGCTTGTGGATCTGCTACTTTTGTGTGATGCTGTTGATCAAGTAGAGAGTTAATTTATGATAAAATCACAAAAAAGTTGTGTTTAAAATATGGAGATAAGACCTAGGTTTCTGCCCAACAGCAATGATATGCACATGCATGCAAGGGAGTACATCATGTGACCCCTCTAAAGCCCTGCGGTGAAAATACTAAAACATTACCCCAATTGGGAAAAAATAACATCTGGCCCAAGCTACCACACGCACGCACGCACGCACGCATGCACGCACATCTCACATCACACATTTTAACAATGTATTTATGTCCAAGAAAAGCCAAAGGAAGGAAGGACACAATTACAGTTAAGGTTAGGTATATACAAAATCATGGCATGTCTTCATGATACAATAAGCATGTCACTCAATCACGATGGGTAAGTAACAGCGCATTACAGACAATTATGGCAGAGACAGCACAATACTTTGCCAGCCTTTTTGGGGCATCCGAAGATGTTGGAACCCTCTAACAACAGTCTGTGGGTACTGTATGTCCTAGAATGCCAAATAGCCTACTGTATAAAAAACAATAGTCTGCACTCTGCACCTACAGTATAGCCTAGCTATGAGATGGTATGTAGAAGTGATTGGTATTTAGCTGTCAACGGCGTGTAAAGGTAGCACATACACATGCACGCACGCACATGTACAAACACAGGAATAACGTTGTTTGCTGGTGCATGCATGTGCATGTCCACATACTGTACAAATTGCACTGCAGCTAAAAAGCATAGTTTTTTTTGCTGCTGCAAGGGACTGCTGGTTATTCATTATTCATGAGCACAAGGAAAGGGCACTTTTATGTTCAGTGTTGTTTTTTTGTTTTGATGCAGAACTGCCGCATAACATGACTTTAAATATTGTTGGGAGGGCAATGTCCTACTGATGTATACTACTGTATGTGCTGTGTTTGGACTGATGTACTATGTGCTGTGTTTGGACTGATGTACTATGTGCTGTGTTTGGACTGATGTACTATGTCCTGTGTTTGGACTGATGTACTATATGTGCTGTGTTTGGACTGATGTACTATGTGCTGTGTTTGAACTGATGTACTATGTGCTGTGTTTGGACTGATGTACTATGTGCTGTGTTTGGACTGATGTATACTATGTGCTGTGTTTGGACTGATGTACTATGTGCTGTGTTTGAACTGATGTACTATGTGCTGTGTTTGAACTGATGTACTATGTGCTGTGTTTGGACTGATGTACTATGTGCTGTGTTTGGACTGAATTACTGATGTACTATGTGCTGTGTTTGGACTGATGTACTATGTGCTGTGTTTGGACTGATGTACTATGTGCTGTGTTTGGACTGATGTACTATGTGCTGTGTTTGGACTGATGTACTATGTGCTGTGTTTGAACTGATGTACTATGTGCTGTAACTGATGTACTTACTATGTGCTGTGTTTGAACTGATGTACTATGTGCTGTGTTTGGACTGATGTACTATGTGCTGTGTTTGAACTGATGTACTTACTATGTGCTGTGTTTGAACTGATGTACTATGTGCTGTGTTTGGACTGAATGACTGATGTACTATGTGCTGTGTTTGGACTGATGTACTATGTGCTGTGTTTGGACTGATGTACTATGTACTGTGTTTGAACTGATGTACTATGTGCTGTGTTTGAACTGATGTACTATGTCCTGTGTTTGGACTGATGTACTATGTGCTGTGTTTGGACTGATGTACTATGTGCTGTGTTTGGACTGATGTACTATGTGCTGTGTTTGGACTGATGTACTATGTGCTGTGTTTGAACTGATGTACTATGTGCTGTGTTTGGACTGATGTACTATGTGCTGTGTTTGGACTGATGTACTATGTACTGTGTTTGGACTGATGTACTATGTACTGTGTTTGGACTGATGTACTATGTGCTGTGTTTGGACTGATGTACTATGTGCTGTGTTTGAACTGATGTACTATGTGCTGTGTTTGGACTGATGTACTATGTGCTGTGTTTGAACTGATGTACTATGTGCTGTGTTTGAACTGATGTATACTACTCAAGCCCCCAGTAAGGCTATCCAACGTTGAAGCTGCCACTACCTACTGGTGAAAAGTGGAACTGCAGCACGTTCATGGAGGTGGACGGATGTTCAGTGACGTCATATGCGTAACGTGCGTCATCCCAGACCTCAAGGCTTAACTTCCGCTCACTCGAGCCATTGAGTTATAATTGTACTTCCAGCAGTCTTCCAGGTGCCTCAAAACGCCACTGAGCAACTTCCATCGAAATGAATAGCGGAGGGCTGGGCTAACGCTCCGGTTCGGTCTCTATCCGTCACTGTATGTGCTGTGTTTGTAAAGTTGCACAGATGAATGCATCTATACTACAAAGCCAAGTGCAGTAATTCAGTTTTTGGACACATGCACCGACTTATTTGTGTATGCCAAAGGTCAAATGATCCTTCATGATTTTGGGGTATAATGTCATGATCTGTCTGTCTGTTTATTTATGTTTATTTATGTGTTACATATTGTTGTCCCTGTTATCCCTGTACTAACCCTGCTAGCATATAGATGTTGTTGTGTTATGTTCCAGTCTAGTCCTATAACCTGCTTATGTGTGTTGTAATCTCTAAGTACTGGACCCTCGTCTGGTTCTGACAGACAGGTAGTGTGTGCAGGCTGGGTGGTGTGTGACAATCCTGTTGAAGTATTCCTTTGGTACGGCGACTGCGGCGGCGGGTACCCGGGAGAACAAATTAACGAGACACGAGACAGTATCACGCTAAGGTTCACAAAGTTTATTACACAAACAGGAAACATATAGTGCTGGATCATAATGACGTGACAATAAGATATGAGACAGAAGAACGTGTCTACTGCAGCAAGGCTGACCTTGCTGCCACCGAGATGTCTCTCGTAGCCTATCTATAAAGTATGCTACAGTACTGGCAGTACACAATACATATCAAGTACACTGTATCTAAAGTTCAGGTACATAGACTAAGATGTACTGTGCATGGGCTAATATCATAACAATGTGTGTCCAGTTGAAACACTTTTAAACCCAAGATATCGTCCAAAAATGTTGACAATTTACAATTTAGGCATTTAGCAGATGCTCTTAATCCAGAGCGATTTACATTAGGCAAGAACAAAAGCATGGGAATACATCACATATATAAAATGCATTTATCATGAAACATGCGTAAGCTAAGAACGTAACTAGAACATATCTATATAATGACACTATACATATAAACTATACATATATACTATACTATGCTATACATATGTACTATGAGGTGCTATGACTACATACAATGCAATTATTGTGCTGTCTACATGACATGCTATAAGTCTGTTTCAAATGCTATCTAAGTCTAAAAAGTGCTATCTAAGGGGGTAGGATAACGGATTGACGTAGTTACTTAGGATTGACGTTAGGATTGACGTAGTCACTGCACTTTGGCTTTGTATAGGCAGTACAGCCTACTGTATATTGTTGCTGTCGGGCACAAACATAACAGTTAAACACAAGCCATCTCTGTGATAAATCTGCTGTAGGCTTCTGTATCTACTGCCATGGTTTTACCGCAATGTGAAATTCCGTTGTCAGTGTCACGGTATAGTATACCACTGTTATGGCAGATAAAGAAGATATAAAGGTAATGAGGTTAGAATCGTGCATTATCAAACATTTATGACAGTGTCAAAGGTGAAAATTATGAGGTGACCCCCACAGAAATTCACAATGATATTAGCATCCACTAGTACCACAGAGACTGCGGCAATCAGTAGCTTTCTGACCCTGATGGATAATACGTGCACGCACGCGCGCACGCACACACGCACGCACGCACGCACGCACGCACGCACGCACGCACGCACGCACGCACGCACGCACGCACACACACACACACACACACACACACACTCATGCAGGCACCTCCCCCCACACACACACACGGAGAGACCCACATACACTAATGCATTAGCCATGTTCTTTGTCTTTAATGGGTAGGCTAATTCCTGCATTTTTCATCCTAAAGTGGCCGTCTGTAGAAAAAATAAAACACTCACTCAAACTCTTTTTAACACTGTTCTATAGGTACAGAATTATTTTAAAATTCTCCTCTAAAATAGGAACGAATCACATTAATATTGTTCTTCCATGGAAAGAGGCACGAATTGCTGGTGCTAACAAGCAACCACTGTTACCAACTTACCACAGACATATACTGCAGTATAGGCTTGCACAAATAACTGCCTGTCCAATCTTAATTGCCATTGAAAACAATTTAATAATACCTTTAACAACTCTGAACTGGAATTATACTGAAGTAAACAAGCACCATATAAGCCAAATTTAGAATTTCCATTATGCAGGCAGCCTTAATCTATCCCTTCTCTGTCAAAACAAAACTCAAAGGGATGAACCGTAGACATGCACAGGTCTCTGGAATTTACAGATAAGACTTAACATTGATTTTATAATGGAAATCATTGGGGCTGTGATTAAGCTGAAACAAGTTTGAATTGATAGATATGTCATAGATGACTCAAAGTGAACAGTGGAACTATTCAATTTCAAAGATGAGCTGCTAAATTATATATACAGTTTTTAAATAAAGATTTCAGATAACAGAACCTTCAGAATAAATTAATTAACTAGGGAGATTTCAGTCACTTCAATTTAACTGTGGCGTATAGAAATTTCAAGTTAACTTCAAATGTTTTTTTTTCTTCTTCATCTTCCTAGCGGAAGAGTTATGAACACGGCAATATCCTCCTTCCATTTGTCCGTCCGTCCGTCCCAACATCAAGTTGGGTGTGAACAGGTGTGTAAAAAAGTGTGTAAAATATATTTCACTCCAAGTTCCCAACATTTTGCAAAAGTATAGTCATAAGAATAGAGAAAGAAACAACAGAAAAGACAATTTCACATAATAAGGGTGCAAAATAGTGTGTGTGTGTGTGTGTGTGTGTGTGTGTGTGTGTGTGTGTGTGTGTGTGTGTGTGTGTGTGTGTGTGTGTGTGTGTGTGTGTGTGTGTGTGTGTGTGTGTGTGTGTGTGTGTGTGCGTGCGTGCGTGCGTGCGTGCGTGTAGGTGTGAGTGTGCAAAATAAAATAAAACTATAATAGGCCAATGACAATTCCATTTCTTCTTACGCCTTGGATGGCAATTGCATGGGTGATTTGCGGCATATTGTTCCAAAAAGGAAAGTCTGTGAAAGATTTCACGTAAATTGCACGCTGTGTTCATGATTTGAGGCGTTTTGTTCAAAACGGGCCAATCCTGCAAAGTTTGAAAGCCAATGTTAGCCAATTATGATGGAATATGAAATATCGGACAGATCCGTCTTGAACACATGACTATAGAGATAGTGTGTAACGAATCGATTTGCGGGATTTTTGGACAGAATCTGGAGGAGTAATATAAAAAAAATGTTTTTCAAAAGTTGGCCTCCTGGTAGCGCTATAACAGGCTGTTCTGGAAAAGTGGCAGAGGTTCATCATTGGCATCCAGGGAGTGTGCGTGCAAAATTTGGCACCGACCGGGTTAACGGTACCGGAGATTAGCTGGTAACGGACGGACGGACGTACGGACGGACGTACGGACGGACGGACGGACGGACGGACACACACACACACATACACACACACACACACGGACGGAGTGCAAAACATAGGCTACTCTCTCCCCATGCCTTCGGCCTGGTGGAGACAAAAATATAAAATTCTTACATTTCCCCACAATATGGACACCAGAGTTAATGTAGTTGAAAGGTCAGTGCAACATGGCAGCAGATGGGAGCTGTTACTGTATGTCAAGTGAAAGCTGGAGAGAATAGTGCTCCTGACGCTAACCACTATACTCTACAACACATTAGGACAGAGTGTGGGGTCTGGGAGCTAGCTAGCCCGAGGGCCATTGGCATAAATATATATGCAGTATATATGGTGTATAAGAACGTGTTGCAGTCGGCCCGAGGTGGTTTCGCTAACATTAGCATCAGTGTGTAAAGTGGAGCGTGGCTGCGGTTGGTAAGAGTTAGCATTTACATCAAAGAATGAGGCTGAATGGGTACAGTGCGGTTAATGCTACCGCTAATCCACAATGACATTTTCCTGTGGAGCAGTAATATTTCATGACAGGGGGAGGAGGAGGGGGAGAGCGAGGGATGAGAGGAGCATGAAGCGGAGAGAAAGAAGACATGGGTGAAGGGTGACAGAGAAGAAAACATGAAAATGGGGAGGTTGGGGAAAAAATAAAGAAAAATGGATGGAGGAAAAGGAACCAGGTCTTGAAGGAGAGGATGAAAACAGATATGAGGTGAAAGAGGGAAGAATAAGAGAGAAGATAAAGTGTTGTGGAGAAGGGTGGAGGAGAGGGGGAATGGGGTGGAGAAGACAAGTGAAAGAAGGGTGGGAATAGGAAGAGAGAAGATATGGTGAAGACAGGGATGTTGTAGGATATTTTTTTTATTTATTTATTTTTATTTTCACTATAAAGTCCACTGTTAATGTAACTCTGAGGCCACTTGGTTCCATTTGTACACTCTCAGGGTTATAGACCTGTAAGGGTCCATTGGTAGGCCCATTGGTAGGCCCTTGGTAAGCCATTGGTAGGCCCTGGACCAGTGGTGTAGGTCGGAGAACGGCGGAGGCATCAGAGTAGAAGAAATAAAGCCAAACATTATGTTCAGAGAGAAAAGAGAATAATTGACTGATTGATTGATTGATTGATTGATTGATTGATTATCGATGATATTTAAAGGCACAGACACTACAAATACTGCCAAGTTAAAAACACACCAGATGACTCACAAAAAAAGTCATGGGCTTGTTTCCATTGTGGTCCATTAAACATTCAACAATCAAAACAACTGGACAAAAAACAGTTTTGTGGTAATACTTTATAAATGCATGAGTACAGTTTAAATTCATGATACCACAAGAAGGAGCGGGGGAGAAACGAACGCGAAGAGTGACCGAAACAGATGGGGAGGCGCTGGAAGAGTGTGTGTGTGTGTGTGTGTGTGTGTGTGTGTGTGTGTGTGTGTGTGTGTGTGTGTGTGTTGGGGGGGTTGACATGAACATGTGCAGAGAGGGAGAACAGAGTGGAGGGAGGGAGACAGAGAACACGCGAGGAAAGAGGGAATGGTACACGAGAGGTCATGAAAAAGCAGGAGATGAAGACATTAGGATTAGTGAAGACAAATATAATATGTGCTGGGGTTGTTGGGGTGAGGGGGACTGAAAGGAAGGAGAGAGAGAGAGAGCGAGAGAGCGAGAGAGAGAGAGAGAGAGCAGGGACTTCCCAGGATTGCTGGCTGTCCCACTTATGAGTCTATCACAGCAGCGACATATTTAATTAATCCTATATCCTCTCTCTCTCTCTCTCTCTCTCTCTCTCTCTCCTCCACACTCATTTAAGCATCTCTCGCCCCCAGTATAGCTGCCAGGCCTAGCGAGATGGCGTCTGCCTTTCTTTCTTTAAAACCGTTTTCTTGTTAAAGCATTTTCCTATTTCATCTCGTGTCTCTCATCTTCCGCTCCCGTCTTCTTCTTTCCATCTCACTTCCCTTTTTGGGTGACGCTCCCTTTGTGTCTCGTTTTATTGTTCACTTCCCACGAGGCGGGCCGCTGAGTGCGGGGATCATGTAAACAAGTGAGAGCGCTGTGTACGCTCGCTGAACTAATGCACGCATCACACATCACACAGCGGACGCTTAACAAAGCGTGTTTTACACGAGGAAGCGAGCCCTCCCCAACCCCCGTGTTTAATCTCACACTGAATGTTCTCATCCCGCTCATTTGTTTCTGTCTGTGCTCTCATGTAATCTGTCCCCCTTCCGTGTCTCTCACTTTATATGAGTCTCTCTCTCTCTCTCTCTCTTCAATTGAGTGGGCAATTTTTTTTATACCTTTTTTATCCCCAACGACGTACTGTTTTACCCTATACTGGCTCACATGCTATAGTGAGGAGCACCACCGGGAAGACGTACTGTTTTACCCTACTGGCTCACATGTTAGTGTAATGCGGTACCCTACTGGGTACACAGACACTGACCTTTTTTATTGACAGCTGCAGTGTCCTGCAGCCAGGCCGTAATAGCCAGTAAAACAATGCAGCTGATCTAATAGTCGTCCAAAAGTCTACTGAACCTATTTATGAAGAAATCCGAAACTGCAACAAACTCAGTTTCGCGTTCGCTTGGCTTGGCCAACTGCGAGTGGCCAACTGGTCTGGGACCACATTAAGTAGATAGCCTACACACACATATTTGATGCACTCTGCAGCCGAGCAAATGTGCGGTTTGCAAACAATTAATTCCTTCTAAACAGCTCTTTTAGTGAGTCGGGAAGCGATGATGATGCACTTTTTTGCCCGTGACCAAGTTAGACACACAAATCTGCACACTGCAGCCGGTGGCAGCAAGCTTTCTGTGATTCTCTCTCTCTCTCTCTCTCTCTCTCTCTCTCTCCTTCTCTCTCTCTCAATTTCAATTCAATTCAAAGGAGCTTTATTGGCATGAGAAAACGTACGTTTACATTGCCAAAGCAGAAGTGGAACAAGACAATCAAAATAAAACAATGTATTTACAAATAAATATTGGATATAAAAAGGAATTAAATAAAGGTGTAAACAGAACTGTGTTACATTAACACTTTGGGTAATACTATCTTGTGAAAATATAAAAAAGATTGCCAGAGATAGTTATACAATATACATCCATATAGGAGACGTTAGCTTTATACTTTTGATAAACAGTGTATACACACAATGTTTTGTATTCCTTAAGGTGTTTGTATTCCATTTGACATCCTTCTCCTGTCACAGCAGCTCACAAATATCGCTGCTGTGTTAGCACATTGTTGTACTTCACCCAACAGATATGGGAGTTTTTTGTCATTAGTCATGTTTTCAAACTCCCTCCCTCTCTCTCTCTCTCTCTCTCTCTCTCTCTCTCTCTCTCTCTCTCTCTCTCTCTCTCCCTCTGGTGCATGCCTCTTAATTCAGTCCCTCGAACATGTTTTAATTCAGTTCAAAGTGCCATGATACTGTATTTCCATGCTGTCGGGCAGAAACCGTCTATCTCATTAGTGTTTATTTTTCATCATACTGCAGCGTCACACAAAAGCATCGAGATCTGTGTGCCTCAGTAATCTAGGATCATAGGTAAACCAGGAACCGAGCATAAACATAAAAAAGGTCTGTATCGGTCTACATTGAACCTATAGCATCTGTCTACACATCAATGTTAATTACATTTAACCTTTGCATAAGACTGCATGGTCATCAAGGCTAGGTCAGTCTCTCTCTCTCTCTCTCTCTCTCTCTCTCTCTCTCTCTCTCTCTCTCTCTCTCTCTCTCTCTCTTTCTCTGACAATGGCCGCCCTGTGGGCTTCCTGCACTGACAGGAAGAGAGCAGCTTTTCACAGGCGGCCAAGACACACAGCTGAGCGGAAGGCAAGGAGCCTCCTCTCTCTCTCTCTCTCTGAGGCTGTCTCTGCCGTATCCTACTCTCTCCAGTACTGCATGGAGAGCACACATACACACAAGCATGCAAACACGTGTGCGTGCATGAACCTGCATGCACACGCACGCACACACGCACGCACGCACGCACGCACGCACGCACGCACGCACAGACACACACACACACACACACACACACACACACACACACACACACACACACACACACACACACACACACACTGGGCCATTCTCTCTCCATTCGTGTGCATCTCTCTGTCTCACTCTAAAGGCCGTTGCATATACTGTAGTCTTGTGTGGCCAGAGTAGACTATACTATTCCACTATTATCCACAATCTCTGAATGCTAGCGAGAGTCTGGAACTACACTTCCCACAGTCCGAGGATGGAAGCTGTCATCTGTTTGTAATTATTTCCATTACATATTCAGTTCCCTCTCGTCCGTCCGTCCGTCCGTCTGTCTGTCTGTCGTGCATACACCTCTGAAAATCTAAGCTATAAGAAAGGGCAAAACCTCCATATACCTACCTCACACGCTGGTGCAGTGTCTGTGGCGTACACTCACCAGTGCTGCCTGTCTGTGGTTTACACTCACCAGTGCTGTCTGTGGCGTACACTCACCATGCCATGCACCGACAGTGCAACCTGCCGTGGGCGAGGACCGGCTTCCAGAGCACAGACATTTGCAATGCAATTTGTTTCTGTCCGACAGTTCTCAATATGTCTCACTCTCTGTGTCTCTCTGCATCAATTGAATTGAATTGAATTGAATTGAATTGAATTGAATTGAATTGAATTGAATTGAATTGAATTGAATTGAATTGAATTGAATTGAATTGAATTGAATTCCGATCCCTCCTCCCTCCCTCCCGCCCTTCATCCATCACTCTCCTTCATCCATTTGACAATCTTCCTCTGCCTCCTCTTTAACATTCTCCTTCCTCAAGTTCCCCCCCAACACACACACACACACACACACACACACACACGCACACGCACACGCACACGCACACGCACACACACACTCCAATCTCCTCCTTCTCTCCTTCCTTTCATCTATGACTCTGGCCCTGGTCCCCCTTTCTCTTCTATCCCCCCTTTAACTCATTATGCTGTCGCTCCATGTTTCATTTCCTCCCCTCTATGCCCTGTTCTGGATAATCCCCTGGCCTCCCCTCCCTCTGTCTCTTCTCATCCTCATCCTCTCGTCTTCCTCCCTCCTCCTTCAACAGACTGATGCTTCTGACTGCTGCAACTATAAGATGATTTTATTAGCCATTATTGTATTGATTACTTTTTTGATTAATCAGATGATTGACAGTTGTACTGTATTACAGTGTCAAAGGTGACAAAAGCATCAGAAGTATCTACAAGCTCGAAATGTGGCGCAAAGCAATGCATTTTGAGCTTGTAAATCTGCTTATTTTTGCTATTTTTTATTTGAATCCTGAAAAGTAACTCTCTTTTGGAAGAGGTTACCAAAGAGACGATATATTAACCGTCTTGATTACTGACCTCGACTTTTGCCCTATAATCTGGGATAGAGAAAGGAATGGAATTACTGTATTACTGGCAGTAGAAATGGAATGCATGGGAAGATCTATTACCTCAAGCCCAATGACAAGACATTTACAGAGGACAAAACCGTTGCCAATCAGACAAATCAGACATGGAAGAAGACCTCAGCGGAGTCCGTACTGCTGTATGGGGCTGAAACATGGGCCCTCAAAGACAGTGCTGTATGGGGCTGAAACATGGGCCCTCACAGACAGTGCTGTATGGGGCTGAAACATGGGCCCTCACAGACAGTGCTGTATGGGGCTGAAACATGGGCCCTCAAAGACAGTGCTGTATGGGGCTGAAACATGGGCCCTCAAAGACAGTGCTGTATGGGGCTGAAACATGGGCCCTCAAAGACAGTGCTGTATGGGGCTGAAACATGGGCCCTCAAAGACAGTGCTGTATGGGGCTGAAACATGGGCCCTCAAAGACAGTGCTGTATGGGGCTGAAACATGGGCCCTCACAGACAGTGCTGTATGGGGCTGAAACATGGGCCCTCAAAGACGGTGCTGTATGGGGCTGAAACATGGGCCCTCAAAGACGGTGCTGTATGGGGCTGAAACATGGGCCCTCAAAGACAGTGCTGTATGGGGCTGAAACATGGGCCCTCACAGTGGAGTCAGCTCTTGTATGGGGCTGAGACATGGGCCGCCCTCACAGTGGAGTCAGTACTGCTGAATGGGGCTGAGACATGGGCCCTCACAGTAGAGGGCAGCACGGGTCCATAAAATTGGACCCGGTCCAAAACGGACCCGGTGATATCAGAACAGAACCGATCCGGATCCGAAAACATTTTAATTGGCCGCACCCGGCCCGGACCCGGACCCGAATGTTTTGGATCCGGACCGAAACGGAGCCGATAAAAACAGGATCCGATCCGAAATAAACCTACCCGGTCCGAAAGACCCGTTACACCCGTGGTGTGTCCAATCCTATATTATGCTTATTTTCACCGTGACTGTGATTATGAGACTGAAGTGAACACTGAACGTCAGCATCACCCCCGCCTCTACAAAGGAGCGCTGAAAATAGCCGATCTACAAGCTCGCAATGCGTCGCATGGTTAAGTACAGTTTGCACAGCACAATGCAGATTCAGAACAGAACTACATTTTCACAGACTTTCGTCTTATTATACTTATGTATGCTTATTTTCACCGTAACTGTGAAACACTGAAGATTTTCCCGTCTTCTGCATGTAGTAAGTAAGCAGTGAGTCACACTTTGTGCATTTAGCAGCACCAACATTGTTACCGTCTGCGTCGACAATGACAACAAAACTGTCCCAGACATCTGACTTCCCTTTAGATTGCGTGCTGTAATCGTTTGCTTGTAGTTTGCGTTTCACCGGTTTCACCTCGCTCAAGAAGGGGGCCGCCATGATGATGTTCGTGTGTTCGTGTTGTTACTGTGACTGCGCGCACACACTGTGGGCACGTTCGGAAATAGCGCACTGAGCGCACTGTGCAATGCAAACTAATAGGCTCCGCTGCGGTATTTCCGAACGTGCCCTGTGACACACCCACCACCAGTGGATACGTTCCATTTCCAAATCCTCGAGGCGTGTATTTTAGAACATAATCATTACAACGCAGTTGAACGCACGCATAACCATAATATGTCTATTTTCAAAACCTATTTTTAAAGTTGAAAGGTTTAATATAAAGCTCGGGTCCTGCACGGGCATTTCGGGTATTCTGCATTTCAGATGCCCGGAACGAGGCCCGCCTTTTTTTAAATGGAACCGACCCGTTCCCCGACGGCATGTCAATATTTTGCACCCGAACCGGCTCGGTTCTCGGGTGGACCCGTGCTGCCCTCTACCTCACAGTGGAGTCAGTACTGCTGAATGGGGCTGAGACATGGGCCCTCACAGTGGCGTCAGTACTGCTGAATGGGGCTGAGACATGGGCCCTCACAGTGGAGTCAGTACTGCTGAATGGGTGAGACATGGGCCCTCACAGTGGAGTCAGTACTGCTGAATGGGGCTGAGACATGGGCCCTCACAGTGGAGTCAGTACTGCTGAATGGGGCTGAGACATGGGCCCTCACAGACAGTGGAGTCAGTTGTGAGACATGGGCCCTCACAGTGGAGTCAGTACTGCTGTATGGGGCTGAGACATGGGCCCTCACAGTGGAGTCAGTACTGCTGTATGGGGCTGAGACATGGGCCCTCACAGTGGAGTCAGTACTGCTGTATGGGGCTGAGACATGGGCCCTCACAGTGGAGTCAGTACTGCTGTATGGGGCTGAGACATGGGCCCTCACAGTGGAGTCAGCACTGCTGAATGGGGCTGAGACATGGGCCCTCACAGTGGAGTCAGTACTGCTGGCTGAGACATGGGCCCTCACAGTGGAGTCAGTACTGCTGAATAGGGCTGAGACATGGGCCCTCACAGACAGTGGAGTCAGTACTGCTGGGGCTGAGACATGGGCCCTCACAGTGGAGTCAGTACTGCAGTATGGGGCTGAGACATGGGCCCTCACAGTGGAGTCAGCACTGCTGTATGGGGCTGAGACATGGGCCCTCACAGTGGAGTCAGTACTGCTGTATGGGGCTGAGACATGGGCCCTCACAGTGGAGTCAGCACTGCTTTATGGGGCTGAGACATGGGCCCTCACAGCACAACAGGAAAGGGCCCTGGATGGAGACTACACAAGAATGCTACGAATGGCACTTGGTGTTACACGGATGGACCACATGAGAAATGTGGACCTAGTCTACAGGGACCTGCCACGGATCAAGTAAGTAAGTATGTAAGTAAGTAAAGTTTATTTATAGAGCACCTTTCAAAGTGCGTTAACAACAAGTCAATAATAGTCAATAAAAGTAAAAAAAAAAAAAAAAAAAAAAAAGTCACTAATAAAGTAAGACAAAAATAGAGATACAATAAAGCAATCAACCAAGCCGGCTAATGGCTATGGTCTGTCTAAAAAGGTGAGTTTTTAACAGTCCTTTAAAAATGTCCACAGAATCCACCGTTCTTAGGTGGAGGGGGAGCTCATTCCATAGCCTAGGGGCCAAACCTGCAAATGCTCGATCACCTTTAGTTATCATTTTGTCTGAGGAACAACCAGCAAAGCCTGGGATGCGGATCTCAGTGACCTTCTGGGCACATACGGTTGGAGCAGGTCAGACAGATAAGGAGCATGGCCATGGAGAGACAAGAAAACTGGCTGTGAGAGCCAACCCAGGGCACCTGGAGGAAACAGATTGAATTAAACGTAAAAAACTCAAGAATATTGCACCTGAACTACTTCAACCCCATATGGTTGAGCGGAGTCCCTGTAGGGCTCTATACTATAGGTCTTTTATATATTTTGTGGGGAAAGCTTTTAGCTGAAAATAGCATTTTCTACGAAAGCTTTCCCACTATTTGAATGCTGGGATTTAAGTGGTTAAGAAATTGCACATAATGCAAGAATATTTCCATTTCAAAACTAACCTTGAAATGGCAAAAAAGTTTGTTTTAGTAGGACTTTTATCCCTTCAGTTAAACAAACTGCCTCCCTGATAAGATGGTTCTGTGTATCCTGGGGACTTCACACGTCTTTGTGTTATGTTGATATATGTGATGTGTTATGTTGTTTTGTGCTACATAATATCATTGTGTTTTTCTGTTGGAACAGACTGTGAAGATGCATATCCCTGAGGGGACAATAAAGACTATTATTATTATTATACAAGGTATTTCCTGCCAGAAAGGGACAAGCCTGGAACACCTGCAATAATCTCCTCAGAGTCTGGCAGTCCGGCATTTCAAACTCCACCAAGGTCCCTTAAATTTCTTCAGGACTTGTTGAAACTAAAGCATCCTGCTATATGGTGCTGAGACTATGTCTATGAAGAAGGAAATATTTGCTTATGGGGTACCCGGAAAGAAAATATTTAAGGATGGAGGTCTGGTCCTTGACATGAAAACCACTGGCCTATTTAATTTCTTCCACCTCTCCTGTGAGCCCCTGTTCACCGATAATCCCATAGCCTCCCCTTCCCTCTCTCTCTCTCTCTCTCTCTCTCTCTCTCTCTCTCTTGCTCTCTCTCTCTCTCTCTCTCTCTCTCTCTCATTCCACCCACAGCGGTATGTCGTTTCCTCTGTTCATTTTGTTGAACAGGCTGCACTACGGTCCAGAGCTACAGCCTACAGACACAGTGTAATGTAATGTTCCCATTGATCTGTTAGCTACTCTTACCAGCACCTTCATAGCAACACAATCACCTCTGGGAAATGGATATGCTGCTCAATATCACACGCACGCGCGCACGCGCGCGCGCACGCACGCACGCACGCACGCACGCACGCACGCACGCACGCACGCACACACACACACACACACACACACACACACACACACAGACCTCCATCTGGCTCTGCTGTACCTAGGAGGATTGTTACTGTACTGTGCGAGTATAAATCCTGGATCTGCGTGCGTGACTGTGTGCGTGCGTGTGTGTGTGCGTGCGTGCGTGCGTGCGTGCGTGTGCGTGTGCACTCGCATGCGTACATGTGTGTGTGTGCATGTGTGCGACCAGCAAATTTGTATTCCTGCCCATGCAATGACTCCCTCCATACACTATATTCAGAGCCAATAATGGTGAATAAATTCGCAGAAAACAAGACTTCGCGTGCGTGCGTGCGTGCGTGCGTGCGTGCGTGCGTGCGTGTATCCCATGCACCCCAGGGCTGCTTAAAACAGTCCTACTTATAGCCCCACTAACAGCTGTATATTATGGTGCCTCTGCTTTTACAATCGTGTGTGTGTGTGTGTGTGTGTGTGTGTGTGTGTGTGTGTGTGTGTGTGTGTGTGTGTGTGTGTGTGTGTGTGTGTGTGTGTGTGTGTGTGTGTGTGTGCGTGCGTGCGTGCGTGCGTGCGTGCGTGCGTGCGTGCGTGCGTGCGTGCGTGCGTGCGTGCGTGCGTGCGTGCGTGCGTGCGTGCGTGCTAGAAAGTATTGGAAAGTTATGCGCTATATTAACGAGCATTAAGACCAATTATATGAAGAAAAGTTGAAAGTGGGTGGTCTTTAAAGTAAAAGTAGCAATATATATAAATCCCCGGAGGCCTGTAAGAGGCCTGTCTTCAAAATTCACTTCAATACAAGTACAAACATATTTTCATTGAACGGTTAATGTATAAGTTTTGTATTAATAATCTAAATCTACAAAGTAACTATAAAGCTGTCAGATAAATTCAATGGAGTATAATATTTGCCTCTGATATGTAAAACAAAAAGTAAAATAAAGTATACGCACCTCACAATCGTGCCTAATTAAGTGGCCTACAGTACTTTCCACCAATGCCACTATGCTATCCTGCCACACCTCTCATATTCATCCATATCTCATCTTTTGTTTCATTTCCCGCCACTGTAAATTCAGTTGAGTCAGCCCCTACACTGTCTTTGTCTTGCTGTGCTGCTGCTGTGTGTGTGTGTGTGTGTGTGTGTGTGTGTGTGTGTGTGTGTGTGTGTGTGTGTGTGTGTGTGTGTGTGTGTGTGTGTGTGTGTGTGTGTGTGTGTGTGTGTGTGTGTGTGTGTGTTGGGGGGGTTGACATGAACAATTGGATATATGAACAGAGAGGGATAACAGAGTGGAGGGAGGGAGACAGAGAACACGCGAGGAAAGAGGGAATGGTACACGAGAGGTCATGAAAAAGCAAGAGATGAAGACATATAGGATTAGTGAAGACAAATATAATATGTGCTGGGGTTGTTGGGGTGAGGGGGTGTGTGAGAGAGAGTGCACACGCGCACGACACGCACGCACGCACGCACGCACGCACGCACACACGCGCGCACACACGCGCGTGAGTGTGTGTGTCGTGCGCGTGTGTGTGCATGCGTACGTGTGAGTATGTGCATGCGTTTGAGTATGTGTGTGTGTGAGTGCGTGCGTTCGCGTGTGGGTTTTCTAATTCTCATTGTGCTTTGGAGATGACAAACAGAAAAGTACACTGGACACCAAACCGGTCCTGTGGGTGTACAGTATGCACTGTATGTGTACTGTATAACGTTGCAGTTAGGCAGACAACTTTTGTTTTCCTAAATTAACGTCCGTATACTTGATCAAACTTACAACAGCGTCACATAAAAGCATCAAATGTAGCAGAACCACAAACTCAAAATGGAGTTTGAAGTTGCATTGGGTTTGTATAGGAACAGGGACGGGGCAGCTAAGATTTAGTAAAACTGTCCGGGGTGTTCACAAAAGCCTGAGTAGACAAATAAGATGACCCATCATTGACACAGGGCAACTAAACATTAATATTTGATCAAAAAAAGAGTTTCAATAATTTGTTTTCCATTTCTTTTTTCACCTAAACATCATCCTATTGTGTAGTTTTACAATGCCATTGGCCAGGATACTTTCATATAAATACCCCCCACAGAGGCAGAAATTCAGACAAATTCAAAATCTCTCAACATCTCTCTTTTTCACTGGAAGGTATTCCTCACAAAAAGTAAGTAAGATGCCTGTAATATTTTTTTTGGTAACATTAGAATTAGAACATGAACATGAGGTGTATATTGAACACACACACACACACACACACACACACACACACACACACACACACACACACACACACACACACACACACACACACACACACACACACACACACACACACACACACACACACACAGCAGTAGCAGGAGCACAGCAAGACAAAGACAGTGTAGGGGCTGACTCAACTGAATTTACAGTGGCAGATAATGAAACAAAAAATGAGATATGGATGAATATGAGAGAGGTGTGGAAGGATAGCAATAATAGCATAGTGGCATTGGTGGAAAGTCCTGTAGGCCACGGTGCGGTGCGTATACACTATAACCTAAAAAACTATAACCTAAAATTTAAAAATTGTTCTGTATGGTCCAGAAACGTTGGAACATTTCTCTTCCTCTGGTTGGGTTGACACAGGCTGTGGTCCAGGGTCACCTCGGTGTTGGTGCTGCACTGGGCTGACTTCCAGACGCTGGTTTAGCCTCTCTAAGGTGTTTCTGACCTTGCTGAGTTGGCTCGTGAATGATGTCGCTGCCTGCTCCTCCATCACAACTGACAAACAGTGGTGGAAATAAGTAATTAAGTATGTATTTACTCAAGTACTGTACTCAAGTACAATGTTACTTGTGTGTTTCCATTGGGAATCGCTGCAGTAAACTAATAAGTGAGGTGTATTGTGGAAGCGTCATGCGTTAGCTCTCTGGTGGATAATGAAACCAACAGAATGGTGTGCTGCACTACTGTATATTGTATTATACTATAACAACACCACTCTCAGGGGGGTCCTATCGTACAACCTGTGTGGGATATTGCAAACGATTCAACCAAGACAGAGACAGAGAAAGAGAAATAGAGGCAGACAGAGAGACATTGAGAGAGAGAGAGATAGAGAGAGAGAGAGAGAGAGAGAGAGAGAGAGAGAAAGAGAGAGAGAGAGAGAGAGAGTGAGAGAGAGATCCATCCTTTAGAAACACATTTCTTATCATTGCTGGCAGAAACCTTGTGTCTCAACTTTGTATAAAAATCTGCTTCATTGTACGTGAATGTGTTACACAAAAGTATGAGTGCTAGGCAAGGTTTTATTTTTGTTTTATTTTTCAACCAAGATTTCAATAGTTTTCTTTCTAACAAAAGCTAGAATTGAAAAAAGAAAACATTCTAACTGAAATAAAAACTAAAAACAAGGCATTACAAAAACGATAACTAACTGACACTGTAGAAATGCAGGTAATGTACACAATACCTGCAGTTTCCCTACCTCTCTCTATCCTTGCCCCTCTCTCTCTCTCTCTCTCTCTCTCTCTCTCTATACAATAGTAGCTTTTTTGTTTCTTCTTTCAAACTACCTCAGAGTGAGTCTCCAGAGACCCCCCCCCACACACACACACACACACACACACACACACACACACACACACACACACACACACACACACACACACACACACACACACACACACACACACACACACACACACTGAATGTTTCATGGCTTCCATTTGCAAGATTACATCTTTCAATTAAGACTGAGATGGTTGTCTCTCATCCCCTTGTGCTCATGTGTTTGTGTGCGTGCGTGCGTGCGTGTGTGTGTAAGAGGTTGCTAAAGCCAAAATGTTAGAAAACACTCCATTTTGCTTTCTCAATCAATTGGTAAAGGTTAGCAGTACAGTGGTACAAGTTAGTACAACAACACAATGTTACACCTTAAAACACACCTTAAAACAGACTGCTTCTCAAAGTGGGGCGCGGGGGACCCCAGGTGTCCCTGACGCAGGCTGAGGAGGTTTCAGGGGGTCCCTAGTCTCGCGTAGCCAGACAACTATTCCACACTCTCCGAATACTATATAGAGTCTGGACCTACAGCCCCCATGAACGGAAGCTGCCATTTCAGTTCACGAAAATATATTTTAAAATATCTTTAGAGCTTATTTCTTTATTTTATTTTATGCTAAGCAACAAGCTATATGCTTAGATGTTTTCTATTAATATTAGGATAAATGTGCGCGACTGTAAAGACGAAACGGAAATGGCGAGGAGGCTCCACTTCCGCTTTATAGTTTACTCATGACAGCTCTTTAATGTTGACGGAGCAGATTAATTTAAGCTACATTAGCAAAGAAGGAGAGTGTGCTGCACAGAGCTGGTGCTATTTTTTATGGAATATTTTACATTGGGTAAAATATACCAACATGATGTTTAGTGTTCTATGGTTAAATAAGACTAATGAAATAACAAATGAAAAAAAATTGAATGTGAAGACCTGATATTACAATAAATCTAAAACTAACTCGAATGGCAACTAAACAACTAAATTAAACTAAACTAGTCAACCTAATCAGGTTCATGTAAATAACAGGCATCTTTCACTGGGCTGTACCTTGCATAGGTTTGAAGCAGAGCAGCTTGGTCTTTTGGCAGAGGTACAGCAGAGGCTGAACCAACCCAAAGACCACAGTAATGAACACACACATATGTTGTGCCCATATAAACTCCTCTGACATCAGGAGTCCTCGCGCGGCAAAAATGACAATAGCCACGCAGTATGTATCGTAAGTCACAAGAAAAGACACCGTGATCAGGCAGATGACAGTGAAGGCTCTCTTCTTCACGCCGTTGTTGTCCCTCTCCCTCCCCGCCGTCTCCCCTGGAACGGGACGTTTCAGGGTCCTGAGAATGACCAGGCTGCACAACATCATTACCAACATGAAAAACACGCATTGGCCCACATATAGGAATTTCATTGTCACTGTATGACCAAATAACATGTATAATACTGATGCCCCAACGGCGTACAACCAGACCAATGCAGAGCAAGCCAGCCGGTACCGGAGGGGTTTGTATTTGAGGAAGACCACCGGTTGAACCACCGCCACGAACCGCTCCATGCAGATACAGGTCTGGATGAGGGGGCGCCCAGAACACAGGACACCGACGATGAATGCGCGTAACAGGGGGATGTCCTTGATGATGAGGAGAAGATAGACAAGGCTGAAGACGATATCGACTGTGCTCAGATTGACCGTGAAGATATCGGAGGCCACTCTGCCAGCTGGTCCAGTGAATACCTATTATAGAAAATAATGACATTACTCAAATATATTCATATTTAATTGACGGTATAGTGCTTGTAAGTCAGGGTAATACATGTGTTTCTCTCTGAAGCAACCCCTAAACTGGGGGACACGTTGTGAGCATATAGATCTTATATTTTTTCCAACAAAGACCGGCTATTTTTGAAGAAAACATTTGGTGTAGACGGGGGAAAAAACAAGTCCAAGTACAGTTGTAACTTGGGTCTGTTATACTAATAATAGATGGTTAGGGCTTCTGGCCTTTCTAGGCTAAAGTGCTACTCGCTTAATTGGCTTGCTTTCATATGATCTAAATAAACTTTTACAAATTGCATTGATCTTCCCGCATGGACAGTATATATATATATATATATATATATATATATATATTATGTATACTTTAACATTGCGTGGCGGCGGTACGGCACACCCAAAATAGCAGCTCTACAAGCTCACAACGCATCGCCTGCGGCGCGTGCTTGTAGATCTGCTATATTTCTGTGTGTGCGCACTGTGCACACCTGCACAGCACCGCGCTCAATTAAGAAAGATTTGGTGCAGATGTACTATTGCACTGATGACGGTCAGGTTCAGAGCCTCAGAACGGAGAGGGCACTTTTCTCCAATGGTCAAAAAGGCAGGGGCTAAAACCCCCTTTCATAAGCAACACATTGATGAACAACAGAACAAGCTGATGGTTTCAGCAGGAGGAGTAGACATGCAGTAGACACAGGAGAGCAGGTACCGGAATGCTTTTTTTGGCGATAATTGCGCTGAAAACCTTGACCCGTTCGCCCTCTCCGCGGGTCAACACACGCATCTCTAATATATATATATATCTTTTTTCCATAACATACCAGCCACAGAATGCAACTGTTGATCGGAACTCCCAGGACCATGTTGACTGTCGTGGTGCTGATGGCAAAAATGTGTATTTGACTGCTGTAGAGGGACGACTGGTTTGATGTGTTCATCATTACCCTGGTAGCTTTGGTTTGAGTGTGCTTTCTCTTTCTAGAAAGGGAGTCTTGTGGAGAGACAAGTGGGCAGACAAATACAAAGATACACTGAGACAAAGTGAGATTAACATATACCACTTATAAAACGACTCAAATGCTAATAAAAATACCTCTACATTATACTAATCAAATCACAAATACAATATAATACTAATCAAAATGGGGTCTTCAACGTTTTTCGAGAGAAGCCTGGACTCCCATTACATGTATACTGTATAAATTGATGTTGCAGATTAAACCTTTTCACACAATTGGTCACAATTGTGTAAATCGTTTTTTTGTTTACACGTAATTTTTTCTAATAATAGCCAATCTACAACAATGGAAGGTTTGCATGATGTGACATATTGTGAGCTAGTAGATGAATCCCAATACTAATGAAATAATTAATACAAAATAGTAGGCTACTAAAATACATCTACAACATACAGTAATGCTACTGAACACACCAATACAGTATAATACCACCAAAACATAAAACATAATAGCCTACTAATCAAAACACCTCTGCACATAATATGAAAGGAGTAGTTCACTCAAAAAATTGTTATTTTCTATCAATTACTAACACAATGAAGCCTTGAATCTCCTTTTTTTTGTCCGACATTCCTAAGCCAATCTGGCTTCCAATTTGGAATGTGACAAAAACAAATAAATCTCCATCAATTCAAGGAGCGTGTAGCCTAATTTGTTGGGGGTGAACTACTCCCTTAATCAAAACACCATTACACACATAATGTTAGATATACAATTTCATACAAAATCAGACCTTGACCTGTGAAGTGCTCTTGCCTGTGTGCTCTGCTGTCGATACATGCAATGCACCACCTGTTAATGTTGTGTAGCGTTATGCAAATAGTTCCATCGTCAATGGAAAACACAAATTTGTGAAACCTCTGTAGGACAAACACAAATGTTCCCATCAGTCACGTCCTTGAAGCAAACAGTCGCCACATGATCATGAGTTGAAATATCACAGATAAGAGTGATTGGAGAGCAATTGAGATGAATTGAATTGAAACAAAGGCTGTTTTGAAAACATAATTAGAAATGGTGCCTAGCTTGGATTTATATAGACATATTTGTTCTTGAGAAAGATGGGATGGAACCAGGGGTCATCACCATGCTCCCCCCCCCCCCCCCCCCCCCCTCGTACACTAGCTCTCAGAGTTAAGGGGGTCCTTGCAAAATGCAAATAAAACATTTGAGAAATACTAGTGAACTCCATGTGCCATAGTGTCATAGTAGATCAGTGTCATACATGTTCTGAAGAAAACCTGAAGACTTGACATTCAGTATTGAGGTATTATGATGAAAATAAGAATGTCTGTATTGAATGTCTTATGATCAAAATATGAATATTATAATTGTGTGTAAAAACAAACAAACATAATCCACGGACAAGACCAAGTCTTGCCATGTACACAGGCAGTTACTGCCGTCAAAATATGGGGAAAAAACACTTTTGTGTTTGAAATAGACACTCGTGCTTTCTAAGGTGTGATTTGGGACCCTAAAGATGAATACAAAATTAATATCAACATCCTAATACTGTCCAATAATTAGATAGGGAGGGGGGTGAAATTATGACAGGCAGCTACTGCCGTCAAAATATAGGGATTCATGTGGATCACAACACAAACCAAGCAAAGCAAGCCAAGCAAAGCAGGCAAAGTAATTTGAATATGTTCTTGAGCTTATTTAGCAATTTCAGCCCTGCTCACACCTGTATTAGATCAGCTGAAAACAACATGTCAATCACAAAGGGACCACAGAATCAATTAATCAACTTGATATGGGTGTAGTGTGTACCGCAATGCAAAAATGTAATGATAACAAAACATTGATTGATATGTACAGTATGAAAAGGCACAGGGCAATGGGGGGCAGGATTTTCTTTTTTCTCTTTTTGTTTTTGAAGAAAGGCACACGTGCGTGCGTGCGTGCGTGCGTGCGTGCGTGCGTGTGTTTGGGCCCGGAATGCACAGTTTTGTGTTTGAGTGTATGAGCACGGAATATATGATGATAAGAGCACCCCTCACTTCACACGAGTGTGATTTATTTATTATTATTATTATTATTATTATTATTTTTGGTTAATTTGAATTGCAAAAAATCACACTTGTGTTAAGTGAGGGGTGCTCTTACCATCATACATCATCATACGTCATCACATTCCGGCCAATCAATTTTGGCACTCACTTTTCTGTCCTCACTATTTGAGGGGCGCTAGCCCTCCTACATCCAGTTTTTGGTTACCGTCCACAAACTTCGTCTTAAACAAACATTAAATTCCCCATTGACAACGAATGGAGAATTTTACGTCAGTGTCTGAGCAAATGGGCATAGTGTCTATTTTACGTCATGATGATGTACAATGATAAGAGCGCCCCTCACTTCACACAGGTGTGATTTTTTCCTTACATTCCGTGCTTAGCCAATCAAATCATTGCTATGGGTTACACACAAACACCCCTCAATAACGGTCAATTCATCATACATGTGGATTAAACACAAGGACATACATCATGATCCATTTTGGTCTTCTTCTCTTATGGGGGTACCTGGCACACAGCATTTTCAGATGGGGGTTCGCAGCCAAATACATAATTATCAATTTGTGTGTCCTTGACATGAAAATGTTTGAGAACTATAGAAGGTATTGGTAGAATCTGCCTCAGGTCTTAATGGGTTATGGTCTTCTGCAACCAGCAGGTGGGGAAATAGTGTACAGTACCTTCTGCACGAGAACTACATAGAGTTTTCACTATTTCCACATTGGCTTCATATGCAGCATTGGAGACTTGCCACCTGATGTGACTATGTCAGCATAGCCTACCTTAATAGATTTCAATACTGTCATGATTTGAATATTTGTCATCAACACCAAAGACAAAAAGGCAGCTTGGCCCATGCATATTACAATATTCAATTTTGACCGCAGGCTATATGCAAAAATATTGAAATGATGGAAATAATTCCTCTGATCAGAGAATGTAACCTCTCCTGGCTGAGCTCGCCACTTTATGTAACACCTGTATTTTTCTTTTCAGTGATACACATGAGTCACAAGATGTTATAATAAGGAGACTGGTTGAATACGATCACTTTAAATGTATAAGACAGGGACACAATAAGGCACGGTTGACCTCTTATCTAAGCAGCCAGCATGTGATTACAAAACAGTAGCGACAACAAATTGCCCAAAAGAAGTCCATCCTAAAAAACTGTGACTGCAGGTCGCAGTAACACTGGTCGCATTTCCCGTCAGTCAGTTCGTCACGCCCCATATATGGAGATCCCTGATACCATCAATATTGGACAGCAACTCTTCATCTCACCTCAAACCTCAAACCCTTAGATCTCCATATATGGAGCCGACCTGTTCTGACATTCCATATGATGATCCTTCCCCATCCATCCTTCCTCTTCGATGTCTCCCTTTTGACTGATACCTGTCCATTCAAACTCTAGACGGGCCTGCCCCAAAGTTATTAGAGTAGCCGCGCCTGGCAGCCGGCGAAAACTAGAGTTCTCAACAGGCCCGAACATTAAGGCCCGGCCCTCATCAAACCCCGTACAATCAAGACACTGCCCCTGCTGCCACCTTTAGATCTCCATATATGGAGCTGACCTTTTCTGACATTCCATATGTTGATCTGCATGACCTCATCAAACCCTGTACACTCAAGCCACGCTCCATACTGTATATGGTCAGTACAGAATTCATTCCATATGTTGATCTGACCCCCCATTCCAAAGCGCCAGCGCTCGCCCAGGCGGATGCATGCACACTTCTCGCCCTCAGTGGTCTTACTGGTATTAAACTAAACCAATCACAAGATGTATATTGGTCATCTCACGTCATCATTTAGTGCCCTAAACAAACATTCAAAGTCCATAGACTTGGCTGCTCCATATAACGTAATTTCAAAAGCCATGCATTGGAGGGGCTATAGCGCCTCTTGGGAAAAAGAAGGTTCCCAGTTTGATCCTGCATGGGCTCCCCCAGAGTTAGTGTGCACAAACTCTTAAACTCCTCTGGATAAAGGTGCTATAGGCCTACAAATGCACCATTTACCATGCCTTTTGTATGACGCCATAGTACTGTATGATCAAGTAGGGCATTGATCTACGAAAGAAAAGCACAAAAAGTTAAAATATGGAGATGTTTCTACCCGACAACGATATACATTTGTATTAGCACTGGTATATGTTCTATAGGCTGTAAGGATCAGGGTTCATGGTTTCATCCTTCGTGTTAACTCACTTACTGTAATCCATGAGGTTATGTGCAAACGCCTTCGCTCTGTTAGTGTAGCAAGCAGCTATGTGTTAGATTAATGTTGACAGTTACACATACATGTGCAGTAGTAGAACACACATGTGCACACACGCACGCACGCACGCACGCACGCACGCATGCAATGCACACACACACACACACACACACACACACACACACACACACACACACACACACACACACACACACACACACACTCTCTTCGCTGTCACCCTCCATTATCGTCATAATCATTTATTAAATGTGGCTTGTGCCAGAGTGAGAGTGTGAGAGCTCAAGGGAAGGAGGGATTACTTTCTTAATTAAACGAGAGCAGAATAGACGGCGGACAACGCCATGGGCTGGACGCCTTTGAAGAAGAAGAAGTTAAAAAAAAAGACCCACATTTATCTCATCGCTGCTTGCCCCACTTTACCGTTTTCCGAGCAAGATTAGTATAGTTTATTTTTTTTCATTCAGATTCTATTTTAAAGTTATTCTATTTAGTTTTAAATTTCAGTTTTGATTAGTGGGTTTTCTAGTGTAGTTTTTAGCTTCGTTTTAGCTTTTTTGTGTATGTGTGTGTGTGTGTGTGTGTGTGTGTGTGTGTGTGTGTGTGTGTGTGTGTGTGTGTGTGTGTGTGGGTTATTTAGTTGCTTCCTCACCTACCAGAGAGGACATAGAACCTTCGTCCTACTCCTCCCGCCCAACAGCAAGCCCCCAGCTTGTACGACATGCAGTTTATTATTACTCCCCATATATGTTTTATATATTTTTTTGCTACACCCCATATTTCAGTTAGCTTTTGTTTGGTCAATTCTAGTCATTCATCAGAACAACACAAGGTTAGTTACTGCAAGAGTCAGTGAGGTCTAGCCAACACCGACTCGGGCTCTTTCCTGTTCCTGTACTGTGAGGGTCCATGTCTCAGCCTAATACAGCAGTACTGACTCCACAGTAGCTATGAACAGCCGCCTATTAAGATCTTCTGCCATGTCTGATTTCCACACGCTCCTCATCCCAAGCAAGGCTTTCCAGGCAAGTGCATGCTCTCCGAACCTTCAGGTCCTGTTCAGTTGAGGCAGTCCAGGCCCCGAGGTATTTGAAGTCCTCGACTAGCTCGAGCAGTGGCAATGGTTTTGTTTTGTGTTGACTGTCATAACTTAGTTTTCTTGGCATTGAGCTTGAGGACGATCTTCCTGCACATCCCTTCCTTTCTCGATTGTATCTGAGATTAGGGCGATGTCGTCTGCGTAGTCGAGGTCAGTGACAGTGACCATGATGGGGTGTACTCACCATGACTTCCTCAGGACCAGAGTGAACCCCAGAGCCTCCTGTCTGCCATTGATTGCTAGTCTCAGATCCATCAATACAATGAACAGAACGGGGGCCAGAGTGTTACCCTGTAGAATCTAAAATTCTTACACAAGATAATAATACATCAAATGCATAGAATAGTCATCTAGGATCAAACGTAGAACTTATCATCCGTCTAACAGTAGAATATCTGTACATTGAAACTATAAACACTATAGAATGCTATAGAATGCCAGATAACTAATCACCTGGCATCTGTCTACATAACATGCTATCCCGAATTACATATTTTAGCCTTTGCAGTAAGCCTGAAAGGTTGTCAAGGCTTGAGCAAGTGCTAGCGAAGATATGGGGGTGTCATCTGTGTGGGCAGTAATCGGGAGCAGTAATCGGGAGCCAATGGGGGGACCCTGGATGCATATCAATGGTCTTTTGTGTTGTGTGACCTGCTAAATCCTGTAGTGTTAAGCGATTTAAGAGGTTTAAGCAATCATTGAATTAGCGTACCACCAGATAAAATCACCACTGCCATTCAGTTAAGTATAACAACATATTGGTGTAAATAGTTTATAGACACAGACAATAAACAAAGCACAAATGTAGCCCAGTGGCATATGTGCCTGTAGTTATATGTAAATCCACCAGGTGCCACTGTCACTTTAAGAGTGCCATGTTCTGGGGGTCAAGGGTTACACTGAAAAACGTCTTGAATAATAAGAAGCAACCTGTGTTTGTGGGGATTCTTTGAGAAGATCTTGATGGTAAAAATGCAATACATTCATTGTATATTTTCAGATACACATGTAAACACATTCTTGATGCAGTATAGTATGGGTGTATTTCTAGATGATTAAGAATACATGTTGTTGATTGCAGATTGTAAACAAGAGGTGAAAGCTGAACTAGTAGTTATATCAACTTGGTTGAGTTTCGCTGTCTTTGTACTGTAAGTACTGCTTCTTTGTATTTCTATTTCTACATTAAGTAAATTCTAAGGTTGATCTCACTATAGAGGTTGCTGATAATGTTGTGAATGCAATGTGTTTCTCAGTGGAAAGGGGTGAAGCTTGGGAGACCAGTGTTTGCACAGTTGTGTGAGTTGGCCGTTCCTCATACACTGTTTGTGGTGAGTTTTAGGTTTAACTCACAATTAATCATTGAAGATGGCCGAAGGAGGGTCGCAGGCGTCAGTGTTCACACAGGAACCAGAAGAAGAGCCACTGCGTCTAAAATCAGTCCTGCACTGCAAAAACATCTTGGGAAACTTATATGGTGCTGATCGTGGCTAATTATAGCCGGTGTGGCCCAGGCGGTGGCGTAACCGTCTGGGCACCCGACTGGTAATCCAGTCGCAGTGTGCCGCGGGTTCGACTCCCGAGCCCGACACGGCCTTTACTGCATGTCTTCCCCCATCTCTCTCCTGTTTCCTGTCAGCCTACTGTCTGTCCCTTCAAAAAAAAAACAATAACAATAAAAAATTATAGCCGGTGTGAAATCGATGTGGAAAAACTCGCCTCAATCTTTGTCCACGAAGGTGAATGTGAATCGCTGGCGGCCTACCCAATGGGAGAAGGGATCACTGTCTTAAAGCAGTATGACGCCGCTGGCAACGAGATCCTGGTTCTGTCGGGGGCACATGTCATTGCACATTACCTGGCAACTTCAGAACTGAAGGGAAAAAAACGGGGCTTGCGGGTGGCTGAGTGAGTGAACTACAGTTCAACAGTCGTCAAAGTCTCCAAATTCATGAAGGAATGTTGTAATAATAAGAAGTACCAAGACGGTCTCCGTTTTACATTACATTAATTGTGAGTTAAACCTAAAACTCACCACAAACAGTGTATGAGGAACGGCCAACTCACACACTGTGCAAACACTGGTCTCCCAAGCTTCACCCCTTTCCACTGAGAAACACATTGCATTCACAACATTATCAGCAACCTCTATAGTGAGATCAAGATCTGTGTTCCGGCTGTAGTCAGACCTTGCAGAAGGGGTTGGGAACCGATTCAACTCACTGAATCGCCGCTGGCCAAGTTTAAGCCAGTCAGTTGGCATAAGATGCACTGTGTTGCATGGTGTTTAGCAATTGTGCTATAATATGGTGTAAGGGTGGCAGCATCTCACGAGGTATGCCGTCGCCGGCCGTCTGTGAATCGGAAGGTTCCCGGTTTGAATCCCTGACTCCCCCTGGGTTAGTGTTGAAGTGAGCAAGACACTGAACTCCTGATGAGCATGATTTCCTTTGCCTACCGTGTGTGAATGGGTGATATGTAAGGCACATTATAACACAAAATCTCGTCTTTCTAGTATTTGGCACTCTGAGCCTTGGAAGAAAAAAAAGACCAAAAATCTCGAATTTGGCACCCAAAGAGTTGAGTTCTTTAACGTGATCATATAAGTTGCCTAATTTAGAGCAATAATTTGAGGGTGGTACGCCTTGAGCAAGATACTGTAGATTTGGTGAAGTGTTGGTGTATAGATGTGTTGCACGCATGCACGCACAAGAGAGAGAGAGAGAGAGAGAGAGAGAGATAGAGATGCCTACAGTGGTGTTGGTGATCTCATAAGCTTTTGGTGGAAAACAGGTGCTCATGAATATTCAACAGACAGAATGATGTCCAAAAAAATAGCTTTTCATCCTAAAACATCCCCTTGTGTGTGTGTGTGTGTGTGCGTGCGTGCGTGCGTGTGTGCGTGTGTTTGTGCGCGCGTGTGCGTGCACGCGCACATCTATTCACTGTATGCCATACACACACACACACACTAAGTTTGATTGGTTGGACGTGTCTCTATATATGTGCCTGCCTGCATATATATACAGCAGATATAGACAGCATAATAACCATATATCAACTTTTGTGTGTTTCTTTTTTCCTTTTCTTTTTTCTTTCTTTTTTGATGCCATACTGTACCTCAAGAGTGTAGCATAAAAGTAGTGAAAACCTACAAGCTCAGCTTGTTCACTATATTACGTTTTTATAATAATACAAAGGAACATATTTTGGAGCTTTCCACCCGACAGCCATGATTACAATGATGTATGCTTGTTATATCCAGTGTTCATGTTGTCGACTAAAACGATGACAAAATGTTTGTCAACTACCTTTTTTACTAACAAAAACACTATATAAAAACTAAGCTATGATGACTAACTATTGACAATTTTGTCAACAAATATATGTTATGGTTTCCGGCCTCAGCTGCCTGACTCAGCATAAGCATATTGATAACCATGACATGATGATTGTCTCAGAGGGACTGACTGTACGTACAATATGATATGAGATGCAAGCGTGTTCCTGTTCATTCTGTTCTTATCATGGTTTCCATAATCTACTAGGGACGTCATAGATCTACTGTCCTACTGTATATATTACTCTGTGTGTGTAATAAACTTCAGAATGCATGGTATCACTGTTGTGTTTTCCGCGCCTGTGACTCACAATGGATCTTCACCCACCACCCAAAAGGGATTATGAGATTTATAGATGCCTTAGAGATGGTCGCCCTTAAAATCATTACAATAAAAACTACACTAGTCCCTCCCTAAAATGTGAAAATCAACATTGGTTAGGTTATATCTCCTAACCACGGCACACAATCAAAAGAGCTCTCGTCTCTGGCTGCCACTTTGCCTCTCATCAGTATTCTCGGTGGGGTTCTGAGTCACCGATGGAACGGCTCACTGTGGGGAAGGACGGTTTCACCAGGAAATGTTCCCAACACCCCACCAAGCGAGGCCTGCGCACGGGAGCAGCAGCATGGCCCTGTGTGTGTGTGTGGCAGGCAGCGCGTCGGCAAACTGTCTAGTCGGTTAAACATCCCCGAGGTTGTTTTTTCTGCCTCATGGCTCCGCATGACCCCGTAAACAGCATGCGAATCTGTCTAAGCAACGACAGACTCGCCGCTTTGTGACACAACCCTACCCCTTGTTGCCTGTTGTAATTGCACTGCCTGCGGTATGTGGAAAAAGATGCGGAAAGGTCACCAAAAGCAGAGCATTTAAATACAGAGTGTACTCCTGAGTGTTCAAGGTATTGTAAGTGATCTTTACAAAAAGGTAGTAAACAGAAAATACATTTTAGTTTTCAAGTAGCCTGTGTTTAGTGAAGCAATCAGCTGTCATTACAGACAAGCCAGCCTTTTTTAACTGAAAAGATGTTAACAGTTATCGTCATTTGGTAAATGCAACATTGGGTATAATACATTATATTGAATGAATGCATGGGTATAATACAGTATGTTGAATGAATGCAACAGGACACAAGTAGATGGAATCCATTTTCTCAGACGGGTGGGGGGCGTCTACCTGACAGATATGGCGAGGAGTTCAGTCATTCACGAGAGACTCGCAGTAGAGTCGCTGCTCCTTCCCTTGGCAAGAAGCCAGCTAAAGTGGTTCAGTTATCTAGTACGGATGGCTCCCGAGTGAGATCCCTATAAGGTCCTCCTCGTCCTCCCACTGGGAGGAGACCCCCCGCTGGCCTTAAGCTTGCAAGGCCTCGGGATCCCCCAGGAGGAAGTGGCTAATGTTGCCTTGAGGAAGTGAAGTCTGGAGCTCCCTGATGGAACTGTTGCACCCGTGACCCGACTCTAGATAAGTGGATATGGATGGATGGATGGATGGATGGATGGATGGATGGATGGATGGTTGGATGGATGGATGTTTGGTTAAAGTAAGAATTGACATTGCATCTTTTGACAGAGTAAATGCAGTTCAGCTCAAATGCAGTACACTTTTGCAGTACACTTTTGCAGTACACTTCGCTTGCAAAACGATGATGCTGGTCACCTTTAAGAACAGAAAAGGGTAGAATTGTTATTTGTGAACAACCATACAGTAGGAATCTAAGATTTGATGAAGCCAAAAAGGCTGCTGTAATTTTTACGTTATATTTAAGTATAAAGTTATTTGGTATGAAAAAATAAATACAAATACAGCGGTCATGACCTGGTGTCCTCAATGGTAGTTATGACCCATTAAGACCTACTAATGCCTCCTAAATCAGAGGTTCTCAAACTTTTTGTTGCCAAGGACCCTCAAATTGATTTGAGGGTCTTTGACTTTGCTATAGATGCTTTCCTGGTTTTAATGGTCAGTACCGGTATTAACAAAAAAAACCTTTAACAGCTAAGAAGAGCATCTTGACAAAAACCTGATGAAAACAAAACATAATCAAACATGTAGGTTGCTAGAAAACCTAAAAGGAATCAAACATTCCCTACTGTAGTTTCTGTTTGAAGGAAACGAGTAAAGCAATAACCCATGTGCCGCAGTGCTGGTTTCCAAACGCCCAGGTTTATGATTATGTCCTGCTCAGCATTTTACTTCCTCTGATTTGGATGGAGAAATGGCATAATTTTATGTTACCTGAACGAGCGGTTGATTAACAGAGGGATGCAGGGGACCCTGCTTTTAACTCTTTTAACTCAAGCGGCTAGCTTGTTAACATAAATCCCAGTTCCCAGTGTCACCATCAGCATCCACATTAAGCTCCACACACACACACTCAACACACACACTTTGCTATCATTAGCGCAAGCGCACACTGTTTGCCTGTAGTCAGAAACGTAACATGTCGGGAGCGATGCAGTACAAAGTCACAAATGACATCCGTACTTTGGATGGCAGAAGATCCACCAAGGACAGCTCTCCAAAATTCGGACTTATGGAGGTTTGAAAATCCTGCTTTGAATTGAGGTAAACTGAGATAAGTTTTAACGTCCCATAGCTGGTGGTTACGGAAGCGTTGCATAGCAACCAGACCAATGTTAAAAGCTGCCGTGGGGCTCAACCATTATATACAGGGAATACGTTGGGGTCCTTATATATACGGACCTAGCAAATAACGTCCCCTAGCGGCAGGGTCCGTATACGGACCTGGTGCAAAAATAATACGGACCTGGTGCAAAATTAATGAATGTTTAATTTATTCAGGCGAGGCTAAACATAATGTACAATGCCTGACATCGCCACCATCTCTCTTATGGAATTAGGGATTATTTTTTGGTTTTTTTGTGGCTTTCGCCACGGGATGACATGCAGTAAAGGCCGTCGGGATCAGGAGTCGAACCTGCGGCACACTGTCAGACTGGATCACCAGCCAAGGTGCCTGGACCGCTGAGCCACGGCCCAGGCGAATTAGGGATTCTTCTTCTTATTTTATTTTTTTAAACAAATCAGCACACTGCAAAGCCCATGCTACAGTATGCTGTTGGATGGATGGAAGGAGAGAGCAAAACATGAGAAAATATCACTAAATATCCCCTGATGTGTCTGTGAAAGTTTGTTTGGGTGTGTGTGCAAACTGTGCATGCAAGTGAGCTTGAATATCCTCACTGTCACGTTGTTAAAAAAAAATCACACCCGTGTGAAGCAAGTGGTGCAACTCCGTGTGGGCATCCCCGGAGGGTCCCTGGAAGTTCCAGACCCATAGGAACGCGCCCAGGGTGCCGGCCCGGTTCCGGCGTGCCGCCCCGTGTCCGAAACAGTCGAGAAATGACAGTTACTGTGTGGGGATCCCCGGGGGTCACTGTACTGTACTGTACTGTACTGTACTGTACTGTACTGTACTGAACCAAAGTGGAAGTACATCAGATTTAAAAAATTGTTTGTACCAGCATCAACTAAGATGCTGAACAAGGCTCTGAAACAGCAGTATTAAGTAACTGTGTGAGGCTAGATTATCCACATCATGTGTGCAATTGTGTAATGTTGTGTCTCCCTCTGTAATGTATTTTTGTTTGTCATTGATGTTTTATGTGTGGCTGTAGCTGGGGTGAAAGCCCAAGACAAATTTCCCTTGTGGACAATAAAGTTGACCTTGACCATGTACTGTACTGTACTGTACTGTACTGTACTGTACTGTACTGTACTGTACTGTACTGTACTGTACTGTACTGTACTGTACTGTACTGTACTGTACTGTCACACCCAAAATCATCATATACAGTTAATGTGTGTGTGTGTGTGTGTGTGTGTGTGTGTGTGTGTGTGTGTGTGTGTGTGTGTGTGTGTGTGTGTGTGTGTGTGTGTGTGTGTGTGTGTGTGTTAGGCTGCGCAACAGTGACACTTGGTTGTGAAAACCAACCAAACTCTATTTTCTTGCTCAGACCCAGCCAGCCAGGGACAGACCCAGGCAGCCAGGCAGCCAGCCAGAAACACACAAAGCTCCTTAATGAAGGGCTTGCACCACTTAAAAACTGCATCGATTGGATCCAATTTAGTTTTATTTTATTTTTTTACAATGCTTTTCATTTGGGAATTTTTCATGTTCAAAATTCATCAAAAATCATGAAAAGGGACGATCTGCCGCATTGTGAGCTTGAACCAACAGTTATTTTCACAACTATTGATTGACAATGTTGTATGAAAAAATCACTAGGGCATTAATTTACCAAAAATATGAAATGACTTAACTAGAAACTAAATACCCCCTGGTGCCTGTGAATGTGAACATGTGTTTGGGTGAATGTTTGTCTTGAATAAGTTGATGGTAATCAAGACTGTTTCAGTTCTCCCTGACTCCCTGTCCTGCTGCTTGCTAGCTTAGGCTTGTTAAAAGGAACGCACAAACTGAGTTGTTTTCTCAATCAACATGAATAATGGAGAGCATATTTGTTTTCACTGCAAAACACCATAAAACCATGTTTGAGCTCCCCACGCACCACCCTGTGTGTATGTGCACGCACCCCATGCACTGTGCTGTGTGTGTGTGTGTGGGCTCGTAGCCTGAAGGGCCTATGGTGCCTTATTGTATTTGTATGTCTTCTTCTTCTTCTTCTTCTTCTTCTTCTTCTTCTTCTTCGTGTGTGCGTGCGTGTGCGTGCGTGCGCACACATACGGAGAGAGACAGAGAGCTATTTAATGAAAATCAAGATTTAACACCCTGTCTCGCTATAGCGCACAACGCACGTAGGCTATAGGCTATACGCTATCACAAACATTTCGCCCTTTGTAGTCTGGAGAGAGAGAGAGAGAGAGAGAGGCATCCTGTGTTGGTCTCGCGCTTGTATATGCGTGTAATGAATTGGAATAAAAAACAAATGATGTAGCCTATATGTATCGGGTCTGGATCACATCTTGGTGAACTCTTGCAGTGTGTGATGCCTAGTCGGCTATCAATCATTTAGTGTGAAAGCCACACAGATATAATGACAGTCGATTTAAAAAAAAGACTCCTGATGTAGTGTGAAATACATAACGATCTGATGACTCACCGACAACTTTAAAACTCCTACTGTCTGTAGGGGCCATTGGACTCAAAGCCCACATCCATTGGCCATAGCTCATGAACCATTTGACCGCCACCAATACAACTTCAATACACACATGCCTCTCCTCATGAGGAACAAATGTGGTATGGGGACCTCCGACCTATGACCTGAAGACCTGAGAAGCAACCTCAAGGTCACGTGCACGCATCCACCTGGGTGACGGCAGACTGCTGGGCGAGCACTGGCGCTTTGGCATGGGTGGTCAGATCAACATATGGAATTAATTCTGTACTGGCCATATATGGAGCTCTTTTTTTATTTATCCCACGATTTATCCCACGATTTTGCAACCCAGTTTTTTCACCCAGTGCCAATTATCTAATGTAATCCTGGCCGCTACACTTCCTCTGCCAACCTGCCTCCTTCTATGCATGAGTCGTCCAAGCTGCTTCTTCTCACCTGACAGGGGGGAGTTTCCCTGGCCGGACGTAGCGTGTGGAAGGAACACGTTATTCCGACCAGTTCCTTTCCCCTCCATCAGGTCGTTTTAGAGACCAGGATTACTGCATGTTTTTGTGAGGGTACCTACCCTAGGGGACACGGGGAGAACATGCAAACTCCACACAGAAAGGCCCTTTCGCCAACCTCGCATTGGGTATGGGCACTGATGACGCGGAGATGGGAACACGCCCCCAGCGCCAACAGCGTCCCGAGCGAGAATCGAACCCAGGACCTTCTAGCTGTGAGGCGACAGCACTACCGACTGTGTATGGAGCGTGTCTTGAGTGTACAGGGTTTGATGAGGTCAGATCAACATAAGGACTGTCAGAACAGGTCAGCTCCTTATATGGAGATCTAAGGGTGGCAGCGGGGGCAGTGTCTTGAGTGTACAGGGTTTGATGAGGTCAGAATTATTTGGGGGTCCACTTGCAATATCCTCACGTCCCACCAGAGGGCCCTGTCCCACATGTTGAGAACCACTGGTTGTAGATTGATTGGGTTATGGCTGGATTCATGTATTTTATTTTTGGTCAATAATAAACCCCTATAGTGTGCAAAGGCTGATATAGATTTCTATTCAAGTCAGGGTTGTCGGACGGTGATTCATTAACATGAATAAGGAGGATGATGCAATGTTAATTTATGCTTTATTAAACAATGCCAACTCCTACAATTCATCACACATTAGAATGTATTGCAAATCACACCAATGCAGTGAAAATGTGGCAGGACAGTCTACTCAATCTGTGAATGAATAGATGAAGAAGAAGTGAGTGCAATAAAACCATTGATGAATGTCTATGATCACAAACCAATACAAGCCAAATAGTCAGCAGTATATAACATAGGGACCTATATGGAATCTGAACTCGGATGAAAAGAGATAAAGGGCTGACCTAGCCACTTAAACCCAGCATTCGTATTGTAGGGAAACCTTTGGCATTTTCAGCTAAAGCTTTCCCCACAATAACAGAAAAGACACTAGTGCCCTTCAGACCTCTAGATTAAACTAATCCCCAATAATTATTCCAGTATTGAAACATTATAATATAAAAAAACAAAAATACATTGCATGGATGCACCTGGGACGTATCCTCAGTCATGTATCCCAAGGTCATCTGGGTCTTCCAACATCATACCCCTCACTCAGGTGACCCAGCCGGGGTGATCAAGTCCCGATTTACGTCCCAGTAGCTACCTTCGATCAGTCCCATTAGGGAAAAAACAGGGTCACACAATCCGTTCCTCCGGAACTACTCTGCCGGGACTGGGTATGGTATCAATCTGGCGCGTGGAAGGACTAAAAATAGAAAATAGTATTGTTAGTAGTTTTAGTATTGAGGGGAAAATAACAGATAGATCGACAATCTCACATCACATTGCGATTGCCTATTTCCAATAACAGAAAACAGAAAATACATATTAGTATAGATAGAACCCTGATGGGACTCCTCTCAATACTGTAGTGTAGGGTTTAAGTGCCTGGTCTGTGTGAGTGTGAGCTTACAGTATCAGTCGCTTGCCCCCTCGACCGGAACCTTCCGTGTACTTCTCTTTGGGAGCATCTCAGGTGAACGTCCGAACGATTGGCAGTTTTCCTGTTTAGCTGTATCCCACAAATGCCATTCTCACTCACTCCTCATCACAGCACCATTTCCTTTGGATTACTTCGGGATGGTATAGGATGTTACTTTCTGCCTACAGCTTTATTCTAATTTGGATGCATACGGCATGCAGTGTCACATCAAAGCATGTTGTTGTTGTTCTTTGGAGTTTTGCAGCAGGCATTGTGGTCCTTTTTATTAGGTCAGTCAGTCCCATCAGATAGCCTATAGCAAACACATTTGCATTTTTCTTTTTCTTTTCTTGTAGCCTATATTTTTCTTCCCTTTTTTTCTTTATAGAGCACCGAAGTCTGACGTCACTTTCAGTAGAGGGCGCCTATACACAGGTTCATGTATTTTTTTATTTGCAGTGAAATCTCCATAGGGCGATTTTAGGTCAAACCTAGGGCGATTTTAGGTAAGAACTGTGTTTGAAAAATAAACCGACCACCCCGGCCTTTCTGTCAGGGGAGTGGCTGTGCGTCGTTAATGATTCACAGATTTTCAACCATATCTTCCTACAATTGGTCCTTACTAATGTTCATTATAATATAATCTTATAATATATGTTTGATCCAAGATCAATCTTATTTAAAAAGAGACTAGTTTGTGTATGAATGGGCATCCGGAGACTCATGTTTAAGTTTATGGAAAAAAAACATCCGTAATTCTTTGTTAGCTTATTGTGAGTTAATTGAATTTGTAATTGCTATAATGTATTTGAAAGTAAGGGTATATGGCCTGTTACAGCCTCTCGTCTGTTCAGGGATTGTTCCTTAGTGTTGTCTTCAAGTGTTTTTTGTCCAGTCTTATTTGTTGTGTTTTTCTTTGCAGAGTAAAGTACTGTAATAGTCTGCACTAGACTGCTGGTGTTATATAAAATCCCCCAAAGTGCATTCCTTGGACTCTCTGATTGTCTTTTTGGAGCTTTGACCGTTTGGCCAGCTATCACACACATGTATATATGTGTTGGCTTTGTAGCTTTGAAATGGACTGGTACTCACTGGAGTGAGAGTGCACGCACTTGGCTGTCAGATCAAACAGTAGACAGATTGAAGTTGAAGTACGTTGAGTCACGTACTGAGTGTTCTGTTTGTGTCTGTCTTTTGATTATCTCCTCCTCAGAGCTCTCTGTCTGTCTCCTTCTGCTCTACAAAAGCCTGACGCATATTTCTATTCATATATTATGTGAAGTTTTTGTGTCATCTGAATCTGAATCTTAATTATCACCCCATGCAGTAGGTTGCATGAATCAGCAATTGACAATGGCAATAAGCCCTATTGGGCTTTTGTTGTACTAGACCTGTACGTGCCCGTCGGCCATCGGCCTACTTGAGAACGATGCAACTTGGGAACCTAATAATACCTAAAATAAATAAATGTCAACTTGTCATAGCACCCGTTTTAACTATCTGTCTGTGTCCCACATGGAGATCTCTGTATCTGCCGGTCTGCCTGTGTCTGAAGAGTGCAAACTGACTGTGAAAAGTAATCAATTTGCAGGTGTGGGGTTGCCATAGCAATCAATTGGCTAAGGCAAAGGCTGGAAATTTCACAGGTGAGGGGACTTTGGCTCATTAGGCCCACTGGCAGAGGCTGACCAGAGCCTTTTGTGGTGGTTCTGGAGAACCGTGTGGGTGTGTGGAACGCGTGTGTCGAATTTGAAGTCGGTGGGGCAAACGGTTCTCGAGTTATGTGCATTACAACCGTACACACACACACACACGCATGCATGAGACGTGCCGCATTTATAGTAGGATACTTTTGACTATGATATTTTGTTGTTTTACATTTATTTTTGACAATCAATCAATCAATCAATCAATCAATCAATCAAAAACATACTGTAAATACAGCATGATGGAGAGATCACAGTCTATGCCACGGTACATGGGTCAAAACGTTGGTTATTCAGATGACTTTTTGAGCACCAGCATGGCCATCATTGTAATGTCAATCATTAACTTTATCTACTTGAGAAGATGAATTGATTTATTATTTAAATAACAGGAAGATATGCCATCATCTAAAGCGGCTAAAGACCATCATAAGTGATATTGCCTCTTCCCCCTTCATCTCTCTCTCTCTCTCTCTCTCTCTCTCTCTCTCTCTCTCTCTCTCTCTCTCTCTCTCTCATTTACACAGTCATAAATGCAGCCATTAACAGGGAGTAAAATTCTATTAGGTTAATCAGAAACCACAAATTCCACAATGATTAATTCTATGGGAGAAATATAAGCTCCCCACCACCAGCAGTGCAGGCATGGTGCACTTATTTCTGTCGGGTGGAAACCTTATATTTCCAAAATGGTTACTTTTTAGTAGGCTATTCAAATTCAAAAGTAGCAAGAGTAGCAGATTTACAAGCTCAAAATGTGTTGCTTCGTGCAACGTTTTGCACTTGCCGGATCTGCTACTTTTGACGCTTTTGTGTGCCGCTGTAAGTATAAAAGTAAACACAAAGTTAAAATATGGAGAAACGATATTTCTGCCCGAAAGCAAGAGCTTTAACAAATACATGGGACATTTTGAGACAGTCATGGTGGTTGGCTACTGGGTTATGATTAATGTCACACACCTCCCACTGTAGTTGCTTTGTACAGACCCCTGCTGTGGGATTACACGCACACATGCACGCACGCACGTCACACGCACGCACGCACGCACGCGCGCACGCAAGCACGCACACACACACACACACACACAGTCGAGTATTACTATACTTGTAAGGACTTCAGTAGATTTTTAGAGCAGTGATTTTATCAAAGTCAACCTTACACATTTTTTATCTTTTTAGCCTATTGCAAAAAACACGTGAAGCTTGCAGATCTGCCATTTGTGGTGCACGACACTGGCGTGTAACTAATAATACAAAATGGCCCTCACAAGTATAGTAAATATGGCCTACTGTGTGTGTGCAGACATGCGCGCACGCACGCACGCACGCACGCACGCACGCACGCACGCACGCACGCACGCACGCACGCACACACACACACACACACACACACACAGGCACAACCTTAATGAGCTGTCTTCCGGTAGAAGTCGGGGGCTAAATGCCAACCATCAGTCAGTGATACACGGCATGCTACCAACCTCTCTCTCTCTCTCTCTCTCTCTCTCTGTGTGAACAGTTGGGAGTGCTACCTGACCTTTCATGACCTTTTTCTCCAGTCTACAGAGCTGGGGGCTGTTTTCCCCCTATGGATGTTTTCACACACTCTAGCTGCACGAGTGCACGGGCGTGCGTGTGCAACGTGCACATGTCTTTTTCTGACTGACGTGCATGCTTTGACAAGTTATATGTGTGTGTGTGTGTGTGTGTGTGTGTGTGTGTGTGTGTGTGTGTGTGTGTGTGTGTGTGTGTGTGTGTGTGTGTGTGTGTGTGTGTGTGTGTGTGTGTGTGTGTGTGTGTGTCCTGAGGCCGATTATTCAAATGTCTTCTAAATCCTAACAGTGTTCTGGAAAACGTATGTATGTTGCTATATGCAGTTCTAAACGTATGTATGTTGCTATATGCAGTTCTAAACGTATGTATGTTGCTATATGCAGTTCTAAACGTATGTATGTTGCTATATGCAGTTCTAAACGTATATATGTTGCTATATGCAGTTCTCAAACGTTTTCATGACAAGGTCCCCCAAAAGCATATGCATTTGGCTGCCAACCCCCATCTCAAGATATGTTGTTCCAGTGACCATCAGAAGCAATGATTGGAATTAAAGTGTATGTGCAAAGATTTGCACATACGGTATGTTCACGAATTTTCAAAAATAGCAGATCCATGCAAGCTCATAGTGCGGCACGAAGTGACGCACTATGAGCTTGTAGATCTGCTATTTTGGAAAATCCAAAGTCTAAAAATCTAATTGACACAGATGCTTTCCCGGGTTTAAAACCTGCAATTAAGTTCTCCAGTCAAGTGATGTAATGTTTTACTACACAGTTTCATTTTAAAGTACACTTTTAGAAGCTTTATACTGATTTGGGCCATGGGTTGGTGTCATCCCCGATGAAATGTTACGATGATGAGTGAAACCCTCGATCCCAGGAGTTGGTCCTGACATTCTTTAAAGATGGAGTGCTGTGAAACATGATCATCAGGTATTCTATGATTATACTAGGAGGAAGATTATTTTTCTAATCAAATACATGTACAGAAAGTGTTAAAATTATGTTTTTATGTGGCCAAACCCACCAGTTCATTAAGTATACCTGGTTTTCACCTTAGCACCACACACATGAACTTAAGCCTTGCCCACAGCTGTGCTGCTGTGTTGTGGGGGAGGGGTTAGGGCCTTTTGACTCAAAGGCTCCATAAACATATATGAAACAGAAAATACAAAAATCATGTGTGGAGCGTTGTACCAGCGTTTTTAGTGAAGGTACTTCCAGCTTCCCTGCGTTGGCTCATCTGAGCGTGCGGGAGGGTTTGTATAGGGTTCGATCATTCATGGGGGCGCCATACCTTTGGTTGCTTTGAATGCCATTATCAGAGTTTTGTACTCCAGCCAATGGAGGGAACGGAGAAGTTTGGCTGGTTGATGTGAGAAGTTTAGCTGGTTGAAGACCAAGCGAGCTGCGGCATATTGGATTAATTGGAGTCTTAACCGAATCTATGCCAAGAACGCAGGATCTCGTTTTTCTCTCCACGATCCGCCTGTGCCAAAACGAGAAATATCGTCTTTCTTTAATTCCATTTAATCCAGGAATGAAAGGAGAAATAAAAGCGCACGGTCCCACCTAATATAACGGGAGGGATTGGGTTAAGTGTGCATGCCCGTAGGCCAGTAAGACCTACGGGCATATAGTTACAATAGTTACGTTTTGACGTGACTGACATTGTCAGGCAACGACCAGAACCGAGTGCGTGCGCGAGTGAGTGCGCTGCAATTGTTTTTAAAGACAGGTGAAATAATGACTGCTGTTTTCAAAGACTGTGCAGGAAGCAACCCTGTAGCAATTTGTTGACAATTTGAGACCAAAGGCCGTGCAATTTGAAAAATGTTTTATTTATTTAAAGGGCCTGTCAACAGAATATCAAGGCAGCAGGAGGTTGATTTCAGATGCTGTTTGCTGGATAAATGTGTGTTACGGTACTTGAGTTAGTTTTAATTGGACATATCCCTGGACCGATACAGATGCACTGAATGCTTGTCTAAGTTCCTGAAATGTGTCATTGAAAGAGTCACATTAATTGGAGGCACTGGTGTGTAATTGTTCAGATGCCGCTGACACAGGAGGGTCTTTTGTCAGAAAAGATTGGACCACCTGCACAGTCTCACTATAGATGTCATGATGAAGATTTGTTTTTTCGCCATCTGGTTCAGCTTTTCAACACTCACCCACCTCGTATTCTTTTTTTACAAGCATGTCATTTCGCCATGGAGATCCTTTCTTACCTGATAAATCCTTGCTTAGTGTGTGCAATGGCATCAATAACATTAATTGTATAATTTAAAGTTATGTTGCAGGTCAAACGTTTTCATGAATGCCATGTGGCTTCATACTTGTTTGACAGCACTATCATCAGAGTTGTGTAAATTAACATTTCTTTAACAAAATAATAATCATTAATTTTAACTAATTCCCTGGCAGGGTCTTTTGGGTTTATTTTGTTGGTTGGTTCAGAGTAGTAGCCTCTCATATCTACCATATAGTAGCTTCCCCGTCGATAGGCAACGTTCGCTTCTGCTGTGGTCCGTCAATGACATTTTTCCCCGCCGTCCACTATTATAAGTGATCTTTGGCCGCATTGTTTCTCTGAATAAGGGCCTTTCTCGGCGCCACCCCTCTCCCATGTGTTTATATTGTGTTTAGGATCCAAGATGGCCGCAGCACCAGGAGGGGGTGGGGTGGAGGTGAGCGGGCGGGGTCGACATATTATGCCCTTACTGGGCTGCATTCAATCCACTTGCCCTGTGTCTGACACCTGACTTGTGTCTGAACACAGCTTTGATGGATGTGTTCTGCCCTCCTCTCCCCCATCAAACAAAATGTTTGGTCAAACCATATGGGCTTCCATTGGAAATGCATTGGAGCGGCCATTAAACACACACACAAGACAAACACAAGACATGTGTCTTGAATGTGTGAACGCAGCCCAGTAAGGGCAAATGTCGACCCCGCCCGCTGACCTCCGCCCCACCCCCTCCTGGTGCTGCGGCCATCTTGGATCCTAAACACAATATAAACAAATGGGAGAGGGGTTCCGCCGAGAAAGGCCCTTATTGAGGCTCAGATTGAGGTGATTGTCCGTAGACTGCATGCTTTACAGAGCTCGGGTCTCAGAAACACTGGAAAGGAGAAGAGAAGGTGAGTCAGTGGCAGGTCCACAGAGGAGAGAACAAAGCACAGTAACGGCATGACGTTAAACTGTCTAACTCTAAGCACAAGAGGAGCAGGAGTCTGGCTGTCTAACTTTACCAACCGTAGACTGGAGACGAACTGGCGTCAAGCTGCAGACAGGGCTGGCTCTTGTAGCCTCATCAGCTGATTGCAGACGACGCTCAGGTGGGGAGGTTGTAACTGGGAGACAGTTGTGTCGAGAGGTGCTGTGGAGTGCTCTGGAGCCCTCTGGTGGCGCTGAAGGGCCCAGAACACCCACAGCACACAGATGTGAAGTGGGGGGCGAGACGTAACACCTGAAAGGTTACTGTTTTGGACATATGAGGTTTCCACCCGACAAGACGATTATGTAATCAGTGCAGACTCTTGACTAAAAGTTCTATTGAGACTTAAACTCAGCTATATTTAAATTATCCTCTTGCATATTGAATTACTGTACCCTGCAATGTGAGCTTGTAGATCGGCTATTGTCGCCAAATAGATTTAGTGTAGAGATAAATAAATAAATAAATAAATACATAAAACAATTAATACAAATAAATAAAAAATAAAATAAATAAATAAGGTACATACATAAGGTGCGTGCTTAAACTATCAATTTAATTATTATATGATGCAAGTTATTGCAAAGGATTACAGACCAGTTAAACTATACATGTTGTGTTATTATTATTATTATTACACGTTTATGCCAACGTGTAGTAACAATAGTACAATAGTACAATATCCCAAGTCACAGACAATATCCAGTCTAATATCATGATATGGATATAATATTGATACTAGGGATGTCCCGATCACCCTATTAGGCCCCCTATCCGATTCCGATCATTTGAAAATGACGTGATCGGCCCCGATTTCCGATCACCCGATCTGATCAGGACAACCCTATTACATGAATTTCACCTAAAGGTAAGATAATAATGGATATGCATATCTACACACGCACGCACACAGTCAATAACATAGAGACCGACAAAACCTTTGCAATCAGTGTGTGTGTGTGTGTGTGTGTGTGTGTGTGTGTGTGTGTGTGTGTGTGTGTGTGTGTGTGTGTGTGTGTGTGTGTGTGTGTGCATGTGCGTGTGCGTGTGCGTGCACGTGTGTGTGCGTGCGCGTGCGTGCGCGTGTGTGTGTGTGTGTCACTGACCCAGCTGACCTGAGGTGCATTAAAATTCGTCTTCTCAAACTGATTTCCAATGCGATCAATCTTCATTGTTCCTGAAGGTCGACATAGAGTGACTCCCAATGATTTTCTAAAACACACTGCAGAGGTTCTGTTGTGAGCCATAACCATTGTGTCATCACAAAACACACTGCGCATGCCTTTGCAATTACAAGCACAGTAGTACACTGATACTTCAATCTGAACCAGATTTGGGTAATCCTGTGTTGGATTTGGTTTAATTAATATAAATAATAACTTGACCAAATGCAGAAGTATTCACAGAGGACAAATTATCTCTGTCGAGTGCTTTATGTCCATAACTGTTACTTTTCAGCTAGGATTCAAATTCAGAAATGGCAAAACAAAGCAGATCTACAACCTCAAAACACTTCACAAAGCAAAGCTACGTATATCTGCTATAATTTTGATGCTTTTGTGTGTAGTATGGATCAAGTATGATTTCTTATTTTTTTCCAAAGCACTTTACAATGTGCATCACATTCACACATACACAGACAATGGAGAACCATGCTAGGCACCAACCTGCTCAGCAGTTAAGGACAGACAGGATCGAACCAGCAATCTAAATATCTTTGCTGAAAATATTTTTCTGACTGACGTGCATGCTTTGACACGTCAGCCACAGATGCTTATTTTTTGCTGTGGTTAAGGCATAAAAAACAAAACAAATGTAGGCTATAAACAAAGACAAAACAATGTAATACAATTATGAATACAAGACAAAACAAATGTATGTTACGTACATGAAAGAAGAGAGAGAAAAAAAGGTATTAAAACAATTGATCGAATTTATCACTAAATGGGTTTAATATAACCCAGCATTGGACAACCAGTTTTAGGGAGAATAGTTCAAGGAACTGGTCCACTTGGAAGGTAAACCATTCCACGGTCGACTGTGCCGAGTATAAGAAAGAGATTAAAACAATAAATAAATATATTGCTCTTGAAACGGCAGGGTAACCACCACCTCTGGTGGAATACCTGTGAAACAGTCTTGGACAGAGATGATATATAAACTAATATTTGGCTGCTAAATTATTCCTGATCCCGTGAAGGGATACCCTCTTCACCGTGAGCCAGCTGGGCAGGAACATGATCACATTCATATGAGGAATCTCTAAATCCCTTTTTATCTGGACTGAGTACTGGAGACGTCTACATTTTATGTAAATAAGCCGTGCACGTGCGTGCGTGCACCCCCCCCCCCCCCCCCCCCCCACACACACACACACAAACACACACACACACACACACCACAACATAATATTGAGTGAAAACCCTCTCAGCCCCCCAGTTCTCCCATCAACCGATCCAGTAATTTATCTGAAGCCAATTCTCTGCAATGTATACGCTTCTCCACATATCAGGGGAAAGCATCTTACACACACACACACACACACACACGCACACACACACACACACACCCACACACGACACAGCGGCATGATTGGGGTTGAGACCTGTGTTGTTATTGCGAGTGGGGGAGGGGATGTGAATGGAACATGTAGAGACCACGGGAGTGTCATATCAATTGCATGTGAGACAACGTATATGTGCATTTAATGTGGCCTTTACTGGAGCACTTCAGAATATTCCTTTTGATGGGCGCAGAGAGACCATCCAACCAAAGGGACCCTATATGTTCCCCTTCCAACAAATCAGACGGATACAGTGTATATATAGGTGTTGACGATAATATCTGCCTTTATTCATTTAGACCTGAATATTACGAATGCCTTCTACATCAGTAGTTCTAAGATATCACAAAATAGGCTGGTAAGGGGGGAACAGGGTGCAGGGTGGTTGCTGGCACCCTGAAACACACGCACAATCAGATCCTGATCCGCTTATTTATCATTATTTTTGGTTTCACAGAAATGGCTGTATACCTTGTTTTTCCGCAGTGTTTTTTCGGTGAGGCATGCTGTTTTCAAGCAGCGATAACTCTAGAACTGGAATATAAAAACGCTAAACGCAAAAGTATTGAAAAGGTATATAACAAAATAGGCTGGCAAGAGGGGAACAGGGAGTGGGTGATTGCTGGCACCCTTAAACACTGAATACAGTAACTCTTTAGCCAAATAGAATTTACTAGAGTTACTGTATTTAGACAATATGATCTGACCAGAGAAAGGGGAAAACAACACTTGGAAAATACTAATAACCCCCAACAACCTGAACCTCAAGGTGCTTCAGGTTCAGGTTGTTGGGGGTTATTAGTATTGTCCTCCTTTAAAAACAATGTCCCCATGCAGCTGTAGCCTGGTTAATAAACCAGACCGAATCAGCCGTGTTGTGTGATATTAGTCTGGCTTATTAGCCAGGCTAATGCAGCTGCGCCTGGGAATGAATTAAGAGCAGCTTTATTAAGAAAAAACATCTAAAAGTGCCAATAAAATAAAATTGTGTGGCCAGGTGGAAAAACACTGCACCTTTTGAAAAACGCCTCACTGCCATCTGTCTGTGCCTCCAGCTGGCTTGGCAGAGTGATGTATCGGCACCTATTCAATTCAATATTATTAAAATGTTGAAATTGTGTTTGTTAATTTACCGTAGTTGATTAATTCATGGGATTAATGCATTACATGTTTTTAACGCAATAAGTGTTGTAGTCGAGTCCACAAGCGAGTCCAAGTCTAGACCAAGTTCGAGGGGGACAGAGTCCGAGTCAAGACAGAGACCGACGGGAAGCGAGACCAGATTTATTTTCTTTTTCTCACATAGAAAACACTGCGAGAGCAGGCTGGTGCATCAGCTACACTCTTTTACTTAACGAGATAGCTGTCTGTAAGCGCCAGACAGCTCTCTCATAATGTTAATGTGAATGGGCTCCTCATTGAGTGGACTCCTGGGGGAAGAATCCCTAGTCCCTTGGTCAGAGACTGAGTCAAGTCGACGTCAAATAGACCGACACGAGAAAATGAAATGTGGACTCGAGACCAGACTCGCAGAGTCAAGGACTTGAGTACTACACTAGCAATTAACCACTTAAATATGTGGGGAAAGCTTTAGCTAAAAATATCACACAAATCTTGTATGAGGGTCCATGGCTCAAAATATGTTCAGATGGGGGTCCCAAAAAACCTAATAATCTGGGGGTCTTTGACATGAAAATGTTCTATTTCATCTCTGTCGGGTGGAAAAGTCATAGGCTATGTCCAAAACTGATTCAAATTAAAAAGCACCAAAAGTTGCAGATCTACAAGCTCAAAATGTGTCTCTTTGCGATGCGTTTCGAGCTTGTATACTGCTACATGTGTGTGTAGAATAGGCGTTAACTTATGAATGAAGGAAGAAAAAAAATTTTTGAATGTGGAGAGGTTTCTGCCTGACAGCAACGATATGACCTGTCTATAAGGTGCAGTTTCTAGTCTAGAACACGTGCAACAGGACCAGACTGTGCTTCAACTAGTTGGATTGTTGGCAACACAACGTGCAGCTGGTCAACACATAATTGGCTCACAGGGCGAATTATACCATTTGTCAGCATACAGTATCAGGAAAGCGTCCACGTGATGCAATCATGCTCAGTATCTCATTGCACCAGCATAGCATGACACTAAATAACAATGTCATCTTAGTTTACTTCAGTTAAAGGGCGACTTCATGTCGTAAAATCAGGGCATTTAGCCGAGGTGGACGGGTGGGAAATGTGGTATGTAGTCTTTTTTATTGGCCTAAAATATTGTCTATATACATACATTCATGAATCCACTTGCTGACCGGCTGTCAGTATTGAGCAATGTGCAAGGGGTTTCTTGTGACCCTACCATAAACATCCTATGGCAGGCAAAAATGTCAAACTTTCCTTTTACCCAAGGAGTGTTTTTTGTGCAAAACTAATGCTTGGAATGGATTCAGAATCATGAAAACCCCCTAGTTTGACATGTCACATGCTATTAAAGCATAAGGAAAGTTTGACATTTTTGACAATTTTGCCTGCCATATATAGGATGTTAATGGTAGGGTTACAAGAAACCCCTATAAAAGAATTGCCCAATACTGACAGCCGGTCAGCAAGTGGATTCATGAATGTATGTATACTATATAGACAATATTTTAGGCCAATAAAAAAGACTATATACCACATTTCCCAGTTTAAACAAAAGATTGGTTTATTTAAATAAACCAATTATATGAAGATAGGCTGCAGGTGGCTGAACTGGTCCTTCAAGTAAAACAGATCAGAGTACTTCTTCCAAGTTTGGGAGGTTCAAAGATGCAGGGGATGCAGAGAGAGGGAGGCAGAGGGTTCTTGGCCAACACATTAGCCTCAGTGCGTGTCCCCTCCCAGCCTCATTAGCATACCATCAGAACACATCTGAAGTCACAGATGTTTGCACTTTTTGCCTGGCAGGCTTTACTGTGAAGCTAACACACGCCATGCAACATGCACACAAACACATAACTGCATGTTTAGCACACATCCACAGCCAAAAATCATCATCATAATAAACACTTTTATTTATTTATTTTAATATATTTTTTCATCCCACAATTTTGTAACCCATTTTTCACCCCTGTGTCAATTATCTAATGTGATCCTGGGCTCTACACACCCTCCGCCAACCTAGTCCCCATATATGGGGGACATGGGGAGAGCAACGGACTTGAACTCATTAAACACTTTTAAAGCGAGGCGGTTCTTGGCAAAAACTACGAAAAGGACTACAAAGACGTGGCTCTCGAACCGGAAGTACTACCCTTCGGGTCAGTCGCATGATCACATCGTTCACTAGCATGAAAAACGCTAATCTGCTAATGGGAGCCTTGCGCAATTTTTTTTATTGAGCTCCTAACATCGTGTCTCACCTCATATCACCTCATCTGAGCCTCAATTCGGAGATAAACGCAGCTAACGGTGGCAAAACAACAAGCGGATCGGTGCATAGCGATGAGGAGCGCTACTATGCGGTTAATCTCACACAGATGATTTATACTATACTATAAAGACCGTAAAACGTACATACACGTGTATGGCATTAAAGTGTTGGGTTTCATAGACAGGTTTTGTACGTTTATGGCTTGGAATGTATTACAGCTGCATGCAGCGATTTCCGTGCCCTCATGCGTCCATGTGCACGTTAGGGGCAAATAACTAATCAAGGCCTGGGCCGTGGCTCAGCGGTCCAGGCACCTTGGCTGGTAATCCAGTCTGGCAGTGTGCCGCGGGTTCGTCTCCCGATCCTGACGGCCTTTACTGCATGTCATCCCCCCCCCCCCCCCCCCCCCATCTCTCTCCCCATTTCCTGTCAGCCTACTGTCTATTCAAGGGGCCAGTGAGGCGCTCCAACGTTGAAGCACTGGGCCCTAGTGGTAAGAGGAAGGACTGCAGGCGGACCCGTGCTTTAACACGTAGGACCATCACTCCCTACGTCACCCATACGTCACCCCGGACCTCAAATTTGAGGTCCGGAGGAGGTACTTCCGGCAGTCTTCCGGGTGCTTAAAAACGCCACTGAGCAACTTCATCGAAATGAATAGCTTGGGGGCGGGGCTAGTGCTCCAGTTCGGTCTCTATCCTTTATATACTCTATGTGTCTATCCCTCCATAAAAAATAAAAATAAAGGCAAAAGCCAAAAAAAAAACATTTAAAAAAATAACTACTAAGGACTTTCAATTGAATCAAGTATCGTGACTCAAAAGTCTGTATGACAAACAGTTATAGGACAAAATAAGAACTATCAAATATCGGCCAATCAGAAGAGGGGCGCGGCTAAGTTACACCAATGAAGGTCAAGGACTCTGAACCAAGTCCAATGACACCACCCTGAAGTCTGTACAATCAGTTCAATACTTACATAGAAAAAATAAAAACTTGATATTGCAGATCTGATATCTGATAGATTTTCACTTCCTGTTTGGCGTTGAAGTTTGACACGTCGCCACGGGATGCACACGCAGATTAGACACACACATGTGTTCGACATGCGGTCGAACATGCGCTGCCTGCGGTCACCACGGTCACGCCATTTTACGAAAACTCACGCTTTCGATAACTTGTCATCGTTAAGGTCTTTTGTGTACGCAAAGCGAGTTTGATTTGGAATTGACCATCCTGCCAGGAGGAGTTTGTTAAAGTGTGACGTGTGAAAATGACATAAATTGCGCCAAAATGCCACAATAAATTCAAACTGGCTGACTTCCTGTTAGGTTTAGAGCCAAGATTTTGTAAGTCGGGACATGATACATGATATGATGTTTTCTTCGACGGGTGGCTGGCATCTCCCTTAGAGATAGGGTGAGAAGTTCAGTCACACGAGAGAGACTCGGAGTAGAACCGCTGCTCCTGAGCCTGGAAAGGAGCCAGCTTAGGTAGTTCGGGCATCTGGTTAGGATGCCTCTCGGGCGTCTCCCTAGGGAGGTCCTCGACGCACGTCCCACTGGGAGGAGACCCCGGGGCAGACCGAGGCGCAGTTGGAGGAAACACATCGACTCACTGGTCTTGGAACGTCTCGGAATCCCCCAGGAGGAAGTCACTAATGTTGCTCTGGAGAGGGAAGTCTGGAGCATGGATGGATGTGTACCTATTTGCCTATGAAAACGTATTGTGTGGCTGGAAGCACAAACTTTTGTAGGGGCGCTATTGAGCCATTAGGCCACACCCTTTTTGTTTTGCAACTTTTCGTACGAGTACGTTTAGCACCTCAAAAACACTTTTGCGCAGACGGGACCGTGATGGGCCGTCAAAAACACAATCTTTGGTTAGAATTGGAATCATTGATTTAGATTAATTATTATTCAAATTTTAAGATTTTTGATCCGATCCATTAAAATGGGGGGAACACTTTGGATGACGTCCCAACCGGAAATTACATGGAATGTTGCCCAACAGGCACTCCCAGGCTGTAGACTGGTGCGCTCTGTTATGCAACAAGGAATGTTCCGTCTTTTGATTAATCTCCGTCCTGGGCGTCGGGCGTAATTATTTAATAGGACGGAGACCTCCGTCTCAAGGTCAAGGTCAAGGTAAACTTTATTGTCCACGAGGGAAATTTGTCTTGGCCGGCCAGAGTGTTAACTGTTAACTGCAAGGTTTCCACTCGACAGTCAGCAACCAAATATATCCAATGTTGTGTAGTGCAGGCACGCATGCAGGAAAACATGCACAGCTACCCAGATGTGTTCTTTTGGCCCCTGGCAGGAACAGAGCTCAGGATACAGGGGTTGGCACACAGCTACTGTAGTATACTAGATGAGAGACAGAGGGAGAATGTGGAGCTGTTCACTAAAAGCCAGTCACAGACGCAATATAAAAGTTTGGACATTAGAATACCCATATTCATGCGTGCTTGTGTGCGTGTGTGCGCGTGTATGTGTGTGTGTGTGTGTGTGTGTGTGTGTGTGTGTGTGTGTGTGTGTGTGTGTGTGTGTGTGTGTGTGTGTGTGTGTGTGTGTGTGTGTGTGTGTGTGTGTGTGTGTGTGTGTGTGCACGCGGCGAGCGTGTGTGTGGGTATTGTGTGTGTGAGCGGCGAGCGTGTGTGTCAGTTGTGTGAATGGTTTTTTTTAAACACATTTTGACATTTAACCATGCACTTAAACCCTCATATCTTTGGCTTTGTACTGGCTATTAGCCAGACTGGGCCGTTTACCCACAAGCTCCATCCTCCGATTTCCCAGTGGGAGAGATACCAAAGTTCCATTTAGCGAGGTTATTCTAAGACACAGAAAATCAGTTCAAATGGATTTAGCGTTTTCCTATTGGTGAAGATGCTTGTATTGAAATGAACATGCCATTGGACTAGATAGAAGTAGTATTTTGTCTCTCGCCGTCGGATGGTAACCTAGCTCATATGTCCAAAACTGTCACTTTACATGATTTAAATTCAGAAGCATTCAAAATAGCAGATCTACAGTCTCGAAACGTGGCACAAAGCGACGTGATGCTGTGGTATGATCAAGTACGGCATTAACTGACGTTTACACAAACCATACAGCCTCATAGTATTGCTCATATTGCACATATCAGAGATTACAGCTTGGGTTCTGTTTTTCTGAGTATTATCATATCATCATCATCATCATACTATAATCATATCATCATACTATAATCATATCATCATACTATAATCATCATCATCATCATCATACTATAATTCAGTCAATGTCTGAATGTGTGTCTGTCTGTCTGTCAGAAACACCGCCGTATCTCCTCACCGCCTGCACCAATCGCTCCCACTTTTCACACAGGCATTGACCATAATAATATGGAGGTCTTAACAAAGCCCTTTTTCCAATTTAACAAATTATCACCCAGGGCGCGTTTTTGCACCCTGGGTCTCACAACGGGTATAGGGCTAGTACTTGTAATCGACTAAAATGAAAATACATTTTAATTCAAAATTATTATCCGCATTTTGAGCGTAGAGATCTGCTACTTAAAGGGACAGTTCACCCCCAAAGACCTTTTTTTCGTATCGATCACTCACCCCATGGAGACGTAATTTAATTATTGGATATTATTTTCTATGCGGTGCATTCCTAAGCCAATTAACAAAGGATTTAAAAAACAGATTTAAGCACATGTCTAATAAGGAATTTAACTACACTGGTGACCTATCAGTGTCACCGAGCCTGCTTTAGTACAAAAACGACTGCCTATAGCTGGTGGCAGCAGCTGCCTCAGTAATTGAGCTTGACATTAATGGTCACCATGCAGTCATATTGATACGTCATGCTGCCACTTTGCCAGCGAATCAAACGGCAATGCTGTTTTATTTACAAGTCAGCACTTACCCGCACAGAGGCTTGTAATTTGACAGGTAAGGGACAGAGGGACTCGGGGAATCAGCGGATCCCATTGCTTTCCTCATTCCTTATGGCTTGTGGCTTATTATTTGCTTTTTTTTCTTTCTTTTTATTTCAGACTTATTTTGTGTGTGTGTGTGTGTGTGTGTGTGTGTGTGTGTGTGTGTGTGTGTGTGTGTGTGTGTGTGTGTGTGTGTGTGTGTGTGTGTGTGTGTGCGCACGCGTGTGTGTGTGTGTGTGTGTGTGCGCACGCGTGTGCGTGCGTGTGTGTGTGTGATTGGCACAGTAGGTTTTTTTGATGCTATTTTCTCTCTAAAAGGTTGCTGGGGCCACTGATCTCAATCCCCCCAGATTCGGCAAAATGTAAAATCCCCCCCCCCCCTCTTCCCCCACACACACACACTGTTTTAATCTAAATATACTTCTACTGCTCGTATTGATTATTTCTTGTATAGCATTGTATGTCTTGATGAATTGAATACACAGGACCATAATGGTCTAACCTTTGAGTCTTAAGACCGTAGCCATTTGAGTTGACTTTTACAACCGTTTTCTAATTTGATTTGGACATTTTCATTGCATTTCCATGACTTTGGACAAATCCAAAATATGTAGGCCTATTGTACGACGTGACACGTTGCTCAGCTGTTTGCTTTCTGAAAAAGTGAAAATCAATAATTTCTATTAAAGTCCATTATCTTTCATAACTGATTACCGATTATTTCCGTTCATGGCGCTGCCCCCTTAATTTAGCATTTTGCACGAGTCCTAAACATCTGTATACTACTTGGCACAATTATACAAGGTTTCTTTTGTCATGCAGTTCTGTGGCAATTTCCCACGGCAATGAGTGCAAACGCTGCATGTTATCGCCTGTAACCTTGTCTTCATTATTGCTTTTTCAAACGCTCCATTCTCTCCTCTTCAATGGGGGGATTAGCCCCCGAGTCACATGAGCTGCACAATCGCCGCAGTGCTGCTGCGCGGTTATGAATGCACTGATCAACGGCTCACATTGACTCGCATTGATCCCCCGCCTTTACTTAGACTAATGCGACGAGTCCCCAGCCTCAAACTCTACAGCGCCAACACAACATAACGCCATCAATTGATCTGCATGCCGTTAATGTTCTCCTTTTTGTCTCTTTCCAATATGAAGCAACTGAACATCACTACAGGGAATTGGAGAGGGAGAGAGATGGGGGGGAGAGGGAGGGGGGGGGGGAGGGAGAGGGATGGAAAGAAAGAGAGAAGGAGAGAGGGATAAAGAGAATTAAGGGGGTGCTGGCAGAAAGAGATATAATATTCTTTGGCAGTCATGGACGGCAAAGAGAGCGATTTTACTCTGCGCCTCGGGGGGATGGCGGACAACCGGCGATGATATCACAGATGTGGTGTACTGAAAAGAAAAGTGTGTGTGTGTGTGTGTGTGTGTAGAGTTGGGGGGGTAAGAGAAAAGGATGAAGGGATGAGTCACAGGGCTCATCATGGTGTCAGGGGGTGAAGGAGGGATGGGACGAGGTGTGTGTGTGTGTGTGTGTGTGTGTGTGTGTGTGTGTGTGTGTGTGTGTGTGTGTGTGTGTGTGTGTGTGTGTGTGCGTGCGTGCGGCGGGTGCGCGTGTGTGTGTGCTTTCTATGCTTGTTCTTGCTTACTGTAAATCAGTCTGGATTAAGTATCTGCTAAATGCCTAAATTGTAAAATTGTAAATTGTTTGCGTGCATGCGTGTGCGTGCAGGCCTGTGTCCGTGCGTTTGACATACTTGCAAATGGCCAAATGTCCCTGCATTAGTATTATAGTAGAATTTGAGAAATCGACATTGTGCGAGGTCCATTTTCCTGCATTCCATCATGTGTGACATGAATAAAGAAGTGGGAAGTGATAGATGGCTATCTAGATGAATAGAAGTGGGTGGGTGAGCTCCTTAGCACCTGACTGACTAGATGGAGACGGATCTCACTGAAAACACACACACACACACACACACACTCACACACACACACACACACACACACACACACACACACACACACACACACACACACACACACACACACACACACTGCCACTCACACACATGGGCGCACATGCATGGGATTGAACTCACTCTCCCTTTATCTCATCACTGTCTAAAGACCAATTTATACTTTGTCATATGATGCTGTTGGCACATGAGTGCATGTGCACACACGCACGCACGCACGCACACGGCGCGCGCACGCATGCATGTGCACACACACACACACACACACACACACCACACACTTCATGTCTCCCAGGTCCAAGTCTATTGTCTGTGGTTGCTTGGGAGGTCAACTGCGGGGGTTGACAAGGGTTGACAGGAATGGACAAGCGGTATTAGTAATATTGTCTATTGACTGACACGCACGCACGCACGCACGCACGCACGCACGCACGCACGCACGCACGCACGCACGCACGCACGCACACACACACACACACACACACACACACACACACACACACATGCACACGTGCGCACGCACACACACACACGCATGCACGCGTGTGCACGCGCACACATACACACACACCAGCTGAGCATGCAGTTCACACACTTTAACACAATGCATATTGACCTGACTAAATGGCTGTATTCATAACACATGTGCTAAAGGGAAGAGCCTCTTGAGTCTTGATATATGCCTATCCCTAATCATAACCTTACAGACCAGACCATGCATAAACCTAATCGTAACCTCACAGAAATAAACTATGCTTAAACCTAACCCCAAAACAATGCCCATCTGGGTGACTCACCTGAACAAGAGATTCTTGCAGTGCTTAAGGTGTGTCACCAGAGAACTGCTCCACAATCTTCGAACGCTATTTTTTATTAGTTTGGATTTATTTGGATTTTGTTTAATTTGTGTGAATCAAATCATATTTGCCAGCAGTCTGGACAAAGCCTTATTGTTGCCCTTTCTTACACCCATATGTTGCAATCAAAATCCATCCAAATTCAACCCAACATTCACCTTCAACATGGTATGACTTATGAGGAACTTAACATCGAGAAAAAAGAAAAGAAGAATCCTGATTCCTGGGCTAGATTAGTCTCACACTCACAGTCTCACATTAAATAATTGTCCCCAGCCTGTTCGTTCTGTTATTTATTTATTAAAATTTTACCCCACATTGTGTATGTCTTTTTTTCACCCAGCGTTAATTATCTAATGCAATCCTGGTAGCTACACTCCTTCTGCCAACCTGGGGAGAGCAACGGACTGACCTCATGCTTCCTTCAATGCATGAGGAGTCCAAGCCGCTTCTTTTCACCTGATGGCGAGGAATTTCCCCGGTTGGACGTAGCGCCTGGAAGGAACACGTTATTCCAACCAGTTCCTTTCCCCTCCAACAGGCGCCCCGGCTGGCCAGCGGGAGACAGTAGAGACCAGGATTACTGCATGTTTTTGTGAGGGTACCTACCCTGTAGGGAGAGAACATGAAAGGCCCTTTTGCCAAACCCACCTAGGGTATGGGTATTGATGATGCAGAGAAGAGAACACGACCCCAGCACCCACAGCATCCCCAGCGGGAATCGAACCCCGGACTTTGTACCTGTGAGGCGACAGTGCTACCGTTCCCTGTTATTTTTAACCCAAGCCATGCTTGGTGAGGTCAACCAGTGTGTTGAGCAACACTTCAATGTCGATTCAGTGACAGTTTAGTACAGGGATCTGTGTTTTTTCAGGCAGTTAACCACTTAAACCCTCAATAAACTTGACATTTGGCTCTGTACTTGGTCTGGCTAATTCCGGCAAAGATTTGGTGTAGAGGGGAAAAAGAGCAATCTACTATTTTTGGTGAATGTTTTCCCCAGCATAGGGATACTACGGTCCAGGTAACTCTGATAGGCGATTCACACTGAGCCGGACTGAATCCATTTCATTGGAACCATTTCCGAATACGATTGCCTGGTCCCCGATGGCCATGATTCACATTGCCCGAGATTCAACAGCGCACCCGGGTACACTTGCATAACACACTTTAATCCTCCAGATGGCGGTGTGCTTGATGGCTGGCGCGCACGGACACTGACCATCAACTCTGCGACATTGTCTCCAATAAATCCAGACACCCTGCATTGCCTCTTTGGCTCTTTGCCGTTATACTACTTCACTGTCAGCCTGCCTGCTATTCACTGTGTCAGTCAGTTCTGTGCTCCAGTGTCGTGTTTGATATTAGTTTGCTATGGATTCTACTTTAGCATTATTATTATTTTGTTTTACTTTGGAAACTATGCCAAGCAAAGCCCAAGAGCCACGTGTAGTCCGCAGAATAAGATCAGCGCGTACTGCGGTGCTGCGCGTATACGCAGATTCAACAGGAGACGGGCGGCATTGAGAAATGCGCTGATGTTACGCGTCGTGCAGCGTCTGTGTGTTTTTTTGTGTTGACGCTTGGCTCGTCGACTAGAGATCATGTCACGTTCTAAAAAAAACAGTCCACTTCCTTCTTTAGGTACGCATTCACATTCACATCGTCCACATTGGAACGATCCGTATCTGAATACACTTCAACGGTCCAGAGACCCGCCCCCCATGTGGCCCCGTGGACGGTTGGGCGATCCGCTCCCGGGAACGGTACGCATCATTCACACTACCACAACATCTGCCAAGTGGTCCCGAGTGCGCACCCGGGACCATAGTGTGAATCGCCCCTGAGGACCCTCGTGGTGTAGTATAGGCCTATGACTCTTACATCGTACTCTGGGGAAGTATATGATGTCAGAGCAAAATGAAGCCTGTGAATGATCTCAGGATCAATCACGTGATGATCACAACTTTGTTCAGCTGGTTCTGGATAATTGAGGATTGATAAAAATCGAAATTTCTCAGCTTTCTGGTGATTTTTGGCAAAAACAACAACAACAGAACTTAATTTGCATAGCACCTTTCATGACATGAAATGCAGCTCAAAGTGCTTTACAGAGCAAGAGAGGGGAAAAAAAGAAAAGCAAAGGCATGAAACAACATTAAAATAATAGCAGAAATGCAATACAGTGAGGACATGAATAACAACATGGATTTTAAAAGCTTAACTAAAAGCAAGAGTGTAGAGGTAGGGAGCTGTACTTACTAATGTATACAGAGCCTGCCTGTAGGCATTCTGGTATATGTGCCTAGTGGTCCAAACTTTGCTCTATGGCAGCTAAGTGCATAGCTGCTAGTTACAATAAGGCGCAACGTAACTGTTGACAACCCTGTGGTGGATATGCACACACAGCTAGGACAGTTAATAATTACAGTCATAATTCACCGCGTTCTTGCCCATGTTTATAATAGTTTTGTGTTACCTTTAAGAGTTAAGAAAGACACCTTCATGGTGTAATTACCTCTGCGACAGGTTTTGTATTATTAATATTTTCTGTCTGTCTATTCACCATCGTTGGCTCTTCAAAGAGGAATACACCTCCTTCATTTCTCCACCTACACTCCTACAACCCCATATTTTTATTGGGTGACTTCAACCGGTGCGTTATGTCCACCCACCTGCCAAACTTGGAACAATATGTGACCTGTCCTACAAGGAAGGATAAGATCCTAGACCAGTGTTTTGGAAATGTAGAGGGTGCCTAAGTACCCAGATGCTGCCCACCTCTAGGATCATAACATCATCCACCACCTGCCAAAGTACCTCCAGAAACTAAAGAGAGAGAAGCCTGTCAAGCACATTCAGTCCTGGACAGAGAACTCAATTGAAGAGTTGAGGGGCTGTTTTGATGCCACTAAATGGGACTTATTCAGTGACCAGATTTCTTGTAAAAAGTGTTGACTGATACTGTCACGAGTTATATCAATTTCTGTGTTGACAATGTTATTAAAACAAAGAAGGTTAGAATTTACCCCAATAATAAGCCATGGGTCAATAAAGAAATCAAGGAGGGAAATCTGGAGGGAGACCAGCTAAAAGTCAGAGACCTGGAGAAGGAAATAAGTCGCATAATTAAAAAAGGGGAAACAGACTATAAAGACAAAGTTGAGGAGAAAGGGGACTGAAGCCCTTCCATGTAACAACCCTGTTAAACTGTCAAACGATCGGAATATTTTCTATTCTGGATTTGACAAAAATTACTTCAGTGATAAATGTGAGTCTGTTTGTGCAGGGATGACACCTGTCCCTGTGACAGTAAAGGAACAGGAGGTCATTTCAATCCTGCAGAAGGTCAACCCTCACAAAGCCTGGGAAAGCCCAAGGGAAGGGTGCTGAAAGAATGTGCCACCCAATTGGGACCCATATTTACCCAGTTATTCCAAATGTTTCTCAATATCAGCTTTGTCCCCCAGGCATGGAAAACAGCAACCATTGTCCCGGCAAATGCATGGAGCTTGTAGTGAGTAAGGAGCTCTCACTGCAAACAGCTAAGTGCATGGACCAGTAAGGAGCTCTCACTGCAAACAGCTAAGTGCATGGACCCCATGCAGTTTGGGTTAGGGTTAGGGTAAGGAGCTCTCACTGCAAACAGCTAAGTGCATGGACCCCATGCAGTTTGCTTACAGAGACAGTCGAGGTGTAGAGGATGCCACTCTAACTCTGTTGGATTAAATACATAGTCAGCTAGACCAGGGGTTCTCAACCCGTGGGTCGCGACCCCTCGGGGGGTCGCCAAATTATTTTAGGGGGTCCCCAAATTATTTTCAAAAAAAAGAAAAAAAAAAAGATTTAAAAAAAATATATATATTTTCACGATTTTTCAAAAATAGCAGACCTACAAGCTCGTAGCGCGCCACTCGGTGGCGCGCTATGAGCTTGTAGATCTGCTATTTTTCAATAGCTAAATTATAACAATGCTTAAAACACCAAAAGGGGTTCCCGCCCAAAATGGTTTAAGGTTATTGTAGCAGTCAATTTCAGGAGTCGGGAGGGGTCGGGGGGGGGGGGGGGGGGGGGGGGGGGGGGGGTCCCGAGACATTGCCAAAGCATTTCCGGGGGTCCCCGGCCAAAAACGTTGAGAACCCCTGAGCTAGACAAGCTTAAAACATATGTCTGTGTCCTTTTTATGGACTTCTCCTCTGCCTTTAATACGGTCCAACCCCATCTTCTCCTAAAACGCCTGTGTGACCTGAACGTTAAGTAACCTAATTTTGTGGATTAGGGAGTTTCTGTCTGAGAGAGAGTCCCCAACGAGTCTGTATTTATAACACTCTTTCTGACTGCTTGTCCTGAATACTGGCGTCCCCACACAGTGGCGTATCTACAATAAGGCAAGGACAGACGGCCTCCTGTCCAAATCCATTTCTGCCTGGACAAAATCTATACGCTGAGAAAAAAGAGAGGACAAACACCAGACCTGAGAACTATTATTAGGCAGCTGTTTGGCCGTTGCGCAAAGAGCACGGCCCTCAATCACCCATTGGAATGCAAATGCATGTCTTTCAGCCTTTGTAGTGTACTCGTCTGGCCAAGTATGGAGTGCTTCTGATTGTGCGCGGGGGACGACGACGACAATTTACAATTTAGGCATTTAGCAGACGCTCTTAATCCAGAGCGATTTACATTAAACAAGAACAAAAAGCATGGCAATACATCACATACATGAAAACAAAAGTAGTTATCATGAAACATGCGTAAGCTAAGAACGTGGAATAGCTAAGAACGTGGAATATCTATATAATGAAACTATGCATATATACTTTAGAGTGCTATGTCTACATAAATTGCTATTGTAGTGCTGTCTACATAAAAGTCTGCATAAAATGCTATGTAAATTACATAAGTTGAGCCTTTGCATATGCCTGTAAGGTCGTCGGGGCTAAGGCAAGTGCTACAGGCCATGATGGAGTCTGAAGAGGTGGGTTTTCAGACTACAGCAGAAGATTGGGAGTGAGGCTGCAGTTCTGATTGTAATGGGAAGTGCATTCCATAGTTTTGGAGCCATTCCTGGAAACGCCTCTGGTCCCACAGGGGTGTGTTTTATCTCCTCTATTATTCTCCCGATACACAAATGAGTTGAAATACAACAACAAAGAGTTCTCTCTCATAAAGTAGGCTGACGACATGGTCTTGGTTGCCCACCTGCAGGACGTTTCAAGTCACTCCTACTCCCAGCACATCTACCGTATTGCTGCCACCTGGTTTGACAGCAGCTTCCTTGACATTAATGTTACTCCGGTTGACATTAATGTTACTCAGGTAGCATTCTCACCTCTACTTCGGTAGACTCGATGCGACTGGGCGGAGAAGTTGCATTATTCTTGCATATTTAATTTGCTGCATTTGCCTTCACACTGTGCTGTCATCCGCAGCAATTGGAAATGCAAGGAACTATCAATGTGTTCAATTCATAAACTGCACAGTGAAATCTATGGGGTTAAATTATACTTTGAGTAATACTTAAATGCGTAAAATTAGGGTAACATGGATGCAGTGTCCCAGTGTGTCGTCGGGGACTGGATGTATCTCTCTGTATCTCTCACTGTGTGTGTGTGTGTGTGTGTGTGTGTGTGTGTGTGTGTGTGTGTGTGGTGTGTGTGTGTGTGTGTGTGTGTGTGTGTGTGTGTGTGTGCGCGCGTGCACGCACGCACGCACGCACGCACGCACTGTTCTTTTGGGCACGTGGAGGCACAGCACACTGAGCACAGACAGCAGCGCAAAATTAATCCGACCTCCGACGTTTACAAGTTTATCGGGATGAAGACTCCCCACACAGTGACAGCACTCTATGTTTACGTACAGACAGACAGATAGAATATTCTGTACACTGCAGTGTTTCCTTAAGCAATTCACCCTTTGTCAGCCTTCTGATCGGTCTCTTTCTGCCTTGTTCCGCCCTGTTTCCGCCTTGTTTATATCGAATTTGATAAAACATATTTTGGGGAAAAAACTCAAAACAAACATGATATGCACCTGTGATGATTTTACTGACATTAAGTTTAAAATAATAATTGAGTGCACAGAATATCAATATGAAGCAACTGAAAAACATGTTATTTCAATGGTAGTGGATGGAGAGAGAGGATTTTTGTCCAACCACGAAACGGCAACCAATGGGTGCGAAGAGGGGCACAACCATGGGCAGGACTTGACAAAGGGTGATCGTCCTCATATTTCGGCGAGGGCTTCCGTATCCTCTTTCGACCACGTCTATCCACGGTAACGGGACATCTTTGAGCTGCGTAAAATATATGCCCTCTCCGTCTTCAACTGTGTTTTCTCCTCATTTAGCCACATTGTTTGCTTCATTTCCTTTATGCGATGCGATTGCATTCACACCTGCAGTGAATCGAAGTCAGTTGCGCTTGGAAGCAAAGTGAAACCCCCATTTTTAGTATAGAATGCGGTTCTTTGATGCAAATCAGGATTCGAATGTGCCTCCACACCTGCCAGACAAAGCGCACTTTCCGACAATATGCAGCAGGATTCATTGTAATCGCAGTATCGCATGCATGGTGTGAATGCGACATCAGACCAAGGAGCTGTGTTTCGGAGGGGGATCAAGAGCAGAGGGCTAAGGGTCCATCTTATGCCTGTTTTTATGAGTGGGGAGGAAGTGGGAACAACTATAGACAATAAACTCACCTTTCAGACCAATGCAGATAACATCTACAAAAAGGGAAGGCAGCGGCTTTATCTTCTCAGGAAATTGAGAAGTTTTAATTCTAGTAAACACACCCTGACCATGGTCGCCATTCTCCAGTATGGAACACTTTATAGCAGGAGTTTGAATGGGAGGGAGACATCGAAGAGGAAAGGTGGATGATGGAGAACAGGTTCGGACATATACCTATTCATATATGGAGATCTAAGGATTTGAGATCAGATGAGTTGCTGGCCAATATTGATATCAGGGATCTCCATATATGGGATGAATTGCGACAGCAGATCGCATTTACTATACCTGTATATCCATCCCTGATGATGTCACGTGATGTCACAATGACCTGGGCACCATACTGTATATGGGGGCTGATGTCACGTGATGTCACGATGATCTGGGGGCCTGCCTGGGGTGACCAGGGGGCTGTCGGGCTGATGTCACGTGATGCCACAATGACCTGGGGGCTTGCCTGTGAGTGACAGGAATTGTGAGTGTCATGACAGAGTAAAGGGGATTGTGGGTTAGGTGTCAAAAACGCACCATGCCATAGTTAAAATAAATCACCTTTCATGACATAGAATGCAGCGCATTATACAGCTTTATACAGAATAAAAAAGAAAAGCAAAAACATAAACATCAAAATCAAAGCCAATTCAGACAACATTCAAAACAGGCAAAACAGTGAGTACACTGGGGCATGCCTCCTAGTGCAGCTTTGCTTTCTATTGGTCACAACCAAACACAATAAACAAGAACACAAAGCCACACATCAAACAATGGGTCTCTGTCAATCGCATTATGTACCTGACCTCACCCAGGATTCCATATTACTTAGTCAGGATATTGACTGTTTGACTCTGGCAAACTGACATTGTTTCAGTAGTGAAAAAGAATGCATGCACAGTGCAGCTGGCTGTGATCAATGCATGGACTGAATGGATATCCTAGGTAGAGATTAGAGGAATTTGTCTATAATGCAGGTATTTTATATGTATGGAATCACACAGTGTATTCGCAAATTGATTTACATGGTGGAAGTGGAAGGTATACTACGGTATGAGGGACAATAGATAATGTATCGTGTAAATGGCTGGATCTAAACCAGTATGGCCATGAGCAAAGCTACCCAAAGACACCAGAAAGTCTTTGTTTGTAGCAACTCTGAGATGTACAGTACACTAAATATAATTACAGCTACTGGATAGCATTCCAAAGAAACGTTGGATCCTTGGGGGTAGAAAAAAAGAACAGAAAAGATAAAAGGAAAATCACTGCATTCACACAAAAACAAATATATTTTGTAATGATCACTTAATCCACAGCAGTTCAGTGCATATTGGTATGAATTGCTAGAGATTTGGCCAGCATATCCAAAATGGAAAGCTTATCCGCAGTGCTACAGTATATTATGTGGATGAAGTGATTTGATTGGCACAATGTCCCCATGCATAATTTACTTGCTTTTCATTTGCACTCCTGCACAGTGAAGTCTTGAATGTTAATTTAATGGTATCATGTGGATCTGTATTGGGATAATACAATACACACAAGATAATAAGCGTTGCATGTTCGAATCCCGTTCATGACGACCTTTGCTGCGTGTCTCTCCCCTTCTCTCTCTCTCCCTCTTTTCTGCATCTTCACTTGATACTATTATATATCAATGAAGGCAGAAAAGCCAGAAACAAATCTTTAAAAAAAAGAAAAGAAAAATAATAATAATACTATTTTACTGTAGTGGTTCTCAAGGGGAGAACAGGGGACCGCCAGGGTTCCTTTAGGGGGTTCCTTTAGTGACTAAAAAAAGTCTGTTATGGTGTAGTACGCAATGGGTTTAACAGAGGAATGAGGGTCTTGAACTCGCAGAAATGTTGCTGTGTATGATGGGAAAATATAGTACATGTTAGCAGCTAAAGCCAGAGGTCGACTGTTCATGGAGTCATGAGTTCAGTGTTAACACCACTTTAATGAAAGCACACTACCTGTCATCTCGCTGTAAATGCAGGAGTTCCCTATCGAGGTGGTGTGTGTATGCGAGCGTGCTTGCGTGCGTGCGTGCGTGTGTGCGTGCGTGCGTGTGTGTGCATGCATGCGTGTGCCTAAGGAGCATCAAACTGATAAGAGTGGAATATCCCTCCACTGTGATTTGCAGTATCTAACCTATACATAATTAATCTGCACTACGTCTGCACTAAGTGCATTACATTATATAGCTGATAGTATGCAATATACTGTAAACTGTAATCTTCAATAAACAGTTCAGTAAGCTGATATGTACTTAGTTTGGAGTCCGTAAACTCACACAGTCTGTTGATGTAGCTCATTTTACCATAGCCTCACTGACAACACAAGGGCCTTCTAGGCGTAGAGGTGTAGTATATGTGAATGCTAGGTACTGTACATGCAAACATTTCGCTTTTTGCACACGTGTCATGGCGAGCATACAGTATGCTGATGTCCGCGATTGCTAAACTTTAGACCACGCAGGTCGCATGGCTGACCTAGCCACCTTTGTAATATGGAGTACAATTTTTTCTGCTTTGACGGGGATTTTTATCTGCAAACCTCAGGCGTCAGTATGGGTACTATTTGTGCACCTAATTATGCCAACCTTTTCACGGGCTATTTTGAGAAGAATTGTCTTTAACCCTGATAAGAATGTATACCTCCCACAAATTCTGAAATATTATAGATTTATTGATGACATATTTTGTATTTTCCAGGGTAATATAGACGAGTTAAACAGCTTTGTTGAACTACTTAATAGTTTTAAGAGACATCTGACTTTTACCTGTAAGTCCAGCCCGGATAAAGTAATTTTTTTGGATATGTGCGTCTGTATTGACAACGGTGGCTTATCTAGAAAAGAAATGGACAGCAACACATTATTGCTGGCTAAGAGCGCACACCCCACACCACTTAAACAAGGTTTGCCAAAAAGCCAATTGTATACACTCTGCAGAATATGCCACACAACAGATGATTACATAAACAAATCATCTGAAATTAAACGTTTTATTCAAAGGGGCTATCCGTCAGAATGGGTTGATGCAGGTTTCAAAGCAGCCCTCCAGAAACCCCGCTCTGATTTATTAAAAAAGAGTATTAAACAGGATAAGAACTTCTCAGTCACTTGTATCACCACTTATTCCCCATTTTCTCATCACATCAGTTTTCAAAAAACACTGGCATCTGCTACAATCTGATCCGGAACTTTCACGCACCTTCCAATTCCCTCCGCTATTTGTTAATAAATGTGGGAAAAATATAAGAGATTCTCTCGTTCAAGCAAACTTTGCCAGCAGTAAACCAGCGTAACTCACTCAAACCCTACTCAGCCCTATTCCAAATGGCAATTACCCCTGTGGGAGCTCAATGCAACAATACCAACAAAGCTAAGGTTTTTCGTCACCCATTAATTAAGAGGCAAATCTTTCCCTATCAAAAGTGTCATCACATGTGCATCCACCCATGTGATTTACATGCTACGCTGTCCCTGTGGTCTTGTGTATATCCGCAAGACCACTAGGAAGCTAAAAACACGCATTAGCGAGCATAAAAGCTCTATTCGCAGAAATGACAGGGACATGATATATCCACCTTACGCTTTGTTGGTATGGAGGTGGTTCCTCTGCCACCCAGAGGTGGAAACCTCCGAAACCATGACCTCCTCCTTAAAAGAGACGTGAGGCACATTGGATCTTCACATGCGACACCCTAGCCCCAAAACGTTTAAATGATGTTATTCCTAACCTACATACTGGCAAATCACTCTGCATAGGGAGGGAGAAATAAGATAATGTAGAGCTGAGAGGGCATGAAACATATCAGTGAAACTAAAGCTATAGACTCTGACAAAAACCAACATCGGAAGATTATCTTGCAGCATTTTGGTCACATGTGTCATGTCGCCAAACGTGTTCAGGGTACGTATGACCCTGTATTGGGGTATATACCATAGAGTTAATAGAGACGTCACCGGATTTCTCCTCCCATCCACTTGTATTGAGTTGCTCACCCAGTGCATGAGGCGATTTCACCCCTTCTTCCGGGCTTGGAATGCATTCTGGGATGCATTTGGGCCAAACACATGAACGAGTACCGCGTGTGCGTGCACTGTGAGCGAGTCATGAACGAGCGCCACCGTTGTTGTGTTTTGGCTCGGCGCGTTCATGTGATTGGCTCAAATGCCGCTCGAGCTGCAGTACCGACTTTCGGCCACCATGTATTTTTCGCTTCAGTGTTTCCTCTCGGTGACATCTCTATTAATATATACTCTAAGGTATATACTACCAGTGCTGATTTTGACAGCCAGTTTTTTGCAAAGGTATAGTCTTTTGAGTAAAATTGTATCATCTGTTGTTAAAGTGTTTTTGGCAATTTAATTCTGTAATAAATGTGAAAACATTTGCCAATGCAACTATAGTCTCAATGTCTTTACTTTGGGAGCTGTCAGAAGAAGGAGATCCCAACTCCCGAAGCACTGCCCATCCACCTCGGAGAAAAAAAAACAGTGTGTCACTGCGGGAATCTCTAGTCGGCCCCCCATATAGAAACACATTGAGAAGTGGCTGTGGGAATTACGATATTAAACACTCTACTAAGGGAGTACATTTAATAACTATGAGCGACCATGACCGGCAATATCAGCTGTTCTTGCAATATTCATAGTGAAACAGAGCTAGCATCGGTGACTATAGTCTACACTCTGCAGTCGCGAGGGGCGTGTCTTAACTCTGCTCCAGGCTGTTACGAGCCACTGAGGCACCAAGTCGAAGATTAGCTGTTATCTGTGGGTAGACAAGCGAGGAGACTCAGTGTATATGGTTTATGGAGGTCCCCCCCTCTATGTTAGCATTGGTGGTGGGTGCTGCTGGGACAAATAATGCCAATAAGATTAATAGGGTACAGGAAGCGTGTGTGAGGGAAAGTTGATAATAATTAGAATAAAGACTTCATATAAAACATTTAAACCAGGCACTTTGCCCGAGGTTTTCGAGACAAATGAAACAGGATGTCTGTGAGTAATTTCGAGTGCATAAATCAACAGGCTATTTGTAAGGGCCAAATGTTGCGCTATTATCCTTATAAGCGTCAGGTTCACTGGCATCTGTAGGGAGAATTGACCCGGAAGGGCAATGGTTTTTGACCGCAGGTATGTCACTGTTGTTCAAACACTGTGGAGCGAAATGTTTGATTGTCTGAAATGTTTATTTATCTGTCTCTAATTACGGGTTGTTTTATGAAAACGCAGATGCTGTACTGACTATGGTGAACAGGTGAACCAAGCAATAAATCTTTAAAAGCACGAAGAGCTGCCTGTGTTTATCATTGGAGCACTGACACACAGCGAACAGTACAAGTCTATCAGCAGCGCGTCAGCCAGGTCCAACCACGGGATCAATTCCTCGAGAGACGGAGGCTCTCATACTATTGATTAATACAAAATATCAGAGGTTCCCCTGGGCATTGTTTTGGCCGGCCACCTTGGCCGACAGGATTATATTTTAATGTGAATAATGTTAATTGTGTGTTTGCAGATACATGCATCCATGCTGATAATTACACCTTGTTACATTTGCGCTGAGCTTCTACTTTATTAGAGATTAACCTGCTGTTTTTATAGTTACCATAACTAAATAATATCTATCTATCTACTCTCTATCATGCATCAGTGGCTGTGACCTGTGAGTGAACTGCTTACACGACACCGTCGCACAGTATAAACAAATTGATTGGGCTTATACATCTCATTAAACCGTAATATGCAAAACCTACCTAGTTTGTTTTGTTTTGTTAACTTTATCCATTGCAGATGTGCTTGCTTAATTATATCGACGTTCCCATAATATTTTATTAACTACATGGGTCTGTCTTTGTTCAAATTCTACCTCGGAATCCCGGTCCTGTTCATCATTAGCCCATACTAATATCACTGCCTGGGATCTGCATTGCAAAGGCAGTTTGAACGCTGGCTACGCAAGTCTCTCGAGACAGACTGACTCCCATCAATACGATATATATTCAGTTTATTTACTGAATACGCACACACGTGTGCGCGCGCACACGCACACACACACACACACACACACACACACACACACACACACACACATGTTCTTGTCTAACAATGCAAATTATAACTACATCAGCACAGTTGAAGCATGTGGGTGAAAATATTCCAGCTAGGCTACAATCACAACATGCTTTATGATGTACAGTAATAGGCCTATAGAGACTATAATTCTGCATAAAAGAATGTACTTGGAATACTTTGAAATGTCAGGTTGTTGTGCCGTGTATATATATTATATTCATATACTGTAGGCATTTATATTTATATAGCCATACCTCTTCAAGTAGAGAAATATATATTGCTCATCATGAATGAGTATAGGCATAGCTTCAAATGAATATTGCGACCAAAATGTGTAGAATCCATTTTATTTACAATACAAAAAATATATGGCAGACAATATTCTGCTATCCAAAAGCTTCACCGATTCACCGGCCGGCATCCATGGCAGAGATCTGGATCATGACGGCATTCTTGACACAGGCAGATCACTCTCCCCCTAATTGACAAAAGAACGGTAGACTAGTGTTACGTGGACTGGAATATACACTTACAGTAGCCTAAATTCGCTGCTTACCCGTGAAAACAGTCCTGCTGGTTTTGGAGTCTGGACAGTTACACCAATCGGGGGCCCTGGTAGTGGTCTTCACTAGCAGCTTTATTCTCCTGACTAATCTATATTCGTTTTGCTTGTTATTCAAGCTGCATACGGAATTTCTCGTTGTTCTTCTTTCTCGTTCACATCTTGTGCACAACAGACAGGACCAGGGCATATCGAGTTAGCATTTCTGAGACAAGACTGGCCTCTCTGCCCATCCTCTGATTACGTTGCGTAGCGCATCATCCAGGCAACCCAAAGTTATTTCTCCAAAATGGAAGATGACGATCATTTGAGTTGATAGAGCTCAAATGTCAAATGTGCCTCCCCTAAAAAAAACTCACACCCGTGTGAACTGAGTGGTGCAACTACACATTTATTGTTATAGTTACTGTACATTAGAACCAGGAAAGCATCTGTGTCATAAGTACTCTCCGCATGAATTCAGTGACGTCACAAACTAACCATAGCAACCATGCTCACCCGTACAGGCACAAACACACACGGGTACTAACAAAGCCAGTTGTTTGTACCACTCAAAAAAAGAAAACAATATATATTTGTCTCCATACAGCCTGTCACTCTGCACTGGTTCGGTCCTCAACCCCAGGGGTCCTTCAGGGGGTTCCAGTGGGTCCCCAGCTAAATGATGTATAGTTAGGAACCAAAAGAATCCTTAATGAATTTGGTTAAGAGCATATAAATGCAAGAGGAAAAGATGTGGGTCCGTGGGCTATATGTATATCAAGCATAAAACAAGCAAAACAATCAAGCATAAAACAAGCAAAAAAGAAAAAATCACACCCGTGTGAACTGAGTGGTGTAAGGTCTTATATAGACTGATGAACTGTGGTCTGACGTAATGTCTGACATAATGAAATCACACCTGTGTGAACTGGGTGACCATAGCAACCATGCTCATTTTTTGGTACGAACAAGACACGTAAACTAACAAAGCCAGTTGTAGGAGTGGTTTGACCATAGCAACCATGCTCATTTTTTGGTACGAACAGACACGTAAACTAACAAAGCCAGTTGTAGGAGTGGTTTACACCACTCAAAAAGGGGAGGGGCATTTCCTCACCCTTGGATTTTCAGGGCTGTTTAAATGATGCCAGTGATTTGCATGTTTTGGGGGAAGGGGTCAGGGCCCTTGTGTGGCAGTTTTGTCCAGGCAAAAAAAAAAGTGTGTGACCCCAAAACAAATCATATTTGAACTATGAAGTTTGTTGAAAAAAGAAGAAAAAAAAAGAAGAAAAGAAAGTGGGGACCCACATGTTGAGAAGCACTGATCTACAAGATCACAATGACTGACGAGTGACAACCAGGCTTGTGCGATTCGGTCAGCTGTCGTTTCAGTACTGTGTGATTTCAGGACCACGGACAGTTCTTTTCAACCAGATGAAGCAAGCTTTATATGAACACTAAGGGGTGAAAATGTAATGGCTGTCCGACATTTGTGCTTCTTTTTTTCAGCGTATTAAGCATTACCTCGTTTCAATTAACATGACACAATCCAATTTAGGCAGGCTGCGCAGTTCAAATTGTAGTAATGGGTTTCCAATGCTGGCTTTTGAAATTACTTCATATGGCAAGCAATTGTATGGACTTTTAATGTTTGTTTTTTAGAGCACTTTTAACAAAAAAAGGATGGCAGCCTAGTCTATTACTTTTATGTTTAGGGCACTAAACGTGACATAATGTGGCACCAAAGTCTATGGACTTTTACTGTTTAAAAGTCCATAGACTTGGCTGCCATATGACGTCATTTCAAAAGCCAGACATCAGCGAGAGCTGATTTCATTGTATGCTGTCTGTTTATTTTGCATTGTCTGCCGGTTGTCATACATTCAAATAAATCAATATAAATCACAGGTCAATTGAACCGTGAGGTGATGTTCACTAGTAAACATTGGTTCTTCTATTTTCTTGTATACCACCAGGGGACCAAATGGACCTTAAATGTCTTTAAATTTGAGAGGTTTGATTTGGTTCCATTTGTACACAATCATCCAACACCATATAGAAATCCTTAGATCTACACAGCGCCAACGAGACCCTCCAGGTGGTTGCCCTTGTAGAGAGGGCTCTTGTTGCTCTGGCTCTCTGGCTCCGTCTTGTGTGCAGAGGAGGGTGGGGTGCTGCCTCCAGCCTCACTGCTGTTCTTGATCCCGTACAGGAAGTAGATGGTAAGGCCCAGGGCCATCCAGATGGCGAATCCACTCCAGGTGATCCAGTCCAGCTGCATCATGAGGTAAACGTTGGCCAGGACGCTGAGCAGTGGCACGGCAGGAAGCAGAGGAACCTTGAAGCTGATCGCCTCAGCGCTCTGTGGCTGCCTCCAGATGACGGCCACGCCCGCCAGGCAGAGCAACGCCAGGATCACGCACGCCGACAGTACACCGGCGCCGGCAGACGGCAGCTCTGGGACGTTCGGGAGCACGGCGCACAGCACGGTGATCAGCAGAGACACCACGATGGTTGCTGCGTAGGCGATGGTCCCTGATGTCCGCGTGGGCGTTTTCCTGCTGGGAAAGACCAGCAGCTTGAGGCTGATGCTCTCCTCCCCTTCCTCTGGCTTGTTCTCATTCTCGTCCTGCTTGGTGGAAGGGTTCCCTGGCTGGTACCTGAGGATGACCACGCAGACGGCCACCAGGGTGTAGGACCACAGCGTCCCGATGACTGACAGGTCCACCAGAGGTCCCAGGTCGAACAAGAAGCCCATGACGGCGGCCACACCGCCGGATACTAGGGTCGCCAGGACGGGGGTCTTGGTTTTACCGTTGATCCTAGACAGAGAGCGGAACAGCAGACCGTCATCGGCCATGGCGTAGATCACCCTGGGCATGGGGAACATGCAGCCCATCAGGCTGGTGGTGAGGGCACACAGAGAGCCTACGGCCACGGCGTACCTGGCCCAGTACCAGCCCACATGGCCGAAGGCCACCGGCAGGGGGCTCTGGGCGTTGATCAGGTAGTAAGGCATCATGAAGGTGAGCGCCGTCGACATGCCGAAGTAGGCGATGAAACAGACGAGCAGCGTGACCAAGATGGCCATGGGGATGGAACGTCGTGGATTCTTGGCTTCTTCACTCATGGTGGCAATGGTGTCGAAGCCCACAAAGGCGAAGAAGCAGGTGGCGGCGGCAGACAGAATGCCGGCCAGGCCGAACGGAGCGAATCCGCCCACACCAAAGTGGTCTTCAACAGTCATGGTGCTGTTGGTGGAGTTCAAGAAACCTTGGAAGTCCTCCAATGTTAAATTCCAATTGCCCGGGCTCCCCTTAATGAAACCAAAAAGGATGGAGAAGCCCAAAACCAACAGGTTGATGACCGTAAAGACCCTGTTGACCATCGCAGACTCCTTCACGCCGAACGCCAGCAAGCCGGTAAGCAGCAACAACAGCATGAGGACGAAGAAGTCAGGGTATTCTGCAAAGACATGGCCGGGAACCTTAATCTCCATGTTGGCTTTGAAGAAGCCGGCGATCTTTTGATCCACCAGGTTGTCAAAGGTGGAGGCCCAGCCCTTGGCCACGGCAGCAGCAGCGATCACATAGGACAGCAGCAGGCTCCAGCCTGTGATGAAGGCCCAGATCTCTCCCACCGTCACGTAGCTGTACAGGTACGCCGAGCCCGTCTTGCCCACGCGGGCACCAAACTCCGCGTAGCACAGCCCCGCCAGCACAGAGGTGATGGCGGCCAAGAGGAAGGAGATGACGATGGCGGGCCCCGCTTTCTGGGCCACCTCTCCGGCCAACACATAGACGCCCGCCCCCAGTGTGGAGCCCACGCCGATGGAGATGAGGGCCAGCGTGGACAGGCAGCGGGCAAAGCGGGTCTCTTCATTGGAGCCGTCCAGCACCCGCCGACGCACCAGGACTTTGCCCAGGGCAGCCAGCTTGTCAGCCATGTTACAACCTCCTGGTCTGGTCTCTCGTCTTATGTTGTGTAGGTCTTCACAACTATGTTAGTCTGGAAGAATGCTTGCTCTGATGAATCACAGGATTGTTTAACTTTGACTCTAAGTTGGCTACAGACACTTTGCTTGATTGAGACTACTGGCAGTTTGCGGCTGGTTATATACTGTACTGTCTGGCAGAACGCTATCGTCATCATCTCCCGATGAGGTTTGGGTTTGAGGTTTGTGTTAGGACAAAATGTAGGTTACATACACCAAATTCTGGACATATAGGGGCTATTGCCCCTCAAAAAAGGTTATTTTCAAAAGCAAGTTTTGTGTTTCCCTTCATGTCTTAAATACAGTTTGGTTACAGTATAAATAATAATTACTGACGCAGGTACAGGACCTTTAATTATTTTAGTTCTTTAATCACTCAGACAGTATAAGGTAATTGTAATGAGGTCACGATGACCCAGCCATGACCCATATATGGTTTCCCGGGTCAGATGTGCCCAAACATGGACTCCACAATGTCGGATTGGTTTCCCAATTTTCCCAATTTTATCTGATTAGCGAGTGCGGAATAGCCTTTGCATTTGAGTAAGGACGCGCAGTGATTGGCCATTAGTCATTTGAGTGGCAATCAGGGCAAACGCTCTCGCCAGAACATGATTTTACTATTATGTGCCTATCGGGTTGCAACTTGAACATGGCTGAGTCGGCTAAGCAAACTTCGCAACGTTCGACACAGAAACTTGCACTATTTAGCATGCTCGGTGGTGTCTCTAGTAGCTCAAGTTTGCTTGAAACGACACCCTACATTGTGGTCTAAAACTGGGCCCAAAAGGGACCCTGGCCTCCTGCAAAAACGAGCACCTGATTTTACTGTAACATAATTGACTACTAGGCTATACTGTGTAGGCTATTATGTTACAGTAAAATCAGGTGCTCGTTTTTGCAGGCCAGGGTCCCTTTTGGGCCCAGTTTTAGACATGCAACATGCAAATTCCAAATTTCTCTGACTACTATAGGCTACTGTATAGGTAGGCTGAGAGATTTGGAATTTGCATGTTTTCCCCACTCTATATTATTATTATTATTATTAGTGTGGTTGCCCAAAGGGAAACCAGACTATTGTTATTGTGACACTTTTTTTTCCCTCCGGAGTAATCGAATAATCGAATCGAACTTCTGCAGTGATTGGCCGAGCTTTGCATAATGTTTGTAGCAGCTAATTGGCTGTTGTTCGTTACGTAACCAATCTATGTTTTACAATCGTTTATGAAAACATAAAAATACATAAAAGAGAAAAAATAGTATATTAATAGAAATATTAATAAAATAAATAATTAGATGAATAGAATATTGTGTTTCTCGTGTTTGGCACACTGTGGTAAAGCTCTAAACACGAGATATCTCGTGAATGGCACAGAATTTACCCTGTGGGATTAATAAAGGTCTACATTACGTAGTAATTGCGTCGGCTTGGAGTTGTTATTGGTGACTCCTGTAGGACTACTCACTACACCATACAATGCAATCAGTGGCTTAGGATCAATAACCTTGTATGAAAAGGTATTACATACACCTGTCCAAAATGTAATTTTAATGGCCCTTTTGTCAATAACAAAACGTGACATTGTAATTGGCTGACAATATTAGTGGGATGGGCCTATGTAAGTGACTGCGGCAACCACACTTTGCAATTTTTAAAAATTGCGACTTTTCTAGTTATTATTATTATTAGTAGGCTAGTAGTAGTAGTAGTAGTAGTAGTAGTAGAAGTAGTAGTAGTAGTAGTAGTAGTATAGTAGCCTATAGTACTAGTAGTAGCCTATTCCTTTTCCATCTTGACTGCATGCCGCTGCATGGAAATCTTCCAGTTTACACAGTCAGAAACACACATAAGGTCCGCTAGACCGTGCAATCATCCAGTGGACACACCGTGATGCATCCCTTTCGTTTTGCTGTCTGAAAAATTACACCGTTCTGCCCCCACCGCCCGCACACCGCTGTGCACGCGGAACGCACGCCGTCTGCCTGCCAGAGCAGCGGCACATCCAACCATTATGAATGAATGGGACAAGATGCAGCAGAGCTCTCTCGCTCTCTCTCTCTCTCCTCTCTCTCTCTCTCTCTCTCTCGCTCTCTCTCTCTTTCACGTCAAATCTGCATCTATCCTTCTGTCGTCGTTTAGGCTAAATTATAATGCGTTCTCTTAAGATCTCTCTCTCTCTCTCTCTCTCTCTCTCTCTCTCTCTCTCTCATTTACAATCTCCCTCCCTCTCTGTGTAGTTTTTGTAGCCAGATGTTTCGCCTCATGGGGTTATGAATGACAGGGGGGAGATAACGATTTGTCCCTCGCCCCATAGGGGGGTGTTGAATGGGGGGGGGGTGTCTTTCAATGCATCGTCCCGCCGCAGCTGCACGTGCACGTGCTGTTGTTGATGCTGCTGGATGATCTGTCCGGGGGACGGGGGGACACCGCAGCTTGTTTTACCGAGCACACACGAATGCACATCATGGGCTTGCTTAACCCTAGAACACTAAATACATGCAGGCAATTTTCACCCGGAAAATATTTGTAATTGTCATAATGTTGCTGATGTCTGAGGTGGGTGGGTATTTCAGTAGGCTGGCTATGCAGTGGCATAGAAGGTATGTTTCGCCCCAAGCCCACATCCCTGTTTTTCCTATTATGTCCATGGCTTTGAGGGTTTGTCTAAACACAAACATTGAATGCCATTGACTTTGAATGGCCATCATTGAGTGTTTGTGCAAACACAATTGAATGCCGTTGACTTTGAATGGCCATCTTTTATAGCCTGGCTATAAAAGATGGATACACAAACACTAAAAGATGTAGCCAGGCTACATCTTTTAGTGTTTGTGTAAACACAAACATTGTGTACACACACCAAACATTGTGTAAACACCAAACATTGAAGACGAAAGTGAGGACGCAGATTGTGATCGGTCAGAATGAGATGATGTATGATGATAAGAGCGCACCTCACTTCACATGGGTGTGATTTTGGAGGGGCCTCCTACAGCTTTTCTCGCCACACGTGTCATATTTGCCATTGACAATGAAAGGAGAAATTAGGTCAAATATGTACATTTGTGGAAACACAAACATTAAATACCATTGGCAATGAAGGGAAAATATACGTCATATGACAAGCAAATCGGCTAACGCTAACCAATCACAGAAATTCAGTTGTTCATTAGATGTATGATGTATAATGATAAGAGCGCCCCTCACTTCACACGAGTGTGATTTTTTTTTCTACAAGCAGGTGTTCTGCAAATTCCCCCCTTGTTAGAGAAAACACCCACTCACTGGACCATTCTCACAGGAATGGGTGGACCAAAAAGGAGAAGTTCCCTGCAGGTAATTTTTTTTTGAGTGGTGTAAACCACTCCTACAACTGGCTTTGTTAGTTTGTCTGTCTGTCTGTTCGTACCAAAAAATGAGCATGGTTGCTATGGTCACCCAGTTCACACGGGTGTGATTTCATTACGTCAGACATTACGTCAGACCACAGCTGATCAGTCTATATAAGACCTTACACCACTCAGTTCACACGGGTGTGATTTTTCCTATACAGGTTTAATGTTTGTTTTTAGTTAAATGTTTGTTTTAAAAACGCCATTGACAATGGAGGGAAAATGTACGATATTGTCCCTCATTACGTCATTGTCTCTTTATTGTTAATGGCATTTAATGTTTGTGTTGGCACCGTTTGTCAACACCATCACCTAATCAACATGAGTTAGACTTTAATATATTAGCGCCCCTCACTTCACACCGGTGTGATTTTTGAGTGGTGTAAACCACTCCTACAACTGGCTTTGTTAGTTTACGTGTCTGTCCGTACCAAAAAGAAATTAGCATGGTTGCTATGGTCACCCAGTTCACACAGGTGTGATTTCATTACGTCAGACATTACGTCAGACCACAGCTGATCAGTCTATATAAGACCTTACACCACTTCACTGATTTTGCCCCCTCTATGATTGATAGCCCCCCCCCCCCCCCCCCCCCACACACACACACACACACACACATGATATCTATTTTTCGTGTTTTCATAAAAAGTCATGATGAAACAAGAAGAGGACCTCAAGTTGCCATGTAATGCTGTACTTATCAATATATTTTGATGAGAAGTGTTTATTTTCGAGTGGTGCAAACCACTCCAACAACTGGCTTTGTACCCGTGTACCCAAAAAAAATGAGCATGGTTGCTATAACAATAAATGTGTAGTTGCACCACTCAGTTCTAACGGGTGTGATTTTTTTATTTTTGAGTGGTGCAAACCACTCCAACAACTGGCTTTGTACCCGTGTACACGTGTTCGTACCAAAAAAACGAGCATGGTTGCTATGGTTAGTGTGTGACGTCACTGACATAGCTGATCAGACTATATAAGGCCTTGCACCACTCAGTTCACACCGGTGTGATTTTTATATTTTTTAATGGAATATTGGGTAAAATATACCCGAGTTTAGTGATGACAAAAAGGATGTTTAGTGTTCTAGCCTACATTCGGGGATGACGTAGCCGATATAAATCTACAGTAAAGTGGTCAAAGGACGACTTCACCCATTTTCAACCTCTTCATATAATTGGTCCTTAATAGTAAAATGGTGATTGTTTGTAACTAGGCTACTTGGTCTCATATTATGATAGGAGCCTTAGGAGGGCTCTGGACAGTTCAGAAAACCGCTATATTGTATAGTATAGCCTACCAGTGACCAGCGATCATTTGGCAGATTTTTGGGAATAGGCCTATTTCAAAATTTAAATGTATTGTTGTATTAACGCGAGAACAATCATGGCTTATAGCATGCTAACTTTCTAGGAATAGGAAGCCTGCAGTTTCTATTGGCTTAGATCGCCCTTCGATGATGTCACTGTGGCAGGCGGGTTTCTGAACTGTCCACTGCACAGCTCTCCTCTGAGACATGAGTCGACAACAATTGCATACCAGTATGCATGAAAATGGGTGAAGTCATCCTTTACATTCACTGATTTTGAAATTTTGCTGAGAACCCCCTGAGACCCCCCCCCACCGCTCTCTCCAAAGGTTCCCTAGGCCCTATAGGGGACCCCACTTTGAGAACCTACAATACTTTTTTTATTTCAAGGACCACGCAGTCCATTTGATAGCATTTATAATCTCTTGGACCCTCTCCTTATATACACTGTGAACTCTTCAGTGTAAATTTAATGACAATACAAACCATGCATGTAAGGGTCCATTTGGTTCCACTTATTTTGTACACTCAGAGACGAGTTATACAGACCTGGGTCCATTTGCATACACTCAGTATAGTGCTCCATTTGGTGATATACATCTTCTGGGAGGAAGATATAAAAGGTCTACAAGCTCACAACACAAGAGATTTTGTCTGGGGGGCTATAGGCCTGCATGGGGTACCCCAGTCAAGTATAGGCCTATATCTATAGGGTTAATGGCACAAACACACACAGAGCCACACAGTAATTATAATGTATAATGTAAAACATACATTATATGATGAAACATGCTTTTCATTCATTGTATAGTTTATTTTCCAGTTGCGAGAGAGGGAATGTCCAATCTCTTCATGCAGACTCTTACCAATCTAGCGAGTTTCCCCCACTCTCCCTCTCCTCTCCCCCTCTCTTTCTCTTTCTCTCCTCCTCCTCTCTCATATCGCATGTGCTCCGGGGCGAGAGCTCTATTAGAGCGGACACTGCAAGGAGAAGAAACGGATCAACCCACCATGGAATAAATATTGCTGAAAACGGGAAAACCTTTTTTCTCTTTTTCTCCTTTTCTCTATTTTTTCCTCCTCTTTCCTCTTTTCTCTCTCGTCTGTCCCTCTCCACTCTCCCCCTCTCTGTCTCTCCTCTCTGTCTCCCCGTCTCTCGCTTTCTCTCTCGATGTCTCTCAACAGTTTCTGAGGGGGTTTTGGACAGGGAAAGAAGATGAGGATTATTTTTTCTTGGCACTTTCTCGGGGTGTATTCCGCCCTTTATTGGGGGCTGGCGACGGGGGCTTTCCCCAGTTCGGTGCAGATAGGTGAGTTGAAAGATTTAACATTTCTTTTAGTTTTTATTTAGTTTTTATTTGTATTGTAAAACATGAAACACACTGGCATCTCGCAAGCAGAAGAACGCAAAGACGAGCCCATGCATGCACATGGATGTTAACCACTTTCACCCTGACGTCTCTATTTTGGATAGCCTAAGCCTATAGGCGGACAAAAAAATCAATATCATACACATTTCGACATTTTTCAACATGTGTTAATGGAAAAAGCGGACATACAAGCTCACAAAGCCATTTCGAACATCCGGAGAGTATAAAACAGGGCTTTCTAGTGGTTAAGACGCATGATTTACGCACCAATAAAACACTGAATGATCCTTTTATCTTTCAGTGTTTTACGCATGTGAAAAAAACACAAGATGATGCTATAACACATTATTGACACACTGACTGAACCGGACCGAAGCAAGACAAGACGTCTCCCAGGGGGAGAGAAGCGCTCCGCTCCTTTTCTGGACGAGAGGCTGTTTTGCGCCGACTGTAGAAACAGCTCTTCCCATCCCGTCAATGACGAGCTCGATTATGTCACTCTCGAATATATCGTTTTACAAATCGATGCCAACTTTCTGTCTGTTTGTGTGTCTGTCCTCGCTCTCCCCCTGCTCGTTTTAGCTATTTTGCGCTTTTTAGCTGCCGCCCGCCCTGCGCGCAATTCGTTACCCCTCCGCGCTCACTGTTTAGACACTGCAGTATTCTCTCTCTCTCTCACTCTCACTCTCTCTCTCTCTCTCTCTCTCTCTCTTTCATTCCGTCGTTATCCCTCGTGTCAGTGCACAGGGGACAGGGGTACCGGTCTACCGGTGAATCGCGTACAGCCTAATCGGTCCAGATTCCGAGATAAAGTTATAGCAGACCAGTACGTACGTGACTGGTGCTTAACCTCTCTCTCTCTCTCTCTCTCTCTCTCTCTCTCTCTCTCTCTCTCTCTCTCTCTCTCATGTCATTCACTTGCAGTCTGATAATGATAAACAACACAGCTCTGACTGTGTGTTTGTGTGTCAAATACCTCTGGTATGTTCAGAAGTGCTGTTGTGGTTGGTTAATGTATTCACTGCATCACTCTCCCGTGTGTGTGTGTGTGTGTGTGTGTGTGTGAGTGAGAGAGAGAGAGAGAGAGAGGGGGAGAGGGGAGGGGGGGTGGTGGGTGCACTGTGGGGAGAGCTTCCATAATGAGATTCTGACTCCGGCTTCCATACAGCTGCCAATAAAGTTAACGCGCTAAATACTCGGCGCACTGGAAAGCCCTGCATACACACACAGCCCCCATGCATGCAGGCGTCACAAGTCTCACATATTGTATTGTACTGAATGTTTTTCTTTTTTTTAATTATCCCCTCCTTGTCCTTATAATACAAGCAATTGATCGCCAGCATCCCTGCTTTGGGTGGGCCCATCAGGTCCCACACTCTGCCAAAAAGGTATAGTCCCGTATGGAGCCAGAGTCAGAATCTCATTAGGCCTACTGAAGCTTTCCCCAGTATGCCCCCCATCCCCCTTGTGAGCATGTAGATCAGCTAGAAGGTAAGGGTTACTGTATACGTGCTTAGCATCCCTGGGGGGGGGAAGGATATTTGGCTTCCATAGCTGTCGATGGGCTGTTTCCGTTATTTGTAGAGGAGAAATACTAAAGGATCCGAGAGCCCTTGGGGGACGGTGGACCCTGAGGGTTTAAGTGTATAAGTGAACACATTATAATTGAGTGAAATTGAATGAATGGTATAGTGCTCTGCTGAGGCCTAACATGCAGGTGTTAATGTAGCGGCCACACACACATGCACACACACACACACACACACACACACACACACACACACATGCACACGCGCGCACACACACACACACACACGTGCGCATGCACGTACGCAATACGCATGTGCAGATTGCACGCGCGCACACAGCCAATTCCCTCCAGTTCACTCAAGGATGCATTTGCATTTCGCTGCAACACACACAAGTGGAGCGTTGATGGATGCCAAGACAGCATGTCTGTATGCAGGGGACTCTAACTTCACAGAGAGAGAGAGAGAGAAAGAGAGAGAGAGAGAGAGAGCCATGCTGGGACACCACAACAGCATTCATGTGATTTTTATCATTCTGTGTAAATGTCTGATGGATTTACCTTCTGATATGGGATGCATTTAAGCACCCTATTAAGAACCCTATCTAACCCTATAGAGTAGACTAGAGTAGACCATGCAGTAATTCTCAACCTTTGATATGCATTTGGCCACGGACCCCCATTTGATACACATCATGTTTAATCTCTGGGACCCCAATTTGTAAAATCCTCAGTCTTGGTGGTTCCATTTGTATATACACTCTCAGAGTTGTACTGACCAATTATGAAGCTATCTATATCAAACTATCCACTATATGGGACTCCCGTAACCCCAGGTATGTGCACTGCTCTGGACTTGGTAAACTATAGACCTCAGTTCTACAAAAAATCTCTTTGCCGAAAAATAGCCAATCTACGAGCAGTGAGCTTGGAGATTGTAGATCCAAAACATGGATGCTGGGGTTAAGTCAACTTAAGTGGTTAAATTCATGCACACAGGATAGCATGCAAAGTGATTGATGAGCAGATAAAGAGCCACACTGCAACAATGGACCCCTGAGGTCCATTTCTTTTGACTCTCAGGGTTACGTGAATAAGGCTCAGGGTTTTGCAGTGCAGAGCAATTTCGGTGTTAATGAGGAGAGAAAAAAAGACACACGAAGGAAGTGCATATGCCTCCTCTCCTCTCCTCTCCTCTCCTCTCCTCTCCTCTCCTCTCCTCTCCTCTCCTCTCCTCTCCTCTCCTCTCCTCTCCTCTCCTCCTGCTACTCTCTCCTACAGTCTCCCTCCCCTCTCCTCTCGCATGTCATTATGCAGGGTTTTAAAGGCCATCTCATATATGTTCTCTCTAGAGACCTATAACGTAGCATGCGTGTCTTCGTTACATGCACATACTGTAAGCATGCGCGTGTGTGTGTGTTTGTGTGTGTGTGTGTGTGTGTGTGTGTGTGTGTGTGTGTGTGTGTGTGTGGATGATGTTTGTTTTGTGCAGGATTGCACTAAACATCAATTAGTGCTTGTTGCAACATGTAACCAGGCTAATAACGATCCCTTCGTCGCCCCGTCTATCATCACAGTATCAGGCAGAATAAATAAGCTTTTACTCCACTGCAATTACTTGACATTTTTAGTTTCTAGTTTACTTTGTAGACTTTAAATTGAATTATAAGGTTTTTTTCACTCATTTAGAATACAGGATTTTGCTTGGGTCTATGGAGTACTTCCAATAGACTGTTGGACGTTTGCTCTTCGCCATGGACCTGTGGATGAAAGTCACCTCTTTGTTAGCCTCGGAAACCCAGACATTTTTATTTCCAGGGAGAAAAATACCTCTTTGTGGACTACGTGGTTGAACCTGACACGCGCTGATACTCATAATATCATGAACCGTAGGCTATACCAGCTGCAATGCCCATGCATGCACCTCATCTCTAAACCTATACATAACATACAGTACTATGAATGGATATGCCATGTGTACACATATCGCTGATGTCGGGCAGAAATCTCTTATTTGACACATTTTACCTTATTGTGTTGGTTCGTAAATCAACGCCCCGCCACTTGATCATATACTACAGTGTCACACAAAATAATCAAAAGTGGCAGATCCACAAGCTAAAAAAAACGCGCCGCGAAGTGACACATTCTGAGCTTGTCGATCTGCTATATTTTGCAATTTTTCGACACATGAGGTTTCACCCGACAGATGATATAATATCACAAACAGTACCAGCTGATATAAATATGTAGATATACCTCTTTGTTTTTTATTCTTTCTTTTCCCCCTTCTTCTTTTTTTCCTCCTTTCTCTTTACAACCAAAACAATGAAGCGGGTGCAAAAAGACCCACCGTTTATTTCACCTTTATACCTGTGATGTGTCAATAACGATGATCCTGCTCCTCCTCTTCCAGGTGGCCTGTTCATCAGGAACACGGATCAGGAGTACATAGCATTCATATACCTGTGATGTGACAATAACGATGATCCTGCTCCTCCTCTTCCAAGTGGCCTGTTCATCAGGAACACGGATCAGGAGTACATAGCATTCATATACCTGTGATGTGACAATAACGATGATCCTGCTCCTCCTCTTCCAGGTGGCCTGTTCATCAGGAACACGGATCAGGAGTACACAGCATTCATATACCTGTGATGTGACAATAACGATGATCCTTCTCCTCCTCTTCCAGGTGGCCTGTTCATCAGGAACACGGATCAGGAGTACACAGCATTCCGGCTGGCCATCTTTCTGCACAACACCAGCCCCAATGCCACCGAGGCGCCCTTCAACCTGGTCCCCCATGTCGACAACATAGAGACTGCCAACAGCTTTGCTGTCACCAATGCATGTGAGTCTTTGCGTCTGTGTGTGTGTGTGTGTGTGTGTGTGTGTGTGTGTGTGTGTGTGTGTGTGTGTGTGTGTGTGTGTGTGTGTGTGTGTGTGTGTGTGTGTGTGTGTGTGTGTGTGTGTGTGTGTGTGTGTGTTCGTGTGTTCGTGCGTTTGTGTGTCAGAAAGAGAACCAAGCAAGTGTACACATCTGGAGTTAAATTTATTCCGGGATCTACACTTCAATTTGTTTTTAATCTCCTCTCTCTCTCTCTCTCTCTCTCTCTCTCCCTCACTCTTTCTCTCGCTGTCACCCAGTTTTGATGTGTTGTGTGTGTGCGCGTGTGTGTGTGTTTTGGAGAGTGAGACTGAGAGACTTTGTTTACCCTGCCATATTGTGTTTGCGTGACGGCGTTCGCCTGACTGAACCCTCATACGTTGATAGCCCGCCTTCGGGTTTTGTGAACCGGACAAAATGTTTCTTAATTTAGCATCAAAGTCTAGTCATAGAAGCCATAGAAGACACCAGCCTCATTACCTGCATGCTCTCCCCTCACTCTGTAGTCTGTCTGTACACAGTCACATCCTCAGTCTCCGTCTATCCGTTTAGACTGAGAAAATTACAAATGTTAGCAATTTATCCCATTTGTAACTGAGAATATTACAAATGTAACCAATTGATCCCATTTGTTGCTTATGTCCCAGAGTCTAGTGAACAAAATTAATGGTTTTGTTTTTGAACACTCTCTGACTCAAATTAAGCACTGGAACCCCAGCATCCATATTTCTGGGGGTCAACATTAGCCAATAAAATAGGTGATTTACAAGTTGTGAGCTTGTAGATCGCCTATGTTTTGGCATTGAGATTTGGTGTAGACGGAAAACAGCGGTCCAAGTGCATTTGCAAATCAGGGGACTAAATGGCTTAAGTGGTTAATACTGAGTATTTCGTTTTGTGCAGTGTCTCATCCTGGAAATGTGATTGGTGAGAGATTCAATATAGATTATTCAGTGTACGTGCAGGTGGGGGCTGAGTTCATTGTGGTACCGCAAACATAGACACCACAGAGTTCCCTGACAGCTGTCACACAGTTTTTATGTGTTTTTACTTCTGTTAGTGTGTGTTAAGGCTGTACCCTAGCCCTTTTTTTAGGACTCAAACTTCGGCAGGAATTGTCGAGCGAACATCCGAACCATTCGTTTGTAATTAATTTTAAAAATAACCTGTGGGGGCGGGTGCATACGGACGTGTCTACTCTGCCACAATGTAATGCTTCCCACGGGCAGATGCAAAAGATGAAGATCACAGACAACATCACAGAACATTCGAACCCTGAATGTTTGGGGACAGCCTTACGTGTGTGTGCGTGCGTGCGTGCGTGCGTGCGTGCGTGTGTGGGGGGGTCGTTACCATGCCTTACCACGCCATACTGTGTTTGCGTGCCGGTGTCAGCTTTGCTGATCCTCCTCATACGATGACATCTTGCCTGCGGGAATTGGTGAACTGGACGAAACATTGCCTAATTAAGCACCGGAAGTGGGTTCTAGATGCAGACATGAACCTCATTACCTGTGATGTACACAATGGACCAGTTCTAGATGCAGACATGAACCTCATTACCTGTGATGTACACAATGGACCAGCGGAGTAGGTTCTAGATGCAGACATGAACCTCATTACCTGTGATGTACACAATGGACCAGCGGAGTAGGAAATTCCCCCGTGGTCTCGCATAAACAACGGCTTTGAGAAAAGAAACAGACATTAGTTGTGGAAGAATGTTGCAGCAGTAGTAGTAAAACTGCGATTTGGAACTTATTTCAATGAATGACAGGTATTTTAACCAATCTAATAACTACCACGTCTGCAGTGGTTACAATGGGTTGAGAGATGTTCTGATGACATTTGTTTCCCTCCCGATACCAATTCCAATACCTGAAA
>NC_136792.1:35495206-35522706 GCF_951216825.1 Electrona antarctica | reverse complement strand
GCGTCGAGACAGACAGATCTCTGAATTAAACTGTGACTCAGGCGGTATGTGGCCGGTGAGTCGGCACTCCGAACAGAATGACAATGTGGGAAGCTGTGTGTCTGTGACCTTGGCAGCCTTTAATCCCACGTAAACAGATCGTAAAAAAAAACATAAATGCTAAATAATAAACCATAAACACAAGGTCTCCCTGTTCCTGCATGTTGTCCTGTGCTCATAAAGTGCAGTGGTTCTCAAACGGTGCATGAAGGACTCCCACCCCCAGCTAAAGTATAGGTTTAAAGTGGTCAAACTGATCTTAAAGGGACACTTCACCCTTTTGCAACCAGATCTTATTTTAATGATGTTTGGGAGACAAGAAACACTTTCCTGGGGTTGTTATGGGTAATATGTGTTTTAGATATTTTAGTATTTCAGCGGCTATATATGGAGTTGCCTTATAATGTCCCATAGGCGGGGGGTTCGGATATATACGAGTTGGCATATAAGGTCGTCCCATTGGTGAGGGGTATGTGTATATGTGCGGAGATGGCAAAAAAGAGTTAAGCAGTGTTCATTTTGTTGACTAAACCTAGTAGACTTTTTCACTGAAAAAAAAAAGAAAGACTTTCGTAAAACAAATACAATTTTGACAAAAATGTTAGAGAGAGTCATTTGGTTTGGTTGTTCTCAGTTGCTGCACTCAGAAAACAGACGATCTACAAGCTCACAACGTGTCACACTGCAACACGTTGTGAGTTTGTAGATCGGCTATTTTACGACACCATCAATCGGTCATTACGACGCCATCAAGGCCCACCAAAAAAAAATTTGTCGACAACATCAACTGTAGATTTAGTCGACTAAATATCATAATTTTGTAGTCGACTAAATCTACAGTAAAAGTAAAACTACAACTTTGAGATGACTAAAATATGACTAAAATTAAATCATCGTTGAAGACCCCTTAGGAAACCTTCTGTCCTAGTGTGTATTGTATTGTGCTGTATCCTTCTACCAATGAGACTGATAAACAGTAGGCTATATTGTGCTGTATCCTTCTACCAATGAGACTGATAAACAGTGCATTGTGCTGTATCCTTCTACCAATGAGACTGATAAACAGTGTATTGTGCTGTATCCTTCTACCAATGAGACTGATAAACAGTGTATTGTGCTGTATCCTTCTACCAATGAGGCTGATAAACAATGTATTGTGCTGTATCCTTCTACCAATGAGACTGATAAACAGTGTATTGTGCTGTATCCTTCTACCAATGAGACTGATAAACAGTGTATTGTGCTGTATCCTTCTACCAATGAGACTGATAAACAGTGTATTGTGCTGTATCCTTCTACCAATGAGACTGATAAACAGTGTATTGTGCTGTATCCTTCTACCAATGAGGCTGATAAACAATGTATTGTGCTGTATCCACCAATGAGACTGATAAACAGTGTATTGTGCTGTATCCTTCTACCAATGAGACTGATAAACAGTGTATTGTGCTGTATCCTTCTACCAATGAGGCTGATAAACAGTGTATTGTGCTGTATCCTTCTACCAATGAGGCTAATAAACAGTGTCGTTATCATCTTCTATAATCACATATCATCTCTCGTAGATCGTGCCAGCGGTTGGTAATTGTCAAATCAATAGCATTTATGTATCATTGACACGCACGCACGCACGCACGCACGCACGCACGCACGCACGCACGCACGCACGCACGCACGCACGCACGCACGCACGCACGCATGCACGCACGTACGCACGCACGCATGCACTCGCTGTATCTCTCTCTCTATCTCTCTCTTTCTCTCTCACACACACGAACATACACGTGTGTGCGCGCACGCACACACACACACGCACACGCACACGCACACGCACACACACACATGTATACACTCGCGCACATGCGCACGCACGCATCACACACACAAACACAGACACTCAACTCCAGTACTGAGTCAAAGTATAGATGCACCTGGTCAAATATTACTCAACTACAAGTGAAAGCTGCTCTGTCAAAACTGTACTTGAGTTAAAGTACTGGAGTACTTCCTTTAAAAAAACATAAACATACTCCACCATGGCACTATTGGCACTATTGGCACTATTGTCATGTTGTTGTCTGAACTCAGGTCACAACAACGTCTGTTTTATGATATTCATGAAAAGCAGACATGTCCGAAGTCGAGCCCATGGGGCCAGATGTGGCATGAGAGCAGATGTTCATATCGCCCGCGGCCTCCATCCTAAAATGTATTATTTATGGCCCGCCATATAGTCATGTGAAATTCATACGTTGACGTTTCCTGGTGTTTTGAAATTGACCAGTGGTGGAAAAAGTACTCATATTTTTTTTACTTGAGTCAAAGAATCAATACTGCAATATGGAAATATTATGTCACAAGTAAAAGTCCAGAATTCAAAATATGTACTTGAGTAAAAGTATAAAAGTAATGACATCAAAATGTACTTAAAGTACCAAAAGTTGATGAAAATAGCAGCTCACAATGTGTTGCAATATTTCCAAATGGCTGAAATGTATATAGGGTTTAAGTGGTTAGGCTATGTTTTGTAATAATAATCTAAATCTACAATTGTAATTAAATAATTGGATCTGAGATATAGTGGAGTAGAAGTATTGGAAATACTCAAGTAATGGACATTACAAAACACTGATCAAAAGAAGGTTACATTACGGACAAACCAGATACAACTGCTGCACAAAAAGAAAAAAGAAAGCACATTGATGACATAATAATACTTGACACTACTAGACAGGATGTTTTGTTTTCTTCTTTTTTTCAATTACTTACTTACTATCCATAAAATAAATAATAGAATAAGAAGAATAAAAATAAAATAATAATTTTGCTATTATCCTAAAATATTAATCTTATATTATCATTCAAATCTTAGTATTTTGTCAATTATTTGTGGGTCCACTTGCAGCAGCCTGAGGGCCAACAACAGGTTGGGTTGAATCACTACACAGCTCTCACATAATCTGAGTTAAACTCCTGAAATGATACATGGTGTTGCAGTGGGGATGTGGGATGCTCGGCCCTGTACTCATCATCTTCATTGGCCACATTCTGTTATAAGCACTGTTTAAGTCTTTTAAATAGCCACACAGGGGAAATCCCATGAAATTATATCTGAAGGCATTGCGAGGAAGGGAGATTTACGTTTTACCAAGGATTTCAGTTTGTGTGTGTGTGTGTGTGTGTGTGTGTGTGTGTGTGTGTGCGTGTGTGTGTGTGTGTGTGCGTGCGTGCGTGCGTGCGTGCGTGCGTGCGTGTGTGCGTGCGTGCGTGCGTGCCTTAGGCCAAATGCAATCCCAGAAGTGACATATTTAGAAGGCGGTGGATGATTTAACTGCAATCCATTCCTTATTTTTATTCAGAACTGATCGCAATTCAATAATATGAAGCTCGTATTCACGCTAAGGTCTGTCGTTTATTTTCTGCGGCGCAACCTTCACGGTCCGCCAACTTCAAATCAGTCATTTAAATGGTGCTCCTCTGAATTCTGTGTGGCTTAACTGACGTTTTGTCATTTTTGAGAAACCGTTGAATATGCTGTCCGACCTCATAGTGTTGATGCCGGACAGAAACCTTGTATCTCTGTGTTTCAACTTGTTTATGTTTTTCCGTAAATTAATGCCGTAGACCTACAAGCTACAAGATGTGTCGTGTTGTGAGCTTTTAGATTTACAAGCGATTTAAGAAAGAAAGCAAGAAAGAAAGAATATGGGAGAGTAAGTCTATCATGTGCAATAGAATGACCTTATTTTAACTTGAGCATTTTTGTTTTTAAAGAACGGACATGTGCCATCTTATCCTTTTTCCATAATTTACTCATAGAAACAGGTCAGCACCCCAAAAACGGTTCGCTTGTGTGTTTGGGAAGCTCGGAAAGCATCTCTGTCATTTTAGATTTTAGCGTGTGGCCTGCTGGACGAAAGTGGTATGGCGCTTGGGTTCCATGTGATGAGAAGCAATTCTATTCTGGTTTGGGGTCCCATCTTAGATGCCAGCGAGCTCAAATGAGGTTCATCCTTGCTTTTGCGCTCACCGGATAATCAGAAAAGGCCTCCGAACATCGCCGATTACTTCAAAACCACGGATAGCGCCGTAGTTTCAGAGAAAAAAGCGTGCAAAGGCCACGGCTAAAACAGAAGATAATGGCTATGGAGAATGAGACACAGTGCGGGTGGGGCCCAACAACCGTGCACAGCAACTGGAGCGGTTCAAAAAAATGGAAAATAGCAAGACAAACTTATTGCGATATCAAACGCCTCAAGACGAGCCTACTCGTCAAGATCGCCCCACAATTAATTAATCAGGACGAGTATACCTGTCAACGGGATCAAATTGAAATAGATATATTATAGTACAAGCTCACAGCATGTCACTTTATGCAGCGCTGCGAGCTTTTGTACATCTGCTAGTAAGTGTGAGAACGACTGTAGTGATATAGAAGGCATGTGTGGAAAGACCTATCAGGTCTTAATGGTTTAGAGATATTTTCAGAAAAGCAGAATGGAGGCAAAGGCATGACCGTGTCACATGGGAACGCCATGCGGGGTGTCACAGCTGTCCGCCCTCAGAACAAACAAATGCCGCAGCTTCCTGTCAGGGTGACACACTGCGATCCCACACGTCACTCACACACTACCCCCCCCCCCCCCCCCCCGCCCTTATCGACTGCAACACCACAGGGCATGCCATTTGGAAAGCTCTGCGCTGAATAAGACAAATATAACTTTCCAAAGTGCCTCAAAATTGGTAAACATAGTGAATCACAGTATAATTGAGTGAATGTACTTTCCTTTGTCCACTGCATGCGTCAACTAATATGTCTGTCAATTTTCTGTTGAGACAACAGCAGCAACTAGAAAAAATGCCCTTCTGGGCACAGGTCTCCACCAGGAGGATAGGAGTGTGTGTGATTTTTGGCAAAATGTTTAGGAGTAATATAAACGTGTGTGTGTGTGTGTGTGTGTGTGTGTGTGTGTGTGTGTGTGTGTGTGTGTGTGTGTGTGTGTGTGTGTGTGTGTGTGTGTGTGTGTGTGTGTGTGTGTGTGTGTGTGTGACGCTGCTTGGCTTGTTGTAGCGCCACCATGAGGCTGATTTGAAAACTGTCAAGGTTTCACCGCAATCGGACGCTGCGTTGAGTAGTTGTGGCGATTTGTACAAAATGGGTACAACCTGAAAAGTTTAGAAGCCGTATTGTAGCCAATCAAGGTGGATTATGAGAAATCAAACAAACCCGTCTTGATCACATGACTATGGAGAGCATGTGTACTGATTTGCGTGAAATTTGGATAAAATCTGAAGGAGTAATATTAGAAAATGTGTTTTACATATGTCGGCCTCCTGGTGGCGCTATAAAGAGCAGATGTGAAAAATTCCAGGCAAAGGTTTTTCCTTGGCCTCTAGGGAGTTGGCATACACAGTTATACACAGATCTGTGCAGTTAGAGGTAAAAACACTAATCGGCCAGTTATAGCGCCACCATGAGGCCGAGTTGAAAATGTTCAAGTGGCATTTCTTCCTCGGCCTAGTGGGAATGTGCGTGCAAAATGTCACGGAAATCACACGATGTGTTCGTGATTTGCGGCATTTTGTTTGAAACAGAGCACTCATGCGAACTTTGGAAGCCAATCGTAGCCAATCAGGATGGAGTCTCACCAATGTGCGTGATGTTTGGACAAAATATGTAGGTGTACTGTCCAAAAAAGTGTTTAGCACAAAGCGGCCTCCTGGTGGCGCTATAAGAGGCCAATGTGAAAACCTTGGGGCAGATGTTCAGCTGTGGCATTCAGGGAGTGTTTGTGCAGAGTATGGCTGCGAGCAAGCCAACGGTGCCGGAGATTAGCTGTCCACAGACAGACACACGGACACACACACACAAACACACACACAGACAGACGGACGGACGGACGGAGTGCAAAACATACTCTCTCACCATGCCTTCGGCCTGGTGGAGACAATAACAGCAATAACACGTGCAAGCAAGGTGATGAAAGATATTTCACACGGCAAAATCCTCTGTGTTAATCTATCCATCTTGTAATTCTGAGAGTGTACGAATGTAGCCAAATGGACGCTTTAGGGTCCATTTGCAATTTATAATGTAAGGCGTTTAGCAGACGCTCTTATGAAGAGCGACTTACACTCAGCAAGGTAATTTTATACATAGAGAACAGTGTAGTGCCTCATTTGGTTGCATTTGTGTACACTCAATTAAATGAACACACTCAGGATAGTACGGTGTCGTGGTTTGCATTGTTTGTTTGAAGGGCTGCCTGGTTGTGTTCTACTTCAAGGATACCAGGGGAGATGCAACATAGTTTAGAATGAGCAACATCAAAAACCGCAGAACGAAGCATGAATTATGAATGGCTTATGTATGAATGGCTTTCTTGGTTCTAAGCCGTTTTTCCAGCATCCTTGGATGAACCGTGAAAGAAGTGAGCCGTTTTTAGATGCACTATAGTCACCGTGTCACCGTGCAAATTCAGACTGTTAAGGAAGCTGGCAAGAGAGAGTGTTGTGTAATGTGTAGACCTGTGTCTGTACTCATAAATGATATTGTCCCTGTCGGGTGGAAACCTCATATGTCCCAAACTGTAGGCCTATACTTTTTGGGATTCAAATTCAAAAGCATCAAAAGTACAATCTAGCTCAAAACACAGCACGAAAGTAGGGCGTTAATTTACACACAAAAAAAAGTTTGAATCCTATGGAGATATCTGTATGCAGATATAAAAGGTCACAGTGATGAGCTTGTAGATCTGCGACTTTTTGAACATTTTGTGCAAATACATAGTAGTAAATAGATTTTTGTTTTAATGCAAGTCTTTGCTTCTGGGAGTCCCTGGAACAAAATATTTTGAGATGGGGGTCTGCGGCCAAATACATTTTGGGGGTCCTTGACTTGAAAAAGTTTTGAGCACCACTGATATAATAGCCTGAAAGTACACAAGCTTTTCATGGACTAGAGGGGCGGATTCAAACTAGCGCTGGAAACCAACGGCAGCTCCCTATTGGTTCACTGTGTGTGTGTGCGTGCGTGCGTGCGTGCGCGTGTGTTGCGTGCGTGCGTGCGTGCGTGCGTGCGTGCGTGCGTGCGTATGTGCGTGCGTATGTGCGTGCGTGCGAAAGCCATTCAGGCTTTTTATATCTGTTGCTCACGCGGTTGTTGACGCCATCAAGCGTGCGTCCGTAGTGATGTGTGTCGGAGGCACGGCAGATGGCGGGGGAGATTGAAGAACAACTAGAAAAAGTGCCTGGGGCACAGGTCTCCACCAGGGCAGGGCAGGTTGTGGCCTCCTGGTGGCGCTATAATAGGACAATGTGAAAAGGGTGCCATTTGTTCTTATGCCTTAAATGGCAATTTGATGATTTGAGGCATTTTGTTCCAAAAATGTGTTTTGCAAAAATCCACCTGTTGGTGGCGCTATAACAGGCCAATGTGAAAAGGGTGGTATATATTCCTCAGCCTAGTAGGAAAGTGCGTGAAAGATTTCACGTAAATTGCACACTGCGTTCATGATTTGAGGGTGTTTGTTCAAAACGGGTCAGTCCTGCAAACTTTGAAAGCCAATGTTAGGGCTTTGTGCGGTGCCACTCAAAGTGACTACTGGGTTGTGCTTGATGGATGCATGGGCCAAATATGTACAGTATGTCAGAAGCAGTTGAGGGCTGATCCCCGTGCTGTGAACGCACCAGGACTGTACGCCCCCGTCTCCTCCAAAGCACTCATCACCATCTGAGTAGCCATCCGCTAGTATCCAAATTCCAGCAAATATAATAAATTAACCTGATAAAACAGGGAAAGCATTGGCTATTCAAAATGCATTTTTGAGTGTGAGAACTATATACTGATTTAGAAGCCATTTGTGGAAGCAGCCTCGGGTCTTAATGGGTTAAACAAAATATATGTTTTATTAAACTCAAAAGGGGTTCAGGTTTTAAGTGTGAGGACCAACCACCATTCTACAGCCAGTCAATTTACAACCACAGCAAGGGACAGCTAAGCGCCAGAGGAGACCTGTAAGTTATTTCCCATGTCAACTGTACAAGAACTCATGAAAACAAAACCACACAGCTCACATTCTGCATACATAATGCTATCCAACGTTCTGTTCACGGGCGGTATTACAAGCCAGCTGGTTCACATCTGTCTTTCATTCACAACCCCAGCAAGAGATAGATGGCACAGTTAAGTGTCACAGCACTGCCTCCTTAAGTAAGCCTGCCAGATGTGTGCTGGTGTTGTTCATTAACACGGAGAGTTTGCAGAATATGGCTTAACATGGTCCAATCTAGTGATAATGTTGTTGACTAAAACTATGATAAAAACATTCTTTGTCTGCTACCTTTTTACACTGGTGAAAACAACTGAGCTATGATGACTAAAGCTATGACAATAATTGGCAATTTAGGCATTTAGCAGACGCTGCTCTTAATCCAGAGTGATTTACAGTGAGGAAGAATGACAATTTTGTCACCAAATAAAAACTAAATGTTAGGGAGGTACTAGTGGAGACGAGATCGAGTAGAACTAAGACAAGTCATTTCATGCTTGGTTGCATGCAGGAGTTGTGTTCCGAAAATAGCTGAAATGTAGTGAGACGGTTCGGTAGGAATATGTGTAGGCTAGTGTGTACAAATAAACCTTGTATCTCCATGTTTGAGTATCATTATACAAGAGTCTCGCAGAAAAGTAGTGAAAAGTAGTGAATCTGATTTAGAAGCAATGCAATGTTTTGTGATCTTTTAGATCTGCTATTTTACCTTTTTCAGTTTTGGACCTACAAGGTTTCCCAACATTGACGATAGTTTTAACTTTTTAACAACAACACAAACATTTTTGTTTTAATGAAAGACTTACAGCACCTTTAAAGCAGTGGGTCTCAAACGTTTTCATCCCCCAAATTGATATATATTTGGCTCGTACCCCCATCTGAATAGAGATATTTACGTAAAAATATATTATTATTAATAAAGTTTAAAGCATGGTCTACAGGTCAATTCACTGGTAAATATGATGTTAAATTATTTGTCTCCCACTGTGAATGTGATTTCCACATTATTTAGCTTGCTATTGGTTTTATGGTCCAGTACTTTGCCTTTACTTCAGGTCCTTACTCCTAATGACCAGACGCAGACAGTGAATGATAATGGACGGCCTTACAGCGTATCACAGTTAATGGGCACATTACCTCCGGATTGTCTGACATTTCTGTAAAGTGAAGACTACAGTAGTTCATACTTGCTCGTACAGCTGCGTCGCTCTAGAAAAATGACTGATATTCATCCGATGTGAGTGACATGTTTTTCAGTGAGTAGTTTCCAGTGAGAAGAATTAATCAAAATTGCGACATAATGTGAGCTAGTACATTATTTCGACTTGTTTTGCCGGCAGAATAGGAACTCTAGGGCAGTGGTGTTTTCAAAGAGGGGGATCCTTGAGGGTGTTCCTATTTCTCAGTTTCTACAATATTTATAGGGACAAGTACTATATAAATACACACACACACACACACACACACACACACACACACACACACACACACACACACACACACACACACACACACACACACACACACACACACACACACACACACACACACACACACACACACACACAGTCTTTGATTAGGAGCTGTGTATATTCCCAATGGGCGTGACACCTTCTATACTGTGAATGGAAGAAAACAAATTACATACGGTATAAATATAATGTTTTCGGGGATTCAAATTGTTGCCACTGAATGTTGTTGCACATCCTACTGTACAGTGACAATGTTTTCTCTTTGACAACCTGTCTGTCTGTCTGTCTGTCTGTCTGTCTGTCTGTCTGTCTGTCTGTCTGTCTGTCTGTCTGTCTCTATACTGCTCGCTCCGTGTTCATCTCCTCACTTTGCTGCTGTAGTTTCATGTTGATCAGAAGACTGTGTGTGTGTGTGTGTGTGTGTGTGTGTGTGTGTGTGTGTGTGTGTGTGTGTGTGTGTGTGTGTGTGTGTGTGTGTGTGTGTGTGTGTGTGTGATTTATGATGGAGATGAAAGGAAGGGCAATGGTTAATATTGATGAGTGCTGCCTCTCACCCCTTCTCACCGAGAGATGAGAAACATGGCCTTTAGTCCTTTACACACACACACACACACACACACACACACACACACACACACACACACACACACACACACACACACACACACACACACACACACACACACACACACACTTGCTTGCTTACTTGCTTATGGTTGTCCATCGAATCCGATGATGACGTCCACTTCTATCGGTGAGTACTTTGGTGTCTGAAAAGTCCTATCCTCGACCCACAAGTCCTGTTGCATGTAGGACATGGATATGTGGTGGTAGTGGCAGCAGCAACTATAGATGTCTTCCTTTTGTTTCTCCTCTCCTGTCTCCTGGCTGTCCTTTCCACCTCCAGCATGTTTGTGCCATCTCGGCACAGCTGTTACGGTCAGTAGCCACATCCTCCAGGGCCTCAGGTCTGATTTTGCACTTCCTTAAGGCAGTCTTCATCTGGTCTTTGTAACGCTTCTTGGGTCCTCCAGCAGAGTGCCGACCATGGTGTAGTTGACCATAGAGCACTCTGCGAGGCAGGCGATTGGAGGGCATCCTCATTACATGGCCCAGCCATCGTAGCTGGTGCTGGGTGATCGTGGCCTCAATACTCCTGCAGTTGGTCTTAGCGAGTATGTCAGAATGAGGCACACGATCACGCCATGTAAAGCCTAGGATGCGCTGAAGGCAGCGTATGTGGAACTGCTCCAGGGCCTTGATGTGGCGGCTGTAAGTTACCCAGGCTTCGCAGCTGTAGAGGAGGGTAGTGATGCAGATGGCTTGGTACACAGAGACCTTCATGGAGAGATGAAGGTTTTTGTTTTGGAAGACCCGTCGTCGGAGTCTCCCAAAAGCCATGTATGTGTGTGTGTGTGTGTGTGTGTGTGTGTGTGTGTGTGTGTGTGTTTGTATTTTCCAAAGATTTATGATGGAGATGAAAGGAAGGGCAATGGTTAATATTGATGAGTGCTGCCTCTCACCCCTTCTCACCGAGAGATGAGAAACATGGCCTTTAGTCCTTTACACACACACACACGCACGCACGCACGCACGCACGCACGCACGCACGCACGCACGCACGCACGCACGCAGGCACCCAGGCACGCACGCACGCACACACACACACACACACACACACACACACACACACACACACACACACACACACACACACACACACACACACACACACACACACACACACACACACACACACGCAAAATGTTCCAAGGCTGCATTTGCAGAAAGCCACATATACTTGTGCACCCTCATGTTGGCACTGCCACAGTGCCACTGTACGAACCTACACTAAAATACATCCATGATGCAAGTTCTCTCTCTCTTTCCTTGTGTGCGTGTACAATATTCTGAGATGTAGTGGAGTAGAAGTATAAGTATTGAAACACTAGAGTAAAGTAAAAAAAAAAAGTGTGTAAAAAGTGTACTTAAGAGAGGCTCTCGGGTAGCGCAGTGATAAAGTCCCTGCCCACCACCACAGAGGTTGTGGGTTCGAATGCACTGTGGTGCATCCTGCTTTGACGGGCGTCTATTTGAACACAACACTATAGATGTCTTCCTTTTGTTTCTCCTCTCCTGTCTCCTGGCTGTCCTTTCCACCTCCAGCATGTTTGTGCCATCTCGGCACAGCTGTTACGGTCAGTAGCCACATCCTCCAGGGCCTCAGGTCTGATTTTGCACTTCCTTAAGGCAGTCTTCATCTGGTCTTTGTAACGCTTCTTGGGTCCTCCAGCAGAGTGCCGACCATGGTGTAGTTGACCATAGAGCACTCTGCGAGGCAGGCGATTGGAGGGCATCCTCATTACATGGCCCAGCCATCGTAGCTGGTGCTGGGTGATCGTGGCCTCAATACTCCTGCAGTTGGTCTTAGCGAGTATGTCAGAATGAGGCACACGATCACGCCATGTAAAGCCTAGGATGCGCTGAAGGCAGCGTATGTGGAACTGCTCCAGGGCCTTGATGTGGCGGCTGTAAGTTACCCAGGCTTCGCAGCTGTAGAGGAGGGTAGTGATGCAGATGGCTTGGTACACAGAGACCTTCATGGAGAGATGAAGGTTTTTGTTTTGGAAGACCCGTCGTCGGAGTCTCCCAAAAGCCATGTATGTGTGTGTGTGTGTGTGTGTGTGTGTGTGTGTGTGTGTGTGTGTGTGTGTTTGTATTTTCCAAAGATTTATGATGGAGATGAAAGGAAGGGCAATGGTTAATATTGATGAGTGCTGCCTCTCACCCCTTCTCACCGAGAGATGAGAAACATGGCCTTTAGTCCTTTACACACACACGCACGCACGCACGCACGCACGCACGCACGCACGCACGCACGCACGCACCCAGGCACGCACGCACGCACGCACACACACACACACACACACACACACACACACACACACACACACACACACACACACACACACACACACACACACACACACACACACACACACACACACACACACACACACACACACACACACACACACACACGCAAAATGTTCCAAGGCTGCATTTGCAGAAAGCCACATATACTTGTGCACCCTCATGTTGGCACTGCCACAGTGCCACTGTACGAACCTACACTAAAATACATCCATGATGCAAGTTCTCTCTCTCTTTCCTTGTGTGCGTGTACAATATTCTGAGATGTAGTGGAGTATAAGTATAAGTATTGAAACACTAGAGTAAAGTAAAAAAAAAAAAGTTAGGCTTTTTTTTTAAGAGAGGCTCTCGGGTAGCGCAGTGATAAAGTCCCTGCCCACCACCACAGAGGTTGTGGGTTCGAATGCACTGTGGTGCATCCTGCTTTGACGGGCGTCTATTTGAACACAATGGTCCGTGTTTGAGGGGGGAGGGCCGGTGATATTGCATGTGTACTCCTGGACAGCATCTGTCAGCAGGGAGTGTTGGATGGGAGGAGCAGGACGAAGGCTCCTCATCCTCCTAGTGGGGGCTCCTCACTGGCAGGTGAGTCAGTAGGATACAACATCAGTGTCAACACAGAAATTTGTCTGGGGAGGAATCAATGGCATAACAACAAATTGTGGAGGTAAAAGGATAATTGGCTGCTTTAGAAAACAAAAGTGTACTTAAGTACATTATTTGAGTACATGCACTCGGTTACTTTCCACCACTGGCTGCACATTGAGTGTCCAGTTTTCCCCCAACTCAACAACAGCAGGGCTTGTCCTGAACTGATTCATTCGTACAGAGGCCTGCTGCCATTGGACGGCTGTAATAGATTCCTAGGCAAGCAGTAGCTCATTCATCACACTTACAAACAGAAAGCAGACAGAATAGAAAGGGGGAGGCCATTAAGGAGAGTAATCCACAGCTGCTACAAAGAGCATATACACTTTCATTTACACTTGAACCCTATAGAGCGTCGCAGTCCCGCCCCCTTTCATGACGACGCCAGGCCCAGGAAATGAATCCCAATGCATTTTTCCCATAGACATTTCAAAAAGTATTTATTTAAAGACCTTTTAAGCGGCGTACGAAGCCAACTCGAGTCGTGACAAATCATGAGAACAAACACAATATTTTGGACCAAACAAATAATTACAAAGAAGAAAAACAACAAAAAAAGTGTTGTAACCTGCCGTTTTTTTCTACTTTCTAATTCTTTGTTTGGCCCAAAACATTGTGTTTATTGTCATGATTTGTCACGACAAGAGTTGGCTTTGTCCGCGGCGTAAACGTCTTTAAATAAATACTTTCTGAAAAGTCTATGAGGAAAATGAACGGGGATTTATTTTCCGGGTCTCTCGAGGGGGCGGGACTGCGACGCTCTATAGCAGTTTTAAGTATTTCCAGTTGTCAGTACTTCTACTCCACTAGAGATCAGAGACAAATATTGTACATTTACTCCACTACAATTATTTGCAAGCTTTAGTTACTTTGTAGATTTTGATTATAGATTTTGATTATTTTTACAAAACATACATTATCCACTTCAGCCCACATACATTTTGGCCATTTTGAAATACCGACCTAAAAGCTAACAATGTGTCGCAATGTGACGATCAGCAGATCTACAAGCTCATATCGTGTTGCCCTATATGTTGCCCTATGCCCTATGTTTAAGCACGAGAGGGTGTTCTTTATCGTCATTAATGCATGCCTGCATTATCTTTTGTATCTTTTGCAGCAGCTACAAACGTTGGATTTGCTTTGTACAGTAGCTTCACGTCACTGGCTTCCATTGACAATGAACTATAGACTGTATCTTTGCATCTGCCCGTGTGAATGCGCATGGTGAAATCAGCCCTCAACGGCTTCTGACAGAAATGTGCCCTGTACGCCTGGGTGAGTTCCGAAAGGCAGCGCAGAAGCGCATTAATGACGATAAAGAACACCCTTGAGAGTAATATTGCAATTATACAGCAGTTACCCTTAAAACTAAGATAATCACTAAAATATCATATTTCTTTAATGACAGATGTAGCCACTACGACCACAAATGTCACAAGATACTCGCTAGCCTAGCAACCCAGTCTGCTGCGCTCTGGGAGAACAGAGCAGCTGATTTCTTTGTTTTGATTAGTTCTATACTTATACTAGTGTCGTTTAAGCTCGAAACGAGCTGTTGTATAATATGAGTTTGTAGATCGGTTATATTCACCAAAGAGATTTGGTTTAGAGATAAATACTAGCAGACCTAGTAATAGAGCCCTGAGCAAAAGTACAGCATGTAGTGTAATGTATTGGATTGTTGTGAGCTTGTAGATCACCCATTTTGGGTAAAATACATTTTATGTAGGCTATATGGAAATTCTAGCAGTCCTAGTATAGAGCCCTGTGTCACGTTCCGTGACATGTTTTGTATTTTCTTGTGTTCCTTGGTTTTTAGTTACTGTATTCCTGTGATTTTGTAGTATTGTTTCTCAGTTGCGGTTTGGTTTTACTTTACACCTCTGTGCATTTTTTTTGTAATTTGTGTAGCCTCCCTGTCTGCCCCTAGTTCTGTAGGCTACCTGTCTTGTCAAACCTTGTGATTAGTCTAGTTTTCTCCACCTGTGTCTTGTGAGTCTCCCAGCCAATCCCTGTGTTGATTTGTCAGTTGTGTTCACTGTTCACCTGCGTCCAGTTAGTCCTTGTCTATTTATATGCCCTTGTGTTTTCAGTTCTCTGTTGATTTGTTACATGTAGTCATTGTGTTCAGTCCTGTTTCCTTGTGTTGTAGACTCCTAGAAGCTTGATTTCCCAGTGTTTCCTTGTGCCTGTTCCTGAGTTCTTCGTTGTTATAGACCCCTTGCATTTGAACCATCCTGCTCTGCTTCACTGTCTGTGCTTAAGGTCCTACACCTCTCTGGCCCGCGCCGTGACACCCTGGGGACGCCCATCAATGTATACATTAAATTAACATGCTGTGCACGAAGAGAAAGCTGTTTGCATCAAAACGGAAAGAAAAATAATTAATGAAACACTTATCATTCTAGGCGCACTACTGTACACAGTGTGTGTGTGTGTGTGTGTGTGTGTGTGTGTGTGTGTGTGTGTGTGTGTGTGTGTGTGTGTGTGTGTGTGTGTGCACTCATGCATCTGTGCATGTGCGTGTCGTTTGTAGAGGTCAGTTCTTTGACAGCGTTGGTATTTACCACCCTAAGCTCACTGCACGCACGCGTGTGTGTCTTCTTAAACAGTCACATCACGATTTGCCCACTCACACTGTTCTTGCTGAGGCAGTGGAGTGTGTCCAATGCGCTCAACACACACACATGCACGCAAGCGCGCGCGCGCGCACACACACACACACACACACACACACACACACACACACACACTTGGCGTGCACGCGTTTGCACAAACTATCGATCTGGCCCTTCAGACGGTCAGGGTTGATGGATGGACACTCCCCTGCTTCTATTTATACCTGTGAGTGCCTCTCGCTGTGGGTCTTGTGTGCTCTCTGTGTGTGTGTGCGTGCGTCCGTGTGTGCGTGCGTGGGTGCGTGCGTGCGTGCGAGCGAGCGAGTGTGTGTGTGCCTTGCTGTGGGTCTTGTCCATGGAGCAACCCCACAAGTGCAAGAAAATCGTTCATAGGGAAGCAACACAATTTACGTGTGTGTGTGTGTGCGTGCGTGCGTGCGTGCGTGCGTGCGTGCGTGCGTGCGTGCGTGCGTGCGTGCGTGCGTGCGTGCGTGCGTATGTGCGTGGTCCTTGGTCCTTTATTGTTATTGTTAGTTTTTTCTTGTTCTCCTTCTCCTTCTTCCGCCAAAAATAGCAGTTCTGGCTGAACCGTGCAGTCGGTTTTCGTGAAATTTGGAAATATGGTAGAGGGCCATGCCAAACGTTGAGGATGCTTAGCCCACAACCATTGGCCAAAGGGTGGAGCTATAGCACTCAATTGAAAATGCAAACTTTCTTATATGTGTATCTTCGATACACATATGCGTCTCCTCATGCCGAACAAGTTTTGTGCTCTTACTTTTGACCTCTGACCTCTAGTTCACCCGCCATTTTGAATTATATGAAAATCCATTCAAATGCATCTCCTCCCAGGATCTGTGATCAAAATGCACGAAAAGTTCTACACGTGAACCTATACGGACATGGGAAAAAATAGTACGTTTTTTAAGTGAAATAATTAAGGTTTTATGAGCCAATGAAAATTGCCGTTTTGTCCCTAATACATACATGCAACTTTAGCACTGCCAATAGCACTGAAACCAGCCTTAAAAAAATATGAACAGCGAACACACTGTAGTAATGAATAATGGACAGGACACACATAATTGTCATCACAAACACTGAATGATTCTGCTGTTGACAATAGAACAACTGATTGTGTCTGGATAGCACAGTAGGTAGAGCTACCGCCATTGGAACACAAGGTCATGGGTTGGAAGCTCCTGGGAGATTTCCTTCCCGAGCTGTTCTCCTAATTATCTCTTAAGTGAGAACAGTTCAGTACAGTAAGAACACTATCTGACATGGGTATGGTGTGTACCTCTTACGAACTCTTTTGTCCTGCATTGTGCATGTACTGTCGAGAGTGTATAATATTGTATATTTTGTTCATTATTGATGGTGTTTCTTTAGGGGCCTAGTGTAGTGGTTAGAGCATATGCCTTTCATGCGGAAGGTTGTGGGTTCTAGTAATGGGAACTTTCGTGCATTTCAGTGAACGGTTCGGTCGTTCGGTCGTTCGGTTACTGCCGTAAGCTCTAGAATCTCCTGCACGGACCCACCAGTCACTCCAACGAGTAGTTCAACCATGTTCCATACTCAACAGCGGAACACCGCGTAACGCACCTTGAGGGAACTCTATTGGCCGAGCCAGGCCGATCGTCCTTCCAGGCAAGGGAGGGACGGGGTCCAATCTCTTCTGGTTCAGCAGTAGTAGCCATTTTAGTTATTTTTTCCTACAGTCGAGTAGCAGAGTAGCACAGTCAGTTAGCATCGAACATTTGCGGTCGTAATAGGTAAAATACGGCATTAAGAAATTATGAATTATGATCGAAAATCTTAGTTACAAATTGTAACTAAGATTTTCGATCATAATTCATATTTTTTTTAATTATGCCCGGGTAGAAGACATCATCACTGGGTCTGACTCTGCCATAACGGAATAGTTACCCTTAAAAAAACACATCCATTCATTGTTGTTCATTGTATTCATTGTAACTTACACTGGTGGGTTTCTGAACTGCCCACGGCCCTCCTATGAACACAGACGGAGTAGAAACAATTGTGGCATTTTATCATGATTATTATTTTGTGAGGACCTAGTATATAGAAAAGTATATTGAAAAGTGGTGAAAGTGGTCCTTTAAGTCTTTTGAAAAATTGTAGTGGAGAGAAAAGTACAATATCTGAGATGAACTGATTAGAAGTATAAAGTATACAAAAATGTTCAAATAAGCAGCACCAGGAGGGGGTGGGGCGGAGGTGAGCGGGCGGGGTCGACATATGCACTTACTGAGCTACATTCAAACCACTTGCCTTGTGTCTGACACTTGACTTGTGTCTGAACACTGCTTTGATGGATGTATTCTGCCCCCCCCTCCCCCCATCAAACAAAATGTTTGGTCAAACCATATGGGCTTCCATTGGAACTGCACTGGAGCGGCCATTAAACACAGACACAAGACAAACACAAGACAGGTGTCTTGAATGACTGAATGCAGCCCAGTAAGGCCACCCCCTCCTGGTGCTGCGGCCATCTTGCATCCTAAACACATGTGAGAAGGGTGGGGCCGAGAAATAATTATGTGAATGTATGCCCTGTAAATGTTTTGTGAGAAGCAGACAAGATTTAGCTATTTTTTCTTTCAAGAAAGGTGCCAGCAGTTGTCATCTTTAGGGCTGCAGCTATGGATTCTTTTCAAAGCCATCATTCAATTACGTTTTCGATTAATAAAATAACCAATCATAATCAATGTTTTTAAAATAATTTGTTTTAATTTATTTGACATTTACACTGAAAATGTGCAAATGCTTTTTCATAAATCATAATCTACTGAAATTATTAGTATGATTAACCATTTAATCCCTATTTTATACTTAAAACATTTAAAGAAACAAGTGACATTTCTTAACTGTTGTCTTCACTGTTGCACCCCTGCCATCTTCAGTAAAGTCAACCATAATATAAAGTGGGAGAATATTGAGCTACACAAACTGATTCAGTGGAGTTTTAATATTATCCCCCAAAGTCTTTGAATATGCAAAATGTCTGCTCATGCTCCCCTCTCTAATTGTGTGCCACAGAGGATTTTGTCTTGCATAACACCCCTTTATGCAGGCTTCCAGGACCCGTGAAAAAAATCCTAGTTGATCCATGCAATATCATGACTTTCAAAACAACATAGTATTGTAAATACCGGTACATACAATGCTACTACTGTACATTATCAGTGTTTATTTAACTCTGAGAGTCTGAAGATGAGCTTAAGTTACACTGTCAGAGAGTTAGGGTTTATTTATATACTCAGTGGACCAGCAGGGTACCCCAGGGCTCTATACTTGGTCTACTTCTTTTTCCCCCTTCCCTACTTCAAATCTCTTGGCCAAATTAGGTGATCTACAAGCTCACAAAAAGATGCATTGTGAAGTTGTAGATTGCCTATTTTCGGCAAAAATTCGCTCCGGAATAGGAACTGCAGGGTACTTGGATTCAGAAAGAGTGACACATGAAGTTGTAGCACTTTGGATTCAGAAAGAGTGACACATGAAGTTGTAGCACTCTATAACTCTATGTTATAGAGTGTAAACCTACAGGATCGAGTGATGGCTGTAATGTGTGCTTTGAACGAGAGCTGACTGTCCGGGACAACAGCGAGGTTCTTAGCTGTTGGGACTGAGTTACCAAGGCGTTGTCTACCCGCATGGGGCAGGACTTAGCTGGGAAGAAGATAAGCTCAGTCTTGTCTGAGTGGGGTACAGAGGCCGCCTGGGAACCAGAAGGTCACAAGTTTGACCCTCGGCTCGTCCATCTACAGTATTTGTCGTCAAGTGCCCTTGAGCAAAATAGTTAACTACTGTACCAACAGCTCCCCACTGAGGGCTCTCCTCTCCGCTATAAGCTGAAAAGTCATCTTGTCCACCTCAGTGACCTCACCCCCTATAGCACTTCACTTTCCCTGTACCCCTCCCGTCCTGCCAACTTCTGCCTCTGTCTCACTATAGCGACTGACCAGTACAGGGCTACCATGGTCAGTCGTTTCTTTTAGATTTTTTTTCTTGACCACAATGTTAAGCATGTAATATAGTTATTTAAACAGATGCGAGGTTCATTGTTTAACACTTCTAGAGCTAGAGTTCCCTGCCTTCCATTTCCCCCCCAAACCGGGAGGTATAATTTTACATTACTACCTCACACTGTCACATCTGATCTCTCTTTAGAAGCGTTTATATTCCAAACGAGATGCTTGGTTAAAGGATAATTCCATGCTAGAATGCTTTCTTACCTTTCGTTGCAGTTACACCAAAGTACACAAAAGTGGTCATTTTGTGCAAAAACACATTATTGGAGAGATCTCGCAAGACTTCGTGAGCTCCATCCACTTGCATGGAGCTCATGAAGTCTCGCGAAATCTCGCGATAGACGAGACTTCACGCTAAGATAATAATAATAATAATAATGGATTTTATTTATAATGCACTTTACATTCCTCAGAATCTCAAAGTGCTACAGTAGGCATAATATATGAAACAATAGGTAAAAGCAGGAGAAACTAGAAAAAGTGCCCTTCCGGGCACAGGTCTCCACCAGGAGGATAGGAGTGTGTGTGATGTTTGGCAAGGATGTTTAGGAGGATGTTTTTTTTTTTTTTTGATGATTTGAGGCATTTTGTTCCAAAAATGTGTTTTGCAAAAATCAACCTGTTGGTGGCGCTATAACAGGCCAATGTGAAAAGGGTGGGATATATTCCTCAGCCTAGTAAGAAAAAGTGTGAAAGTTTTCACGTAAATTGCATGCTGCGTTCATGATTTGAGGCTATTGTTCAAAACGGGGCAATCTTGCAAACTGTGAAAGCCAATTATAGCCAATTAGGATGGAATATGAAATATCGGACAGATCCAACTTGAGCACATGACCATAGAGATACTGTGTAACGATTTGTGAGATTTTTGGACAGAATCTGGAGGAGTAATATCAAAAAATGTGTTTTACAAAAGTCGGCCTCCTGGTGGCGCTATAAAAGGCAGATGCGGAAAATGCAGGTCAAAGGTTTGTCCTTGGCCTCTAGGGAGTGTGCATGCAACGTTTCACGCAGATCGGTGCAGTTGTAGGTCAAAAATGTGAAAAGCTGCCTCATGGTGGCGCTATAACTGGCCGTTCTGGAAAATGTGGGGCAGAGGTTCATCGTTGGCATCCAGGGAGTGTGTGTGCAAAGTTTGGCATCGGCCGGGTTAACGGTGCCGGAGATTAGCTGTACACAGACGGACGGAAGGACACACACACGGACGGACGGACACACACACGGACGGAGTGCAAAACATACTCTCTCCCCATGCCTTCGGCCTGGTGGAGACAAAAAAAGAACATTACATGATTAAAAGCAGGAAACAAAAAACAACAGTTAACTAGAAAAAGTGCCCTTCCGGGCACAGGTCTCCACCAGGAGGATAGGAGTGTGTGTGATGTTTGGCAAGGATGTTTAGGAGGATGTTTTTTTTTTTTTTTGATTATTTGAGGCATTTTGTTCCAAAAATGTGTTTTGCAAAAATCAACCTGTTGGTGGCGCTATAACAGGCCAATGTGAAAAGGGTGGGATATATTCCTCAGCCTAGTAAGAAAAAGTGTGAAAGATTTCACGTAAATTGCATGCTGCGTTCATGATTTGAGGCTATTGTTCAAAACGGGGCAATCTTGCAAACTGTGAAAGCCAATTATAGCCAATTAGGATGGAATATGAAATATCGGACAGATCCGACTTGAGCACATGACCATAGAGATACTGTGTAACGATTTGTGAGATTTTTGGACAGAATCTGGAGGAGTAATATCAAAAAATGTGTTTTACAAAAGTCGGCCTCCTGGTGGCGCTATAAAAGGAAGATGCGGAAAATGCAGGTCAAAGGTTTGTCCTTGGCCTCTAGGGAGTGTGCATGCAACGTTTCACGCAGATCGGTGCAGTTGTAGGTCAAAAATGTGAAAAGCTGCCTCATGGTGGCGCTATAACTGGCCGTTCTGGAAAATGTGGGGCAGAGGTTCATCGTTGGCATCCAGGGAGTGTGTGTGCAAAGTTTGGCATCGGCCGGGTTAACGGTGCCGGAGATTAGCTGTACACAGACGGACGGAAGGACACACACACGGACGGACGGACACACACACGGACGGAGTGCAAAACATACTCTCTCCCCATGCCTTCGGCCTGGTGGAGACAATGAACACGAGGTCAGGGAATAGAATCAGTGGGTTTGGGGGAAGGCCTTATTAAAAAGGTAGGTCTTTAGTCCTCTCTTGAAACAGTCGATTGACTGTGGCACTCTCAAGTGTGGGGGGAGAGCATTCCACAGTTCAGGGGCAGCTGTGCAGAAGGCCCTGTCACCCATGGTGCGCAGGTTGGCCGTGACGGGGTTGAGGCAGTATGTGTTTGATGAGCGGAGGGTGCGGGTCGAGGGTTTCAGGGAGACTAATTCTTTGAGGTAGAGGGGGGCGTTTCCGTGGACGCATTGGTGGGTGAGCAGGGATATTTTGTATTGTGTTCGGAACGCGACGGGGAGCCAGTGAAGTGAGCGGAGGATGGGTGTGATGTGTTCTCGTTTGCGCACTCTCATCAGGATCCTAGCAGCGCTGTTTTGGATGTATTGGAGCCTTTGAAGGCTCTTGCTAGGGATCCTGATGAGAAGTGCATTACAGTAGTCCAGCCTGGAGGAGACGAAGGCGTGGACGAGTCTCTCTGAGTCAGCTAGCGTGAGTGTTGGTCGGAGTTTTGAGATGTTTCTGAGGTGGAAAAAATAAGTTTTGCAGATATGTCTGATGTGGGGCTCGAAGTTGAGGTGAGGGTCCATTTTTACTCCCAGGTTGGTGACAACCGGTGAGAGGGGGAGGTCCTGTCCAGAGAAAGATAAGCTCAGTCTTGTCTGGGTTTAGCTTGAGGTGGGTTAGAATACATCCACTGTGAGATGTCAGCCAGCCATGCAGTGATGCGCTCTTCCACCTGAGTAGCAGAGGGGGGAGGATAGAAACAGTTGAGTGTCATCGGCACAGCAGTTATAAGATAGATTCTGAGCAGGGATATTTAGTGTACAGGTGAGAAAAGGAGGGGACCAAGTACAGATGCCTGTGGGACCCCAGTTAGGAGGGTTCGTGGGGATGCCAGCAAACCCTGCCAATAAACCTGGTAGGTCTGGTCGGTTAGGTAGGAGGAGAACCACTTTAGTGCCGTCCTGGCGATGCAGCTAGGGTATCCAGAAGCAGCTGGTGGTTCACTGTGTCAAATGCTGCTGATAGGTCTAGAATAATCAGCACTGCAGAGTGTGAGACAGACTGGGCAGCATGTAGTGCTTCTGTGACTGCAAGGAGTGCAGTTTCTGTGGAGTGGGCAGGTTTGAATCCTAACTGGTTGGGATCCAGCAGGTTGTCCTGTGAGAGATGGAGAGAAAGATGGTTAGAGACAACACGTTCAAGAGTTTTAGAAAGAAAGGAGACAACACGTTCAAGAGTTTTAGAAAGAAAGGAAAGGAGTGGTCTGTAGTTCTTGACAACTGAGGGGTCAAACGTTGGTTTCTTGAGGAGTGGGTTTACTGGGTCTGACTTGAAGGCAGATGGGACCCAGCCTGAGGTTACCAAGGTGTTGATGATGGAGGTGATGAAGGGGAGCAGATCAGGTGCGAGCGATGGTCTGGAAGCTTGGTGGTGGGACAGGGTCGAGAGAACAGGTGGTAGACACAGATTCAGAGTAAGAAGTTGTCACTATGACAACATGACCATAAACAAGCTATGCCCAAATATGGAGTGTCGTGTCTAACCTCAATTTGTCGTCATGGCACAAAAAAATCAGTCAGCGCATAATGTATATGGGCATAAAGGGACAAGGACACTTACAGAGATCTCCAAATATGGGCATAAAGGGACAAGGACTGACACTTACAGAGATCTCCATATATGGGCACTATGACTCAGACATATTGGTCGGATCAACAATGCGGCCCGGACCTATAGTTAGGAAAATATGCATACATTCAGCAAAATGGAGGACTATTTGGCAAAATGTATGAACATTTGGTGTGAATGAACATTCGTTAAAAGTGGTTGAACGTTAGGCAAAAATAAATGGACATTCTGCAAAAACGGTAGATCTACAAGCTCATGACATATCACGACGGGTTGTGAGCTTGTAGGTCTGCTAATTATGCTATTTGACGTGCAAACTAAATGTGTTTAAAACCAAAGCTAGATAACAAGCACTGATGGATGAGCAGGCGTGTCCACTGACATGTTCTGCACTTCTCTGCACGTCTCCCCCGAGATCCAGAGATCAGCAACAGGGTCAGGATATCATTTTTACCGCAGTGAGAAGAAAAAAATTTCTCTTTCTCTCTCTATTTTTGGGGCGGCCGTAGCTGAGTGGGGTACAGAGGCCGCCTGGGAACCAGAAGGTCACAAGTTCGACCCTCGGCTCGTCCATCTACAGTATTTGTCGAAGTGCCCTTGAGCAAAATAGTTAACTACTGTACCAACCCCCCACTGAGGGCTCTCCTCTCCGCCATAAGCTGAAAAGTCATCTCGTCAGACTCCACCTCAGTGACCTCACCCCCTAGCACTTACCCCTCCCTTCCTGCCAACTTCTGCCTCTATCTCACTATAGAGCGTCGCAGTCCCGCCTCCTACCAGGGACCAGGAAATTAATCCCAATGCATTTTTCCCATAGACATTTAATCGTTTGCCCGCCAGGAACATAGGAATATTAACACGTAGAATCTTGTAGCCTGCCACAAACGGAAAAGCCGTTTTAACAGCGATGTATTCATTAATGCATGTTTTAATACGATCGTATCGAAATCTACCGTCCGTTAGCTTTGTTATGCTTCTGACCCAATGGGCGCGGCCATTTTGAAAATGCGCGCACATCCACTTACATTGCCGGCTCTGTTTTCAGACGGCTTTATCTCACAGAAGCGACATTGCAGGGGTCGCTTTGTCCCAGACAAGCGTTTTCAACGGCCTGTAGCAGGCGCTGTGATACTCGTGGTCCACTTTTTCCACCACCGACCGAGAGAACAAGCACCAGCTTCGTCAACACACACGGAATGGTTTCATAGTAAAATGCGATTACGGATATTTGGCTCTTCAAAGTAAGTGTCACGCGCGATAAAACCCTGGCAGGACGCGACGGAGGGATTAAATAATGGTAGCGGTAAATGGTTATACAAGTATTTATTTAAAGACGGTTACACCGCGGACAAAGCCAACTCGAGTCGTGACAACTCATGACAACACAAACAATATTTTGGACCAAACAAATAATTACAAAGAAGAAAAACAACAAAGAAAGTGTTGTAACCTGCCGTTTTTTTCTTCTTTCTAATAACTTTTTCGGCCCCAAACATTGTGTTTGTTGTCATGATTTGTCACGACTCCAGTTGGCTTTGTCCGCGGCGTAAACGTCTTTAAATAAATACTTTCTGAAATGTCTATGAGGAAAATGAACGGAGAATAATTTCCTGGTCCCTGGTAGTAGGCGGGACTGCGACGCTCTATAGCGACTGACCAGTACATGGCTTCAGTCGTTTCTTTTAGGTTTTTTTTCTTGACCACAATGTTAAGCATGTAATATAGTTATTTAAACAGATGCGAGGTTCATTGTTTAACACTTCCAGTGTGCCGGAAGTTTTCAAAATAAAGGCGCTAGAGTGCCCAGCAGATGAGGCAGATTTTACTCTGAAAAGCTAGAGTGCCCTGCCTTCCATTTCCCCCCCAAACCGGGAGGTATAATTTTACATTACTACCTCACACTGTCACATCTGATCTCTCTTTAGAAGCGTTTATATTCCAAACGAGATGCTTGGTTAAAGGAGAATTCCATGCTAGAAGGCTTTCTTACCTTTCGTTGCAGTTGTTAGGTCCACACCAAAGTGCACAAAAGTGGTAATTTTGTGCAAAAACGCATTATTGGAGAGATCTCGCGAGACTTCGTGAGCTCCATCCACTTGCATGGAGCTCATGAAGTCTCGCGAAATCTCGCGATAGACGAGACTTCACGCTTTACGGCTGGAACACAGCAATGGGGTTACTATGCAGTAAAGTGTCATGCTACACATACTGTTGACATTATGAAGAGAGGATTTATACCGATTTTCGAGTGATGGAAATAAGCGAATTAGCACTAAAACTCAGCACCCCATTCATGGCTTATGGTGGGGTGGGGGAAATAGCTAATAATGCGTTTTTGCACAAAATGACACCAGGACCACTTTGGTGCAGACCTAACAACTGCAACGAAAGGTAAGAAAGCCTTCCTTCTAGCATGGAATTCTCCTTTAAGTCAGAAATGAGGACGGAACATTGCCGTTCTGATCAAAACCATGGACAGCGATGTAGATTTAGAGAGAATAGACAGTTTTGTCGGGCCGTAACCCATAAACAAGGAAGTGAACGGCTGTGTGCATGCGCGAAACATGACGCTGAACGCTGCACAACGGCCCTGTCAAAAAATAGATTTTAGCGATCCAGTTTTATATAATTAAAAAAGACCCTAAGACGTCCCCACACGTCCTGGGTCCTCTGCGGGTGTATTTATAAAGACGCGTGGTGGAGACGTCTTGAGCTTAAGATGTTAACTGGCATCTGTTAGGTCTATTGTTTAGTTTAAATGTACATATTCTACTTTTGACAGGATATTGTTTAGACTGATGTTTGGTTATTGGTATACCTGTAAATCCTATTCCTGATGCACTACACGTTCTCAATAATCACAATGTGATTATGTTGCTTATCGTAAATTGATCTGGTTAGTCTAAATGGGGACTGCTATCACATAACTCATAACTCTGACATCACATTACTATACATGTATGTGTCTTTGCGTGCGGTTAGAGATAGCCAGTGTTAGTAATGCGGTGAGTCGGACCAATGCGCTGTCGGAATAATCACATGGCACCAGTCATGCCTGCTTTGTAATTGTAAATTGTCCTCTCCTGTCTTCCTGTGTGTTTGTGGTGGTCCACACCTGTGTATCCATCCCACCTAACAGTGCTTCAGACAAGCCAGCGCTGGTATAGGCTGCCTGGTACCATGCAGGAGAAAAACATTTAATATTTAATGTTGAATTTGTCCGTTTGTATTATTATTCTAGTTGTATACTGTAGCTCTCATGTGGAAATGGTGTGTGTGTGTGTGTGTGTGTGTGTGTGTGTGTGTGTGTGTGTGTGTGTGTGTGTGTGTGTGTGTGTGTGTGTGTGTGTGTGTGTGTGTGTGTGTGTGTGTGTGTGTGTGTGTGTGTGTGCGTGCGTGCGTGCGTGCGTGCGTGCGTGCGTGCGTGCGTGCGTGCGTGCGTGCGTGCGTGCGCCAACAGATCTCCATGTTTGACGCTTCAAGGATTTGAATCAATAATTTAGACACATCTGCTCACCTGTCTGCTGTTCCACTTGACACCTCTCGAGTATGACTTTGAACTCTCTCTTCTTAATCTCACTGACTCTTACTTGAACTGTCGGCATGACACTCTTATCGTTTCTTTCAGGAATTGTTTGTTCTCTTTCTTTCTTTCTATCTTTCTTTCTTTATTTCTTTCTTTTGAAGACCTTTTGATGATTAAAAAAAACAAAACATTTAAAACGTTTTCATGGACCAGGCTGCAATTGGAAATGCCAAAAGCATTCACAGTACATTTATTTTTCTGAATCAGGATCAATCAATCAATCAATCAATCAATCAATCAATCAATCAATCAATCAGTCAATATACATTGTATTAAGGTCCTATGTAGGCC
>NC_136792.1:35430206-35490206 GCF_951216825.1 Electrona antarctica | reverse complement strand
TCTCTGATGAATAGTTTTATCCCCCAAACCAGTTTATAGCCTCAGCATAGCCAGTTGTCATAATCTGTCGGCAATATTCCACACATTTTGATGGGACTTGTATGTTGGGTGACTCTATTGATGGGTGTGTATGTGTGTGTGTGTGTGTGTGTGTGTGTGCGTGCGTGCGTGCGTGTAAATGTGTCTTGAATTGATGAATTTCTCTCAAGTGAATCTTGACTTTGACTAATGAAGGAGAATATTATGTTATACAGTTTTAGATGGAGCAAACACAGGGGAGGGAGCACACGCCAGCGTTGATGAGGTGCTGACCACGGCAGATTTTAATGTTGGGAAGGAGGAGGCGGCGCATCTCTTCGATGCAAAACAAACATATTAAGTATACGCTGGCATTTTGACAGCGCAGTTTATTGCTCTGGGGAAGAGCTCAACCAGGTCACATGACCAGGACCTGTTTGGAGGAGACGAAAGGCTTCATGGCCGAGTCCAGAGCACTGCGGTAGTCGTCAGGCTGACCTGCGTGCAGCGCGTGCAGTCAGCTTCCCCCTGGCGGACCAGGGAGCACAGCTCCTCCAGCGTGACTCTGAAGGCCCCCCTGTCATCGTTTGCGTGATCCTTATTCCATCGCGTGACCCAAAAGCCATGCACTTCCACGTTCTTAAAAATGCTTGTGGGAACAGTGACGGGCTATGGCCTTCAGGCCGCCGCAGAGCTGCGTGAGCTCTGGCATGTCTCGTATGACGTTGATGGTATTGATTCCCCTCGCAGCGGCAATCTGTATAACAGCCTGACCTACTCCGCTGTTGGCTACATTCTGGATGAACGTGTCACCTGGCCTGAGGTCCTTGAAGTCAGCCAGCATCCTGAAGGCAGTGCATGTGTTGACCCCCAACGCACAGCAAAGGAATGTCTTTTGGCAGCGAAATGACCTCTTCATCTGCTAGCAGCGCCGCTGTCCTCCAGGTCCCCAGCCCGGCGTCTCTGGGAATAATCCAGTCTTCCACTTTGAGAGATTTCACCTGGCTCCCCAGTTCCATGACCTCAGCCACGCCCTCATTGCCCCCCACTGCCGGGGAGTCAGGGAGGATGGCGTACTTGCCTTGAATCATGTTGATGTCTGAAGGATTGATCGGGGCTGCCAGCATTTTGACAAGAACATCTGTCGCACCTATGGAGGGCAGGTCCACGTTCTCCAGCTGTACAACATGAGAAGGGTCACCGTGGTTCCTGTACAACATGAGAAGGGTCACCGTGGTTCCTGTACACCAGCTGTACAACATGAGAAGGGTCACCGTGGTTCCTGTACACCAGTGTGGTTCCTGTACACCAGCTGTACAACATGAGAAGGGTCACCGTGGTTCCTGTACACCATGAGAAGGGTCACCGTGGTTCCTGTACACCAGTGCCGAGCAGATTTTAGTAGTACTTACGTGCACTTCTGTGCGCTGCTGCTACCAATTGTTTTCGCCTAGCAGTTGCGAAGGTCGTCTGATGTCTGGAACGACACGACACGACAGCTTGAGAGAGCTTCATTTTACAAGTCTATTTTTGTAGGTACATTTTGTTATTGCTTGCACAGTATCACCAATGAGCACATTTGAGCCCATAATATAGGATATGAAAACCAATCTGTTTGAATACGTTACATGATGCCTGTCCCTAATGACCTCATCAGCCTAACATTATGGTGTAAACATGTTGATCTAATGTGGCCGATCTATTGACATGGAATGCTCTCTAATAAAGACTTTGTGTTAATAGGCGAGGATCAGCCAAAAATAGCAAGCTCAGAACGTGTCACAACGTGACTTTGTAGATTAGCATGGCTATTTTCTACATAAAGATATAGATTTGGTGTAGAGGGAAACAAAAGAACGGACCAAATGACTATAGAGGACACCGGTCTAGGAGGGTTTAAGTGGTGAAGGGTTCTTCATAGAGCCTTTAAAATAAATGGTTCTTTAAAGAACCTTGGTTCGTCTTTCTGGAACCAAAAATTGGTCTTCTATGGCAGTGGTTCCCAAACCTTTTAGGCTGTGCACCCCAAGTTACCTCCCGACCTAGCTGACACACCCTCTGGACAGGAAATATACGAACATATTTTTGATATCTCTGCTGTCGGGAAGAAACCACCTAACCAGGAAATGAAAAATATACACTTTTCAGGAAATTAAGAAAACCTTATATTTTGAAAACAAACCAATACTGCCTCATCAAAGTTGGTGTTGTGACTTTTGTGACTGTGAAGAGGTGGTGGAGTTAGTTTAGCAAACAGTTTGAGGGTCCAATGGAGTTAAGAGGTTCTGTCCAAAGCGAATTTTACTACTTTCCATTGGTTCAATATTTTTGAAACAACAGATGTAAAGGTTGCTCAATGGCACTGATTCATGCAAAAAAAATATAACAAAAACCTAAACAAAATCACCAATATATTCATATATTTTAGAATAACATATAGCACCATCATTAGATTAGCCTTTGTCACACACCCGGGTGTTCGCGCACCACAGGGGGTGCACACACCACAGTTTGGGAACCCCTGTTCTATGGAATGGAATCACTGTGAATAACCAGTTTCGGTTCCAGTTGGCACCTTGTTTTTCCTGGTAGGCCTACGCTGGTTTTCAACTTCAGCTATCCTTGACTCAACTCCTGCCCGCAGCCACGGCACATGGAAATCCAGAGGCTACATACTATTCAACTTCCAGTCTATTTATGCCGACAAGAATCTATTTTTTATGAGGGAAATCGGGGCCTTCCAGAATTTCAGAATTTCCAGTGGATGTTTGCTGTGTGGATGGTAGATGAAACACTCGTATAGCCGAGAGAGAAGGCAGAAATACACGAGCCGATGAAATGGGGCCTCTAGACATCAACTGCATGCATGCATGCACTCACACTCACACACACACACACACACACACACACAAACACACACACACACACACACACACACGCACACACACACGCACACGCACACGCACACGCACACGCACACGCATACGCACACGCACACATTACAAATGAGCTAGGGGGAAATAATTTGTTGTACAGAATATATAGAGGCTTTCTCCCAGACAGGTTCAACTACTGTTCATGTGCATGTGTTTATCCATCCTTTAATGAATGTGTGTAGGCCTACTTACTTACTTGCTTGCTTGGTTGCTTGCTTACTGACTGACTGACTGACTGACTGACTGACTGACTGACTGACTGACTGACTGACTACACAACAAACACATTAATTAATCAATTAATGAATGTGTTTGTTAAATTCTTGAGCCCATTATTTAAGCATGTTGGTTTTTCATTCATGTTGTTATGTAGTGGATAATCGCTATGTAACGTGTCCCGCAAATGGTATTTAATTCACACAAAACATACATTTTGTAAAATGTACAATGAAATGAGACGCAAATCAAGCTGGTTTTGATCAAAAACACAGCCTGGAAGAAGAATCCGAGATATTTGGATTCTCACTTTTCATTTTCACTTTTTTGAGAGAGAGATCACATGCAGCGGAACCGGAGTGTTACAGAGTTGTGAACTGTAATCAATCTATATGTGAAATGTGTGTGTGTGCGAGCGAGCGTGCGTGCATGCGCGCGTGTGTGTGTGTTTGAAGTGGTATCTAGAAATCAGGCCACTAATGTGTTTTCTCTTTATTGCCTGACCTTTGTTTTGTTTCCAAGCTTCCATATCTGTCATAGTATGGTGGAACATTGGCGCACTGCTGTATATATCTATTACTCACACATGACATGTGGTTGTTTGCTTGCATGTTTGCCTATACAGTTAAAGCTGTGAGCATTTGAGTATTTCTACAATGTGGTAATGCAACTTTTTACTACAATGTCACTGGTAAAATGTCTTTATTCAAAATTGTACAAAAAGTATTGGCAGCATATAGTGCCACGGTGAAAGTACTTAAATGTTTCAAAATGTGTCAAACCTTTGTTTTGAAAATGGCACATCTACTAGCTCACAATATTTGAGCCAATGCTTAACTATAGTGACTATTTTCAAAGACATGTAATTGATGTATGTTTTGTAATAATGATCTAAATGTATACGAAATAACTTCTACTGAGACATTTATCAGCACTTGCTCAGGGATAGGGGTAGAATAGGAACGTTACATGGTGCAGCTTTAACCACTCAGATGTAGTGAAGTATAAACTTCTAAAGTATTGAAAAATTAGCATACGCAAGTAAAGTAAAATACATAAATTTGTACTTGAGTAGGCCTACAGTACTTTAGTAAGTGTGTGTGTGTGTGTGTGTGTGTGTGTGTGTGTGTGTGTGTGTGTGTGTGTGTGTGTGTGTGTGTGTGTGTGTGTGTGTGTGTGTGTGTGTGTGTGTGTGTGTGCGCGTGTGTGTGTGTTATATGTTAATGACATGTAGAAGATTTAGAACACTTTCCTAGGGGTCTTTATGTGTGTAATATGTGGTTTTAGATATTTTAGATTTTAGCAAATTTAGTGTCCAACATGCGGAAGTCCAAACGGGCGCTCAATGTTAAACTCCAGTGGCACAGGGTTTCCTCCTCATACATCCACGGGTCTGCCTGCAGTCAGACCTCTGACCAGTAGGGCCGAGTGCTATACCTTAAGTAGACCGTTTTTGCCATATTGGTTGTTGATGGTATACCCCAACTTTCAGCAGCTGTCAAAAATTCCCCTAGGGTGGTTGAATAGAAACCATGTTAGTAGACACCCTTACAAACACATTGGTGAAGAAAATTCTTGGTAAGAAATGTATTCCCACATTTTATTAATATCCCCTGACTATATTTTTGTCATGGACTGTGGCTGCAGCTAACGGCCTGGGGGCCAAACGGTATGCTGAATACATCGGCTGCTCTTTGAAGAACCTCAGCATGACTGTGTACAGAGGTGACATCTTTTCAACAGCCTCTGGGGCATTGGTTTTCAAGGTGGGGTCCGGGGACCCCCAGGGATCCTTGGGGAGATTCCAGGGGGTCCCAGGCAGGAGTAGTTAATACAGCATCACAATCATTTGAACCACTTTAACCTTTTATACTTTACAAAAATAGCAGATATACATTACAAGCTTGTAGATCTGCTATTTAAAATTTGAGTTTTTTTACTCAAAGCTTTTCTTCTGAGCTGCTTGTTGTCTGTCTGTGAAAACGACCTCCTGATCGGTAATGTTACACCGCAATCTGACTCTGTGAGCATACAGATGCAACCAAATGTGGTCCATGTAATTGTATCCTCTGGCTCTCAAACTAACAAAAACACCCACAAAGGCCAAAATCTCCATGAATTCAAGGCTGCATCTGCATGGAGTGTATGTAATTGATAGAAAATAAGCTTTTTTGGGGGGTAAACTATACTCCTTTAAGCACGGGTGTGTAGTACAGTCAGTGACATATACAAGAGCCAGCAGTGAGGTGGGGGTGCATGGAGGCTGGCTAGCAGCACACGCTGACCTTCATGGGAACTAACATTTGGACATTATACACAGGGAAAGAAAGGGCAACATTACACACACAATGCATCACGTGACTCACATTTTCTGCTTTAGCAGGTCATATGAAATATAATTTGTTTTAGATTATTATGATTTAGCGTAATGTTCATTTTGTACACTGAAGATGAAATACAGTAGTCCATATACGGTCAAATCTTAACTTAATTTAACTCTGGCCCACCTGTAATTCCTATCAGCGGGCGTGTTTGTATAGAAAGAGGACATTTACACCATTCAATGACAGAACATAGCGTGAAACATAGTTTGAAAGAGGACATGAAGTTAGTTGGTGTGAGAGAAGGAGGCAGAGGACAGGGTGAGATGGACTGGAGGCAGATGAGGCAGATGATTCGCTGTGGCGACCCCTGAAGGGAAAAGCTGAAAGGAAAAGAAGACATCAACATCCAGCTTGTAGATCGGCTATTTTCGGCTTCAGGGTTAAGATAAAACATGGGCAAAATATAAAAAAGGCTTTCCATAAAATCACCGTCTTAGAATGTTGAAGTCCTCACCAGTATAGAATGTGTGTGTGTGTGTGTGTGTGTGTGTGTGTGTGTGTGTGTGTGTGTGTGTGTGTGTGTGTGTGTGTGTGTGTGTGTGTGTGTGTGTGTGTGTGTGTGTGTGTGTGTGTGTGTGTGTGTGTGTGTGTGTGTGTGTGTGCGTGTGTACAGACAGACGCACGCACGCACGCACGCACGCACGCACTGTCTACAGGGCTAATCTTGCAAACCACTGAACCGATCAGCTCCAAATGTCTTGTGCATGCTGCCAGTTGGCCAACTTATAACCTCCAGGCATTTGATTTGATTTAATACTTTTTGAAAAGTATATCTTTTTTTAATTTCATAATTGAAGTCAAAGAGGATGGGGATATACGTCATATGGCAGATGACTGTGTCATAAGATATATCAATGGGTTTCTGAAACTCTTCCCAGACTGATGTTACATGGAGTCTAAGATGGACATTGGCGCCACACCGTTTCATGTGTATATTGTTGTGAAGGGCAGTACAGCCCTGCATGGGCACCAGTCTCTCCAATCTAACGATTGGAGAGACTGATTGGGGTTGTCATTAATGTCATTGGTTGCACCTGTGTGTCGTGAGGTTTGATAAGTGATGTCAGCCTTTCCTGTTCAGTGTAAATAGGGTTTCTCACAGTTCGACAGCACGGACGGATCGTCTCCTGTTCTGTGCCAGAACAAGAGGACTCGTGCCCTCATCATTTACCCACACATCTACACAACCAGCAGCACGACAATATCATGGGTCTTCAAATGGGGGTCTGGGACCCCTAGGGGGTCCTCAAGTTACTACAGTGGGGGGCGCCAAATGTTTGTGTGATAGGAACCTGGTTTGTTTTACCATTAACCATTTGAACCCTAGCATCCCTATATGCTGAGGGGAACATTCGGTGAAAATAGTCCATCTACAAGCTCACAAAGTACAGACTCAGAGCTAAAGGTCAAGTTTAGAAGGTATTAAGCGTTTGAGTGGTTAAATATCTGAAAATACAGCAAAAACACAGCAAACAGAGGGATATAATATAGACTGCAAAAAAGAGTAAAAAAAAAAAGAGAATCATATGTGTATGTTTTCCATGTAGTAGCAAAGTTAGGTGAACCTTGTGTGACCAACTTCACAGTAGGCTATGTTCGGAGATCACATCCGCTGATGCGCTCGGCAACCCTTTGCTCGTACAACCCTTTGCATTGATTTGCGGTCGGTGCAGCTGCCATACCAGGCAGTGAAGCAACAAGTCAGGATGCTCTCTATGGTGCCTCTGTAGAAAGCTTTTAGGACGTTGGGGCCCATGCCAGCTTTCTTGAGTCTTCTCAGGAATTAGAGGCGTTGTGCTTTCTTCACTACCCACTTCGTCTATACTGCCCATGTGAGATCATCAGTGCACCCCCAAGAACTTGAACTCTCTGACCCTTTCCACTGCAACACCCCCGATCTGGATGGGAGAGTGGTCTCCGGGAGGTTACCTGCAGTCGAAGATCAGCTCTTTCATTTTGTCGATGTTGAGAGCCAGGTTTTTCTCCTGGCACCATTGTGCCAGGTACTCCACTTCTCTCCTGTAGGCTGTTTCATCATCATCTGTGATCAAGCCTATGACTGGTGTCGTCTGCAAATATCACTTTGAACAGAGCCACGCAGTCATGGGTGTAGTGTACAGGCTCAGCACGCAACCCTGAGGGTCTCCTGTGCTGAGAGTCAGAGGGGCAGAAATTGTTGTACCCATACGTACCACCTGATGTCTGTCTGTATCCAGCTGCAGAGGCTTGTGTTGTGTGTTGTGAAAAGCCTTGAAGACTGCTTGACCATTTTTCTTGGTCAAGCAGTGAACTGTGTTTGGCTCTAATTGGCACGTTGCGATTCTTTGTGTCTGCTTGATGAGATTTATGCGTGTGAGACGTATTGTTTGCCTGTCTGTTCCGCAACAAGGCTGTCTGAGTCGGTATACTCGTATGTCCATCTTGCAGCCTTCTAACCGTCCCTGGTTAGTCTAAAACGGATAGTGCAGTACCATTGTTTAATTCTGAAAGGCTGAATCTTTACCCTTGTAAAATGCATAAATACACTCCTATTTGTCAGTATCTTTGCAACTCACCACTACGTCAAGTAGGCTGTTTCATCATCATCTGTGATCAAGCCTATGACTGGTGTCGTCTGCAAATATCACTTTGAACAGAGCCACGCAGTCATGGGTGTAGTGTACAGGGAAGAGGGCTCAGCACGCAACCCTGAGGGTCTCCTGTGCTGAGAGTCAGAGGGGCGGAAATTGTTGTACCCATACGTACCACCTGATGTCTGTCTGTATCCAGCTGCAGAGGCTTGTGTTGTGAAAAGCCTTGAAGACCCCTGATGTACCTCATGAGACATCTGCTGAGAAAACATGTCATCGACAACATACAGTGGACAGCCTATCACATGTCTTTGTTACAAGTACATACATAGTGCATGCATGCATGTAGCGTTAAATCTGATATACTAAGATATAGGCGGACCGGAGTGTCTCTGAGTCTCTAAGCTATATGTGAGGGGCTCTGGGGAGCGAGCGTGCACGAGAGAGTGTGTATGCGTGAGGGGCTCCAGGGAGTGAGCATGCACGAGTGTGTGTGTAAGGGGCTCAGGGGAGCATGCGTGCACGAGAGTGAGCGTATGTGTGATTTAGCGTTGGCCACTGGAGGTTGACTCATATGGGGGATGGAGGCTTTAGTTATACACTACTGTGTGCATGTGTGCGTGTGTGCGTGTGTGCGTGTGTGCGTGCGTGCGTGCGTGCGTGCGTGCCTGCGTGCGTGCGTGCGTGCGTGCGTGCGTGCGTGCGTGCGTGCGTGCGTGCGTGCGTGCGTGCGTGCGTGCATGCGTGCATGTGTGCATGTGTGCATGCATGTGGACTCTCAAGTGTAATATAATTGTCTCCACTCCGTCCGTGTGTCCGTCCGTCCGTCCGTCCGTTCTTCCGTCTGCGTACAGCTAATCTCTGGCACCGTTAAGCCGGTCGATGCCAAACTTTGCACACATTGTCACTTGCCGAAAACGGCTGATTGTCAGGCTTGCGACACAGTATCCACTGCTATCCAGTTAAAGGAAACTTTAGGTAGGAGCCATATCGTCTCGGTCAGGTGGAAACCGGATAATGGCCAAAACTGTTACTTTTCAGGATTCAAATCAAAAGCATCAGAAGTAGCAGACCGACAAGCTGAAAAGCTGTCACTTCGTGCCGCGTTTCAAGCTTGTGGAACTATGCTTGTGTGATGCTGTTCATTGTGTGATGCTGTTCATTGCTGTATGATCAAGCAGGGCTTTAATTTACAAAAAAACAAAAATAGTTAGAATATGGAAATAAGAGGTTTCTGCCCGACAGCGACGATATATTCCCAGCAGTGCAGAGCAGACACACTCTTCTACTGTAGCTCTGCCTTTGCTCTCTCTCTCTCTCTCTCTCTCTCTCTCTCTCTCTCTCTCTCTCTCTCCCTCCTACTTTCCGTTTTTCAATTAACCTCGCTGCGGCAGTTCAATGCAGCATGGCAGTCATTTCTGTAGTTGTAAGGCTCGTCAGTGACATCAATTCTTGATGCCGCCGCCATCCGCCGCCACCTTGACCTGAGCGGTTTAAAGTGATCAGTGTGCACACGCGTGTTTTGGATTTTTTTCTTGGTCAAGCAGTGAACTGTGTTTGGCTCTAATTGGCACGTTGCGATTCTTTGTGTCTGCTTGATGAGATTTATGCATGTGAGACGTATTGTTTGCCTGTCTGTTCCGCAACAAGGCTGTCTGAGTCGGTATACTCGTATGTCCATCTTGCAGCCTTTGGTCCCTGGTTAGTCTAAAACGGATAGTGCAGTACCAATGTTTAATTCTGAAAGGCTCCTTGTAAAATGCATAAATACACTCCTATTTGTCAGTATCTTTGCAACTCACCACTACGTCCCATGTAGGTATTAGATGTAGGTATAGACACATGCTATAGCTTCATTGTTTACCTGGCCTCCTATAGTAATAGTTCTTATAGTGGTTCTCAAACTTTTCCATGTTAAGGACCATATATATTTGGCCACTGACCCCCATCTGAATAGAGTTTGTCATGGACGACCAGAAGAGAAGAGAAGAGAAGAGAGGAGAGGAGAGGAGAGGAGAGGAGAGGAGAGGAGAGGAGAGGAGAGGAGAGGAGAAGAGAGGAGAAGAGAGGAGAAGAGAGGAGAAGAGAAGAGAAGAGAAGAGAAGAGAAGAGAAGAGAAGAGAAGAGAAGAGAAGAGAAGAGAAGAGAAGAGAAGAGAAGAGAAGAGAAGAGAAGAGAAGAGAAGAGAAGAGAAGAGAAGAGAAGAAACATAAAAATGATTCAACGTTTTCCAAATATCTTTAAAAAAGGACCCTGGACCGCACCTCGAGAACCAATGGTTTACATACCGTAGTTTCAATGTACAGATTATTGAGCCCCTCCTATATACATGTTTAATGTTGTTTTTAGTTCAATATTCAAAACGCCATTGGAAATAAAGGGACATTTTACATCATCTTGTCCCTAACACAAACATTAAATGCCATTAACAATAACGAGAATTGAATGTTTGTTTTGTCACCGTTTGTTTTACATCATCATTACATCACCTAATCAACATGAGTTAGACTTTAATATATTAGCGCCCCTCACTTCACACAGGTGTGATTTTTATGATAGTATATTGTATATTGTTGTAGATCGGCTATTTTTGCTACAACAGTATTATGCAATGTGGCCCTCTGGAGTGAGTCATGTGGAAACATAGTGGCCCTCTTCATCTTCAAAGTTGCCCACCCATGGTTTAGATGTTTATTGGTTTAATAGCTATAATAAAGTACCACAGACGAAAAACAGTCTAAGTCCAAATTTCAGAATGACCCCTCCACGAAAAGGCCTCGTTGTCCTGAACCCTTATCTATCATTTATATATTATGGATCAATAGTGTGGACTTAGACTGTTATTCGTCTGTGGTACTCAATGATATGATATGATATGATATGATATGATATGATATGATATGATATGATATGATATGATATGATATGATGATAATATGTGTACAAACTTTGTTTTTCTGCTACACGGACACATCCTCTTGCCCTCACATCTCAGCAAATTGTTCCAGACGGATGATAATTTTACAATAGGCTAATCTAATCTAAGACTGGCTTCTGGCAGGCCTCTGGCCATGGATTCAGCTTCTACTGACCCTGTTCCCGAGAGAGAGAGAGAGGGAGAGAGAGAGAGAGAGAGAGAGAGAGAGAGAGAGAGAGAGAGAGAGAGAGATAGAGAGATTTTTATTAAAAACAGTGTTTCCATTCCCTTCTTATTTTCTCGATGCATGTGTACCCTTCTCCCCATCTCTCTGTGAGAAATGGTTCAGATATTAGGTGTGTGTGTGTGTGTGTGTGTGTGTGTGTGTGTGTGTGTGTGTGTGTGTGTGTGTGTGTGTGTGTGTGTGTGTGTGTGTGTGTGTGTGTGTGTGTGTGCGTGCGTGCGTGCGTGCGTGCGTGCGTGCGTGCGTGCGTGCGTGCGTGCGTGCGTGCGTGCGTGCGTGCGTGCGTGCGTGCGTGCGTGCGTGCGTGCGTGCGTGCGTGCGTGCGTGCGTGTGATAGATGAGTGCATTCGTACAGGGCAGGCCCACTGGGCTGTGGCTTCCTTAACAGTGGTTAAAGATGACTTGAGTGAAATGGATGAATCACTGTCTCACATGCGCATGCACGCACGTGCACGCACGTGCACACACACACACACACACACACACACACACACACACACACACACACACACACACACACACACACACACACACACACACACACACACACACACACACATGCAAACACACGCTCGCACGGATGGGGATGGGGGGGTGGGTGATGGATGTGGCTGTGGAGGTGATGGTGGAAACAAGTTTTAAGCTTTCACGCCAATTAATTCATGGTTTTTCTGTAAGCATTGTTCTGACTCTAAACCTTTTTCATTTCAAGGATATAGAGCGTAGCAGTCCCGCCCCCTACCAGGGACCAGGCAATGATTCCCCGTTCTTTTTCCTCATAGACATTTCAAAAAGTATTTATCTAAAGACCTTTTAAGCCTCATACAAAGCCAACTCAAACACAATTTTTTTGTTGTTTTTCTTCTTTGTAATTTATTTGTTTGGCCCAAAATGTTGTGTTTTTTGTCATGATTTGTCACAACTCGAGTTGGCTTTTTTCGTCTTTAAATAAATACCTTTTGAAATGTCTATGGGAAAAATGAATGAGGAATTCACTTCTGGTCCTAGCGTCGTCATGAAAGGGGGCGGGACTGCGACGCTCTATAGGCATGGGGCTTTATCTTAAATTAATATATGTTTTTTCATACAGTATTTATCAAACATTTTGAAATTTTCACCTACAGACTATACTGTATACATGATAGGTAAAAATTTAATTAATAGTTATCACCATGAAACCTCCCCAGTTGATTACTTACACGAAGACAATGATTTATTGTATTACAAATTTTCTGAAATTGTACATTTAAATATGCGAATTAGGCATTATAATAGGTAAATATGAAACAATTGAAAATATGAAAAAGCTACTACTGTAGAAGGGTTATCATATATCATAATTTACTTATAACAATAACAATTTAATGTCTGGTTTTTCCCACTCAATTCATAATTAACGTTCCAATTGTGGAGGTCTGGTTCATGGACTAAAAACCAAAAAGAACTGAACCGGTTCCCAACCGGTGAAAAAGGGGCCAGGGAGTGTGGTCTCTCTCTCTCTCTCTCTCTCCACAGCGACTCATACACTTCTTCATTTTTTTAATAGTTTAGCTTTGACAGCAGCATGCAGCCTGCCAGCTTTGCTAACCTCTGGCATTACGAGGATAAGACCTACGGTGAGGTCAGGGGAAGGTTCAATAGACAATGGAGAGAGATGCTCACTATTGATTTAATATCTGATATCGTCTCTGTCGGGTGGAAACCTCATACCGTATGTCCAAAACTGTTGCTTCTCAGGATTAAAATGTAAAAACGGCAAAAGTAGCAGATCCACAAGTTCGAAAACGCGGAGCAAAGCGACTATACTTTTGATGCTTTTGTGTGACGCTGTAGTACGACCAACTAGGTCGCTACTTAAAATAAATATTTGAAAACACAGAACATTAGAATATGGAAAATTGGAGTTAAGAGGTTTCATGCCTGACATTATAGCATTATCTATTTCATGTCTATATGACATAGTGTAGGCGATAGTACAATAATACAATGGGATAATACAACAGCTCGGAGGTTAGTGCACACTGTTTTGTATTGGATTTCCTCAGTGCCTTAAGGTTCCATCTTCAAATAACGGCTGTCATTTATCAATGCTGTTGTCGCTGTTATGACACATGGATCGATAGAGGGTTAACTTATGCTAACTTATCTTATAACACACGCACGCACGCACGCACGCACGCACGCACGCACGCACACACGCACGCACGCACGCACGCACGCATGCACGCACGCACGCACACACACACCCTTGTCAATAGAAACATGGCATTAACCAGATCTGTATGTGGCACACTGGAGTAACTAAAACCTTTCTCCCTCCAGTCTGAAACCGCCCTTGTTTCTGTGAGTAGACTATAGCGAACGTATATTGGTTATTTTGACTGAAGTGTAGACATTGTGCACCCGTTCGACTGAAGAAACTACACATACTACTAGATTCATCTGGGGTTTTGGTTTTTTTTCCAACAAGTATGGAAATGTAAGCAAACACAATTTAAATATACCGCCAAACTTTACACTACAGAATTCATAAATGTTTCCAAAACCATGATTTCCTCCCTAAAGCGACTATATAAGCACTATATATAGGCTACTATATAAGCACTATATAAATCTGAGCTATTATTACTAGCGTGTCCAGTTCCTATATGTTCGAACGCTGACAGAGACTCGTTATCCCACCTGAGCTGCACTTTGTGCAAAGACAAGATAAAAGATAAAGGCTGTCGATCAATATTCTGTCAGGGAGCACCGTCTCTCTGTATGGATTTCATAACAATGTCAGCGCCAGACGGAACAAGACATAAGGGGAAAGCTAAGGGAGAGAAGCAATGTCAGACATCATTTGAACAGTGGGAAAACTTTTATTGGATTTATTTCCCCAGTCAAGAACTTTGAACTTTCTCTGCAGTGTGACGGACAAGATAATCAATTTCTGCTTTGGCTCAGTTGAGCAGCTTAGGGTGGGATTCTGTAATGACACACGCTGTGATTTTATATTGTGCGCATACCGTTTGCTTACCTTCTATTATTGCTGTGAAAAAAGCATTATTCAACCTGTCCTGTTGTATTGTTCCCCATGTTTTCTTCAATAGTATTACCCACATTACCTCTAAGATTACAGGCCTTCCCACAACCACACTTTCTGATATGAACGTGTTGCAAACTCGTGAAGCGTTGTGATCTTGTATATCAGCTATTTACGGTGAAGAGGTTTGCTATATAGGAAAAGAGCAGACCAAGTACAGAGCCAAATGTGTGGTTTGCTAAGTGTTGAGGGTTTGAATGGTTAAATGTCTGGAAATACACATTAACATGAAACTGACATTCACATAAATATCTAGCAAGGATTCCTGATCCATCTCTTTCTCAGCTAAGTGATCCTTGTCCTGCAAAAACATTGAATATAATGTCATATACGCTACTCTTTGTTCATCATTGATAGTTTTGTTAGACGTTTTCTTCCGATGACTGTTCCTCACAGTGCTCTCTTGCTCTGTAAATGTAACTTGACTGCTGTGCTGCCTCTAGCGCAGGATCAATACTGGTCTATTCTATTCTATATAATGAGGGATCGTGTATGTATGTAAACTCAACAAAATGACAGGCTATTGTGTACATATAGCTGATCCACAATTAAGGGAATAATAACACGACTCACGTCAATAAGTAACAAAGCGAGCACAATTCCAAACAGTGGCTAAGTATTGAAATTAGCTTATATACAAATTCAACTAACAGCTTGCGGACTGGGACAAAATATCTATTTAACTGAAATGTAGCCTGATATTACCTGATTGCTATGGAGGCGGGGCGGGCACGGGTTGTCAAACACGGACCTGTGCAGTGTGACTCTGGCGGTCACATACTGTATAATACCTGAAGATGAACACTGATTGGCATAGAGCACATATAACAGTGGTTACATGGCTTTCATGTCTGATCCACTCTAATGCCACGCAGATTACAGGATAATGTGCTGTCTGGCTGTGTTCCGTCGCTCGCACGTGTGTGTGTGTGTGTGTGTGTGTGTGTGTGTGTGTGTGTGTGTGTGTGTGTGTGTGTGTGTGCGTGCCCACGTGTGTGCATGTGTGTCTCTTTCTGTCTCGATGGTATCATTGTAAAGTGCTGGTCTAATGGTAACCGCTGAATGAGCCCACTCATCTCTCCTTCTTTAATGCTGCATTCACTTGGAATCAGGCAAGCGGTAGGCGGCAAAACCGGACTTCATTTTAGTGGACGGGAGCAGGACGGTAAACGGAACCGGACGGCACGGCAGCCCGGCAGCCAGAACCGGCGACGGTAACGGCAGGCGGCATCAATGTTTCATCTTTTTACCCTTCTGTGCCGTCCAGCAGGTTGTGCCGTTTGCCGTCTACCGCTTGCCTGATTCCATGTGAATGCGGAACAGGAAACAAGGGGTTCCAGAATCCAAACGGGAGTCTGACAGTGATGAGAACACACACTACTGCCAAGAAAACACTGCACAGGGAGGGAGGGAGAGGGAGAGAGAGAGAGAGAGAGAGAGAGAGAGAGAGAGAGAGAGAGAGAGAGAGAGAGAGAGAGAAAAAGTATGTTTTGTATGATTAAAACTTCATGCCAAATGTAAAGCCTTATACAATGTAATTGGGAGAGAACATAAAAGAACAGAGAGAGAAAGAGAGATGCTTTGGCAGTATGTTTTGTATGATTAAGAGAGAGAGCTCCCGCACCTGTTTCTTTGAGTAGTGAGCGCACGCACACGCGCACGTGCGTGCGTGCGTGCGCTTGGCCGTGCAAGACCCCTAGTGGAAAGATGTACAGCTGAGAGATCAGCTGGCGTAATGCCAAATTGTAGTCGCCGCAAGCGTTTCATGGACGGTCGACATGACACTGTTTGGTTTGTAATTCAATTTGGGGTCTCATTGATGTCAGGAACCTCCTATCTCCATATTTCAACCTGCCATCGTCCCCTGACACTCTTGTATGATGGGTATCTCATCATATAAAAGCATTGAAAATAACAGATCGCTATTTTCACTATTAATGCAGTATTTATTTACGATAATATAAACAGAACTGTTTAGGACATACAAGGTTTGTACCCTGCCAGCAACGGTCTGCACCACACGCACATAGGCTACAACGCACACGTACACACACGTACACACGTACACACACATGCACGTACACACACATGCACGTACACACGTACACACACATGCACGTACACGCCCGCACACACGCACGCACGCACGCACGCACGCACGCACGCACGCACGCACGCACGCACGCACGCACGCACGCACGCACGCACGCACAGACATTACAACACATAATCTAATGGCCTTCTTCCAGACAAGTGAATCACAGTTTGTGTCATAACGAGATAGCTCACACTGTAAGTGGAGATCTACTAGCCTGGTTTTCTATTGGCTCTTTTCCAGTGGTGGAAAGTAACAAACATTTACTTGAGCACCCTTTTTTTTCCCTCCACTATATTCCAAAGACAAATATTGTGCATACAGATTGTTTTTTTTTTTGGAATGGCCGGACATGCTTGCAGAGACTCTTGGGTAATGAAGTCGGGTGCATATAGCGTTAGTCCAACGTCCCAATAATGCAACACCCATAAATCCGACTACCCAATATTCCGACCAGAGACACTATATTAACATTTGATTGGGTGAAGCCCTTCAAGGACCCCCTAGCTGGATGTCATTCTCTATATTCCCTTCAAGGACCCCCTAGCTGGATGTCATTCTTCTGCTTTGGTCAGATTGGTGTGACCAATTGCAAATACAATCAGAATCATCTTTATTGTCACATCACATACAGTATGCAGGTGTAAGACAGTGGGTGAAATGTATTGTTGTACAATCTCCATGGTTTCGAGATTACCGTATAAAAATAGAATTGGGAGAGGGAGGGGGATGGAAATGACAAAAATGACAACTTCATGTTCTCAACTTTCAGTAGGCGTATAGTTACAGTCAGACTCTGTATAGCTTTCAGAGATGGTGGAATAGTTGTCTAGCTTGAGACACTAGTGTTCTCTTGACTGTGTAGCCCTGCAGGGCCCATGGGTTATTCCTCTGCCTCAGGCTAAGTCTTGGCCTGAGGCTAATTCCCCACAAAACACTGGTTATTTCCGACCGCCCCAGGCTGCCCTGCACCCCATTAGGTATAATGCCGGTTTTTCAATGACACGACACCTCATCTCTTTGAAAGCAGCGGAACATATGTCGCAGCTGTCGGGCAGAACATTTGCTCTTTTTTGGGGGGTACATTGGGGGGGGTGGGGGGGGCAATTTGGTTTACAGCAGATCATAGAGGTTTGAAACGTAAAAACAGTACAACACAGCAACATGTGACAACATAGCAAGCACAGGACAACATAGTGGGCACATCTGTGCAATTGATAAAAAAGGATAAGAAAATAAGAGTTGCCAGTACAGTACAGTACAGTACAGTACAGTACAGTACAGTACAGTACAGTACAGTACAGTACAGTACAGTACAGTACAGTACAGTACAGTACAGTACAAAGTGAAGCATCATAAAGTGCCAAGAGCAAAGTGAGCAAAGTGCATTAACTGCTCGGATCGAGGCAGGGACAAAGGAGTATTTGTACCTGTTTTTTGTTGTCCTATAGGGACACACAAGCGAAGGCCAGATGGCAGCAGCATATACCCCAAACTGAGTGGGTGGGAACTATTTGAGCGGATGGACAGGGCGTTTTTTGAGCAGCTGTCTATAGGCCTATCTCACAGCCCTTCCTCACCCCCTTTCCATGCCCCCTTTCCAGACCTAGTGGTGACGCAAACAACGTTTCTTCTGAAGGTAAACTTTATTCTATTTGGTTTAGCGGTCTTAACATCTTGTTTTCTTCATAATAATATTGGTCTTTTACATTTTAACATTTGGAAACGGCCTTAAATGGTGCAGAGAAAGCAGGTAGGGATGTAGCTCTGGTCCACAGCCTTACTCATGTAGGTCTTTTAACATGTAATGTCTATGGAGTGACGTCACGTCAACACCTATAGGTCTGGAAAGGGGGCGTGGAAAGGGGGCGGGGAAGGGCTGTGATATAGGCCTATTATAGAAGAAATCAAGGCTCTCCAATTGGATGCCAGTAATTTTAGAAGCAGTTTTTACAATTCTCCCAAGGGAATTTTTATCTTTGATAACGAGGTTACCATACCAACAGATACAGGAGAAACAGTTTCATCAGGCTTTTGTCCACATTAAACCAAGCCGATTTTCTTAGGCAGTAAAGGCATTGCTGGCCCTTCTTGCACAGCAAGCATTTCAATTTATTATCGATGATCGTGCCAAGATACTTATAATTGGGTACGATTTCCACTGGCTGGCCTTGGATGACACTGTTCTGGGTAGGACGGGGGGTACGTCTAAAGTCGATACAATAACGCGCGCACACGCACATCTACACGCGCACATCTGCACACACACACACACACACACACACACACACACACACACACACACACACACACACACACACACACACACACACACACACACACACACACACACACACACACACACACACACACACTACTTCAAAGATGAATTAGGTACTCAAGTAAATGTACTCAGTTACTGTCCACCACTACACTCTGTGCCCAGTCAGTCTGTATGAGTTGCTTCTTAGAGCTTGTGGTGTTTTGTGTTCGCTGTGGCTTTGTCTGCTTGAATACCGCAGAACGTCTCTCTCTCACCCTCTCTCTCTCTCTCTCTGTCTGTCTCTCTCCCTGTGTGTGTGTGCGTGTGCGTGTGCGTGTGCGTGTGCGTGTGCGTGTGCGTGCGTGCGTGCGTGCGTGCGTGTGTGCGTGCGTGCGTGCGTGCGTGCGTGCGTGCGTGCGTGCGTGCGTGCGTATACTGCAGAATGACTCTCCGGCTAGTGGGTGGATTGTTACTGTGAGTCTAATGGGTGGAGCACGACTGCATGCAGCATCAGTACTATAGTGTGTGCCTATGTGTTTGTGTGTGTGTCTATGGACACCAGTGTGTGTGTGTGTGTGTGTCTATGGACACCAGTGTGTGTGTGTCTATGGACACCAGTGTGTGTGTGTGAGTATATTTCAATGCACGGTTGCAGCATGTGTACAGTGTATATTGTTGCTGTCGGGCAGAATCCTCTTATCTCCATATTTTAGCTTTTTGTGTTTTTCTCGTAAACTAATGCTCTACTTCATCACAGTACAGTGTCACGCAAAAGCATCAACAGTAGCAGATCTACAAGCTTGATTTGAGCTTGCAGATCTGCTACATTTGCTGTCTTCGAGTTTGAATCCTGAAAAGGAACACCTTTCAACATGAGACGATATGCAAGGTTGAAGGCAGGTGCATGCACAACAGCGTGTGTGCGTGCGTGCGTGCGTGCGTGAGTGCGTGCGTGCGTGCGTGCGTGCGTGCGTGCGTGCGTGCGTGCGTGCGTGCGTGCACACCTCCTTGTGTTTAGACCTGCCGTAGCAGAGGAATCAGTAGCAGGTTTGTCTCTGAGCATCTGTTGTTGCTGTCATCTGAAATACAAACAGACAGCCCCTCTGGAAGCTAGGGGAGAGAGAGAGAGAGAGAGAGAGAGAGAAGGTGGAAAGAATTAACCACTTTGAACCACAGCATCCATATAATTCTGAAATAATATTAGCCCAAAATAGCTGATCTACAAGCTCACAGCGCATAGACCAAGTGGTCCAAGTCCAAAGCCAACTGAGGCCCCGTTTAGTGTAGAGGGTTTAAGTGGTTAAGGAAAGAATGCAGGGTAGGTTGTGATGGGTAAAATAAGTAAGGTAAACACATGCAGAGAGACAGCGTAGTGCCTCAGTAAACTACTGTAGGTCTTTTAACGTTTTTCTGACCAACGACCTCTTAGCTGAGAGAGAGAGAGATGAAGCAGCTATATTGTATACAATTGTTTCAGATTCATCTTTTTCATAGATAAGTTGCATAGACTTGTTTGACATTATGGTGTTGGATTCACATGAACTCATTCACTGCCAGATTAAATACCGTAAACACAACGTACCACCCAATGTCAGCTTGTTTTAGTATTTTCAAATGGAGGTGGAGTAGAGAGAACCTTGGGAGAGGGAGGGGGATTAAAAAAAATACCACGTTAGCAGTTTGAAGGAGAGGTGAAGGAATGACACGCGGAGAGAGGACACGTGAGAACTTGGAGGGAGAGAGAGAGGGAGAGAGAGAGAGAGAGAGAGAGAGAGAGAGAGAGAGAGAGAGGCGGAGGTCTCAGGAGAACAATATTGTGTCCGGTGGTTTTACAGTGGCAATGATCCACCCTGGTATCACCGCTCTCCTTTCATTAATGCTTTATGAAGCGAGGTTAGCACACAATTTTATTACTTTTACGCCTCCACAATGCTGCCCAGAGAGAGAGAGAGAGAGAGAGAGAGAGAGAGAGAGAGAGAGAGAGATAGAGAGAGAGAGAACGTCTGTTTTAGTAGATTTGAACAGACAAACAGGAATGGGAGGAAAACAAAGTGTGAATGTATGTATGCAGTAGTGAGAACAGGCAGAACACGAGGGACAGAGATGAACATAATGGGTTGAATGGAGGATAGAAGTGATGTAGGTTTTACCGTTGGATGTGCTCTGGACTGGAGCCATGCTTGCACAAGGGAATAACTTGAGTCTTATCTCAAAGCACTATGCAGCCAGAAGTGCCCGTATCAGTCCAGGGCAGACTTGAAAAATCTCAAATATTTGCAGCCCACCCATCCATATATGGAGACGGATGTGGATCTAGTTGTGAACACCACTCAGAGCCACCTGGATATCTAGTACAAAACAGTTCCTTTTTCTATTATTAAAAAACAATGAAAATAGCGTGTGTGCCTTATAGATCTGCTATTTTCACTACTTGTGTCTTGTGTGCGACACTGTTGTATGAAGTAGAGCATTCATTTTCCAGGCCAGCATGGCATTGCCTCTGTGTTGAAGCGATTAGATTTTGAGGACGATGTGTTTAGGTCAGATTTAAATTTGGTTTGGTAGTTGAGCTTTTGTGAATCTTGGGGCATTCCACATTTTGGTGGTTGTATAGTGGAATGTGTTTTTCCTCCACGGATGTATTTGAATGTTGCTAAACTGTCCTATTTGTTGCAACACATGTGCAGCCTCTCCAAATGTATCAGTGATACAAACTCATTAAGCCCCTTAATAGAAGGGGCGGCAGTGGCTCAGGGGTAGAGTGACCGGATGGGAACTGCAAGGTTCCCAGCTCAAACCCGGGCTCCCCAGCGTCAAAGTGTCCTTGAGCAAGACACTGAACCCCTCATTGCTCCCGATGTGCAGGTTGTGGTGCCTTGCATGGTTTCCCCCGCCGGCATCGGTGTGTGAAAGTGTGTGTGAATGGGTGAATGTAATGCACAATCTCTGTAAAGCACCTTGGATTAAGGCGCTATATAAATGCACCATTTACCAAGTCCTCCACTCTGTTAAAATAATTATCTTTGTTACAAGTGCCAAAGCCGAAGAGTGAGAGTGAGTGCATTAGGTTCGATATGAAAATGGTATACCAAGCATTTTTTTTTAGAATACAACAATCTTTGGGAAAGACCAGAAAGTGTAACCAACATATCCAAGTGCCCTTGGAGATGTTGCATCTGTCACAAGTATCAGACACAGTTGGATAGGGTTGTCCCGATCAGATCGGGAATCAGCTCCGATCACATGATTTTCAAAAGATCGGAATCGGGGAGAAAAGATTAGATATTTTATTGTCTAATGTAAATCTCAAATAATGTATAAGCAGTGAGATTTTGTAAAAAACAAAAGAAAAAAAACTGTTGTGTTTATGCTAGTTGTTTTCCTTCTGGTCCAAGTCAGAGATCATCAAACAAAAACTAGAGGCGTGAAAGACACCTACAGTAGCTATGATGAAAACTAAGGAAATGTAACCCCCGCTTTGCACGATGGCATAGGTGTCTGTAGTACTCTCTCTGAATGAGTTTTAACTTGACTTCAGTCCTATAAGCTGTAGAACTGTATTCACTCTAATTAACTGTCAAGTTCATTTCCTGTTCAACTCAAGGACTAGAGACAACTCAATCAACTTTTTATTTTCCAACTTTGTTTCTTTTGAACTGAATGTTGTTGATTGGTTCATTAATCATGTAGGTTGTAAACCTTTGAAGACAGAAAAACAAAAGGTTAACAAGGTTCGCAATACAGTATTTTAAACAAGCACATGTCTTTAAACAATTCAATCTATTTTAAGCAATTCAATGTCTAATTTAAATGTCTTTTAAACTCCAATTTATTAAAGTCAACATTTTAAATGAAACACAAATTAACCATTTAAACCCTTTAAATGGAATAGATAAATGTTTCAAATCAAGTAAACATCTAAGCACAATAAATAAATAGCGGATCCTTGAGCTTGTAGATCAGCTCTTTTCTAAATAGGCAGTCTAAACATTTAACATGGTGAACCATGAATTGTCTACATTTTAGTAGTAATCTTTTAAATTATTCTTAATTTTTAAATAATTAATGAAATCAATTTCCAAACACTGTCAAGTGTGAACACAGAATGGTGCCCAATTAACACACACAATGAATGTGTTCTACAATGTGTTCCTAAACAATTTAAATTGTAGTGGTTAAACCATGATCAGATTAAGCAGCATTTCAAACATTCAAGTAAATAAACATTTCAACAGACCATTGACGTCTTTGGGCTGAACTCTGAAAGAACTTGGACCTTCTGTAGTCTTTCGTTTGAATGGCCTTTTAAAGTCTTCAGGTGCTCCTAATGAGCAGCGGTCATTTTTCTGTTGCACTCTGGGAAGTGTATTTTTTTGGGATGCCAAGCAAAAGCTCCGCTACTCAGTTTTGACATTAACCAATACATCATTATTTTGCTATGATTCCATGCTTTCATAGAAAGAAAAAAAACAGTAATTCTAATAAAAGTATAGTCACATTTTGCCTTTCAATAATAAGGCAACACAACAGAGTCAACAGACTACACTAGAGTGACATAGATTAGAATATTTGCTATTGTGATATGGCATAAGTGTTATATAAAAATATAAAGATTGGATCGGGAAAGATCGGTATCGGTATGTCTCAAAATCAAATGATCGGAATTGGATCGGGAGCAAAAAAACGTGATAGGGACATCCCTACAGTTGGATACATTAACCTTAAGAGTAATGTAATCTGTGCATAACTTTGAACTGGACAAGCTGCAATCTGGCATTGACTGAGCCTGAGCGAATGTTTCGGATGCATCGCCATTCCGACATGGCGCATTACTAACCCTGTCCCTAACCGCACTCGGAAGCCACAAAGTCGGAATTGCGGTGCATCCCTCGATCCTCTTCAAACCCTCACTCCAGATCTCACCTGACAGTTCCACACCAATTTCAGCCTCCCTTGAGGACCTGATATGGTTTGTTGATGGAATAGACCAGTGGTTCCCAAAGTAGCCCGTGACCAAAAAGAGAAATGTGATGTCTCCCCAGGACCCAAACTAGTGAAAATAGCACACGCGCCACAGTGTGAGCTTGTATATTGCCTATTTTCACTACTGCTTAATTTGTTTTCTAATTTATCGAATTTCTTTGATTTGTCTTTTATTTCTTAATGAAATTACAAAAAGAAAAAGAAAAACGACCCAGTGTTTTGGCACCAGTGGAATAGACCATTTAGAAAACAGTGAGTACATTTTGCATATATGTTTTTTATATACGTCACTGGGGAAACTTCATCCAGTGTAAAGATGCACTGTTGAATATGTTACACCCAGCTGATCACTGCTGTCATTGTAGTCGCTTCCAAAGGCATAAACCTTGCATGCCACTGCTACAGCAGCATTAATCAACTCCACCTGGCTCGGCTTCACAAACATCACGTGAAGTCAGCCCAGTCCACGAAGCCGATGGGTTGGGTTGGCCAATCGAGGAAAACGATTCCAGACAGATGCGAAATGTCTCACCTACATTCGCCTAGCAGACATTTTGTTCAGAAGTGTTGCGGATTTGTGTTGATGAAAGCTGTTCGTTTTCAGAATTTAAATTCAAAAATATAAATAGTAGCAGATCTACAAGCTCAAAAATGAACAAGCAGGGCATTAATTTAGGGGAGAAAAAAAGTTAAGGTGGCCTTACACTAGCCGATTTTTTTCAATCTGAAATCTTATAGCACCACACACTACAGGATAATCGGAGCGGGGCAGAGCAAATATCAAACATTATTGATGTTGATCGGGCCGATCCCGATCGCGCTTTGAGCGGTCGGGCACCCCCCGAGCGTCAAAAATGCCCGATTATCGGCTAGTGTAAGGCCACCTTTAGAATATGGAGATAAGAATGTTTCTGCCCGACAGCAACTCTCTGTCACACGTTGCATAGCATCATGTATTTGGTCCTTTTATTTTGCATAACATCACTGTACTACAAAAGTATATAAGCAGACTTTTGTGATTCCTGAACTCCTGAATGACAGGCTAAATATACGTTGCATGCTAGCTCTCTTCAAATTGAACGGCTCACGTCATAATCTCAGTTATAAATCCCCCCACACACCCTCACCTTATCAGCTTCCGGGGCCCAGGGAGCCTCTGCTTTGTTTAATTGGCGGAAGTCTTAACCTCAGCCACCCCCACCCAGCTCCCTGTGGTGTTTACCCCCACACAGCTCCCTGTGCGGGTCCCCCACCGAGGCTTACGGATGATAATGGAATTAAACCTCAGACCCACCAAGGAGGGAACAAGGGAGAGGGATGGGGAGGGGAGGAGAGGTGAATTATAGGTAGAGGAATTATAGGTAGAGGGGGGGTGGGGAGAGAGAGAGAGAACCACATGGAAAGGAGAGTGTGAGTAAAGAGTGAGAGAATGAGACAAAGGGCAAGAGAAAGGGTGAGGCTAAAATAGGAGGCTGAGAGGCAGAATCAGAATCATCTTTATTGTCACATCACAGTTTTACTGTACAAAATCCCACCCACGCGTGTGAAGTGAGGGGCTCTCGCACAGACATGCATGTCTTTCTGACATAAAGAGTTGGATGTCTCAGTATGTTCTACAATTAAATGAATCCAAATCAGAAATAATCATATTTGGTCCCCCAAACTCAACCCACTCATTTCACTCTGAACTTGGCACCCTATCTCCAAACATCACACATTCTTCGTTCCGGATATTTCTTTCAACACCCAAGTCACCAAAGTAGTCCAGTCTTGTAATGTTACCACGGTACCAGATCAGGAATATCGCTAAAGTTAAATCTTTTTTTGTCATATGCAGACCTGGAAACCATACATGCTTTCATATCTTCACGACTGGATTACTGTAATTCACTATACTCGGGTATGAGCAAGAAAAACATATCTCGCCTCCAGATGGTGCAGAACTCGGTACGCCTTCTCACCAACACTAGAAAACTTGAGCATATCACACCTATTCTAGCTACTCTTCATTGGCTCCCTGTGAGCTACAGAATTGATTTTAAGATCTTATTGATTACTTTTAAAGCTCTACATAGTCTAGCTCCCATTTATATAACAGACTGGCTGGAAACCCATAATCCTGTGCGCTGCCTCAGATCCTTGGATAGGGCCCTCCTAGTTCCTCCTGCAACTCGTCTGGTCACTCGGGGTGACCGGGCCTTTGCGGCTCGGGCACCTTTGCTCTGGAACTCCCTGCCCTTGGCCCTTAGGCTAGCAGAGTCAGTGTCTTCTTTTAAACCGCTTTTAAAAACACATTTGTATGCCAAGTGTTTTTCTTAATATTGTTTTTAATTGTTTTGATGTTTTATTGTTTTGATGTCTTTTATGATTACTGTTTTATAACCTGTCTGTAAAGCACTTTGTAACTATATGTTTGGAAAGGTGCTATATAAATAAAATTCATTCATATCGTCATACATCATCCATTCATTGTCAATGGGAATTTAATCTTTGTGTACAAAAATAGCCAATATGCTCGTCTACATATGATGGAAATGATGCGTGTGTGTGTGTGTGTGTGTGTGTGTGTGTGTGTGTGTGTGTGTGTGTGTGTGTGTGTGTGCGTGCGTGCGTGCGTGCGTGCGTGCGTGCGTGCGTGCGTGCGTGCGTGCGTGCGTGCGTGCGCGCGTGCGCGCGTGCGTGTCATTGTTAACTTTTTTAGTGTCACAGGGAGGTGAATTATGACACAGGATTGAGTGGGAGATCAAAAATGTGTCTTGCCTGAAGGAGTGTCACAGAAGGATGGTATAGGAGGGGGTGGAGTCGTGGAGGAGAGAGAGAGAGAGAGAGAGAGAGAGAGAGAGAGAAGGAAATCATAGTCACAGTGGCTGGTGCACGCGCTCATCACGTGCGTGCGTGCGTGCGTGCGTGCGTGCGTGGGTCACCTGATTCAAGACACACTGTGCATATGTGGTAGAATAGAATGTGTAAATGATAAAGAAAGGACAGGAATGCCTCATTTTCTCTGAGACACTGTATTGTTCTCTCAGCGTGACTACATTTACCCTGTTGGTTTGTTGACGAGGGTTTATACTTAACTCCGTCTACTCCAATCTCGCTCTTGTAATGTCGCTGTGGATAAGACTGTTGCTAAATGCTTAACCCATTAAAACCGGGAGAGTGTCTGTGTCATTTAAAATGATCACGTTGACAATTCAAAAATATAGCATCTGCAAATATAGCATGCTATTTAAAAAAGGAAGAAAAAAAACATCTTTGAAGTGCTGAATTTAACACAACTCTTCTCTCGGCCAAATACATATCAATTTCCCTGGCTTTGGTACTTGGCACAAAAACGTTTAAGAAATACTGATTTAGACAGCATTATTTTGTAGAGTCGGCTTCAGTTTCTTAACGGGTTAAGATGATACTTGTACAGTAATTGAGGAGAGGAGAAGAGGCAGAACAGAGAGGAGAGGAGCGGAGGGAGAGGAGAGGAGAGGAGAGAGATTTGTGGGGAGGAGAGGAGATAGTAGTTATTGTGTCACAGCTGAAAGGGTGTCGGAGGATTGAGTGACAGTGTTGTAGCAGAACATGACTCACATTTGAATAGGAGGGAGGAGGATTTCATAGGACCTTCAGTCTGTCATGTTTAGCCCACTGACTATTATGACTCATGCTCCACTTGACACGACTGCTGGCCCTTTTTCCAAGAGCACAAGATCATAATGACTGTCTCAAAGGCAAATATCCATTTGGTTACATTTGTAGGCCTACAGTCTAATTTTGTTTTTCCATTTACACTGAAGCCGTTGGACTCAGTTCATTTCAGTATGGGATGAAAAATCTACTTGCTAATACTTGAAGCTTGGCTTGAGATGAATATTCTAACACTCGCTGTTGTTTTGTCAGAAATCCTTTTGATTCAAGTCCGTCTGGTGGAAACCTCATATGTCCAAAAACAGCAAAAGTAGCAGATCAACTTTTGCTACTTTCGTGTGACACTGTAGTTGCAGTATGATCAAGTAGTAGGGCATTCATTCACAAAATAATGGAGATAAGAGGTTTTTGCCCAACAGAGCAAGGGCTCTATTAGCTCAGTTTTTTTTTTAAATGCTGCACTTGCACAGGATACCCGGGTTAGAAATATGGGATAGAACAGGAAAGTTACATCTTTAATACAGTTTGAAAGCATGGAAAGCTAGACTTTCCGAAAATGGTCCCATGGAGAACAAAACTCAAAACACATGCACATTGGAAAAGCAGAGCATTTTAAGGTTGGTTTATCCCTTCACTCACCAGCTCAGTGGCCTTGTGGTTAGAGTGTCCGCCCTGAGACTGGAAGGTCGTGGTTCGATCCCCGGCCGGGTCATACCAAAGACTCTAAAAATGGGACCCAGTGCCTCCCTGCTTGATACTCAGCATCAAGGGTAGGATTGGGGGTAAATCCCTGCAACATACTAGTGTCATGTCCAGGGGGTTTACTTGTACATCAAGCTGCCTCACGCTACAGAAACAGGAGATAGGCTCCTGCCCCATGGGCCTCATGGCTCGGCAAGGCTACTTACTACTTTATCCCTTCACAGTTTGACTGATAACTTTGTGAGAATCTAATGAAATTTAATGGCAGATGATCCTTGCATGATTAAAGTCTTAAAATGACTTGTGGGAAATCTCCCAACATGCATTTGTCCAGGGAGATGGCTGGTTATGTGTGAGAGAATGAGTTTCATCAGCTCTGATGGTGAACAAGAAGAACAAAACACACACACACACACACACACACACACACACACACACACACACACACACACACACACACACACACACACACACACACACACACACAAAGGGTAATGTCTGTGGGACTAATTAACAATGTTTTAAATGGGAAGCTACTAGAATGTGAACCATTTGCCCAGTGAAACTTTTTAAATGAACACAATGAGGCAACACACTAGCATATAATGAAACAGAAACCGAGAGATGACTATTATACTCTACGCTCTCTTTTTAAGTGGTGCAACCACTTCCTTAAGTGACTATGTGTGTAAGTGACTATGTGTGTGCCTGGCTGGCTGGCTGGCTGGCTGGGTGGGTGGCTGGGTGGGTGGGTGGCTGGCTGGCTGGGTGGCTGGCTGGCTGGCTGGGTGGCTGGCTGGCTGGCTGGCAGCATGGTTGTTTTTCACCACATGTGCGTACCCCTGTTCTAATTTCAAGGATCCCCAGTTTGGTATCCATTAGACAACAGATCCCCATAACACTTGAGAGCGTACAAATGGAACCAAATGGACAGCAAGGGTTCCATTTGTATTCTCTGAGAGTTGCAGACCCTGCAAGCATACATTTGGTTCCATTTGCACACTCAGACCCGAATTGATCCATGTGGTTAACTTCCTAGCTATCAATCATTTAGCTGGGGACCCCCTGGAACCCCCTTCAAGGACCCCAGCAGGTCCCTGGGACCCCCTGGAACCCCCTTCAAGGACCCCAGCAGGTCCCCAGGACACACTTTAAAAAGCCTGATTTACACTGCCATGGCCTAATACCACTACACCCCACACCACCTACTTCAGTGCTACTAAATGAAAGTACCTACTGAGCTAGGCTAAGCGGGGCCAAACACTTCATAATGACTGATCACTCACTGACCTTTTATTTAGACCAGGATCATAGTTGTAATGTATTATAATAGATTATAATTATAATGATCATAGTTGTAATCCATTCTAATACTATTTATTGCATAATGTTATAATCCTTTATAGTGTATTATAATTTTCATAGTTGTAATACATTATACCGGTAGTACTTTATATTGTATTATACTTATCACAGTTGAAATATATTATAATAATTAATATTGTAGGCTACTTAATCACAGTTATAAGGGTCCATTTTGTATACCAATAGCTGGATTACTCCTGCACAGGTGATTTCATTTGTATGCAGGACAGTTGGCCACTCATCTACATTAAATTGTTAGGCAAGAAGCAATGACCTCCACCAATATGTCCTTACATTACAAGGGGGGGGGGGGGGGGTCAATTCCCTCTAGGAGGGGAGGGGGGTACTGCGAGGGTGTACTTTATTTTAATGGAAACGGTAGATATTTTGGTATTTTAATGGAAACGGTAGATATTCTGGTATGTAGCTGCAGTCAAAATCCAGCTAGTTGTTGTCAAAAACCGCAATGACGTTGCTCTCTTTCTCCATCCTTCTCCTCCTCTCTCCTCCTTCTCCTCCTGTAGTCTGCTCCCAGTACTCGCGGGGCGTCTTCGCCATCTTCGGCCTGTACGACAAGCGCTCGGTGAACACGCTGACGTCCTTCTGCGGCGCCCTACACATCAGCCTGGTGACGCCCAGCTTCCCCACCGAGGGAGAGGGCCAGTTCACCCTGCAGCTGCGGCCGTCCATCAGGGGCGCGCTATTGTCGCTGCTCGACCATTACGACTGGAACGGCTTCGTCTTCCTCTACGACACCGACAGAGGTAAAGGTCTTTTTTTTTAGACACCAGCACCAGCTCGGTGGCCTTGTGTTTAGAGTGTCGGCCTTGAGATTGGGAGGATGAGGTTAGATTCCCTGGCCGGGTCATACCAAAGACTATAAAAAATGGGACCCAATGTCTCCCTGCTTGGCTCTCAGCATCAAGGGTAGGGTTGGGTGTACACGACAGTTTCATGGCTGGGAGACAAACTGTACGTATACGACACCGATAGAGGTTAGAAGGTCTTGGTTTTATACTATGTGACAATGATAGCGGTAAATGTCTTATACACCACTAATACTGGTAAATGTCTTTGGTTTACTTATTATGTATGACAGAGGGAAAGATCTCTAACACCACTGATAGATGTGAAGGTGTTTGTCTTGTTGTACGACACCAGTAAAGGCCTTATACTGTATACTATGATAGATGTTAACATCTGAAGGACAGGAACTCAGCTTTTTGAGGTGACTCTGTAAATCCATCTGTTTTATTAAAGAGATATGTTTTGGTTAAAACAAAAACAATCTATATTCTAATAGTAGTCATTTCAGTAACAGACCCTGTCTCCCCTGCTATTCAATAAAAAGGTGGGTCACCAATTTCATCCAATCAGGAGGGAAAATGCTTTCATCGGATTTCCAATGTTCCAGTTCCAAATGTTGTCTGCCCTGTCTTGTTTGTTTGTTCCATCAATCCTAATATCACTCATCCTGTATCCTGGATGAGTTATCTCTCTCCTGATTGGATGAAATTGGGAACCTGACCTGAACATGTCAGTGTGTATTGTCTATTATAGACTATAGGGGAACAACACTCCATGTCACTTAAAGCACATTTAATTCCACACATGTACAAAGGATTTTACAGTGTATTAGTTCTTCTGTATAAGTATAGTTCAGAAAACAATAAAGAGGTTGTTTGTGGTGCAGTACAATGTGTTCTGGCAGCTCTAAGTAGGGTGTAAACAGGGTCAATATCTAATTAGGCAGATCTGTTGTTCTCTGTCTGGGTCTCCGTTCAAACCGTGATAATTAATACCGGCACAATTCTGCTCACTCGCAGTTCTGTCCTTAATGCACCTTGGTGACCCACTTGGTGATGCACAAGGTGAACCACAAACATGAACAAGACATGAATAATACAGACCTCATGTGTGGAATTAATTTAGCCCTGGTCTAACGCCAAACCAGCAGAATTTTGACATTTGTCCAAGCCAGAAACACATCGATATTTGAAGCCATAGTTTTAATCTCTACGTTTGCATTCAATGTTCTCATGGCAAACTTGGCAGAATTCGACATTCATCAAATTATGTCAAACATATTTGAAGAATGGTCGGTGGCCGGTGCGTGAGGACCATGTGAAGTCAATATGGCCCTAATGGACTGAAACCAAAGCAGTTCAGAGTTTAAACCAAACTATATAAATTGTGACTTTAGATATTGTGGTTTTGGACAAACCACACATTTTGGATGGCTTAGGAATGAGATCACGCTGCATTGGAATAATAAAAACTGAACAGAACCGCTGTCAACACAAAGTTCCACTGACGAAAGGTTCACCATTGCATTGTTTCTCAACCAGTCTTCCATGAGTTGGCTCTGTACTTGGGCTATACTGCTTTTTTCCTGCTACACTGTCGTATTGGGTTCTTTCTACTAATAATATTGATCGCCAAGAACGAGGGAACTTGACTGGTCTTAGTAGCACCGCTTTAGCTTCCACATAGAACAATAACAATGCAGATACTTCCTGGTTACATCATAATGAACTGTGAACCCTGTGATGTCACTCACGTTCACATTAGCTAGATTACACCACATCTCCCTTTTTTCCAGAAGATTATACCAACCAAATATAGGAACCATAATAATCATTCACAATCATAGGAACTCTTTTTCTCTTCCTTTTTTTTACGCACACCCTGACGTTCATAATTCAATTTCATAATTTCACCGTTCACAATCACCAACAGTTTTTATAGGCCGTGTTTGGACAGGCCCAGTTTGAACAGGCCCAGTCACATTGGGAATGTCCTCCTCTACTGTAGGTGTCTGTTGAGTGTCTCTATACTGCTCTCTGCTGTAGGCATATCTGTACAATGAAACTATGAGTATAGACTACAGAGTGCTATGTCTACATAATGCTATCTAAATTACACAAGTTTATAGCCTTTGCATACGCATACGTCGAATATGTATGTGCTATTCTATAGTCCCCCCAGAATGTGGATGCTAGGGTTCAATTGGCTAAACTTGTGGCGGGTTGGGTCCAGTCAGTGTTCCTTAGAAATGGTTGGAAATAAGTGGTCCAGAGCTTAAAAACCACACCCTGGGGGCTCCTCATGGCAGGTGAGACAATACAACAGCACTGACTGACAACACACATGTGTGGGGGGAGGAATTAATTGACATAACGATTAAATTGGAGAGAAACAAGGGTACAAAAACAAAGTGGAGGTGAAAGATGGAGGCAGGAGAGAGGATGGATGGATGTCTTCATCATGGTGTGTCATAAGGGGCTGCTGCTGGTAATGTGCTGGAAAATGGGCAGTAAAACTGATCTGTTTTACTGCTCTGCACTGCTACACGCACGCACGCACGCACGCACGCACGCACGCACGCACGCACGCACGCACGCACGCACGCACGCACGCACGCACACACACACACACAAATGGCTGAGGAATTGATGCACAGAAGCCTATGCATATTCATGGGGGCAGTGATTCATATGCTTATGACATAAGCTACAGTAAATAAAGTTTTATTTACTTGTGTGACAACGCTGTCACATACAGTACATGCACAAATGTGTGTGTGTGCGTGCGTGTGAGTGAGCGTGCGTGCGTGGTCACTTTTCACTCTATTCTGGTGTGGAATGCAGATTTTCTTTTATGATTATGATGATGATTTTCTTTCTTTTTTTTCTCGCAATTTTCTCCCCACTTCAGTCATTGTCAATCCCCCGATGTGTGCTGTGGTCCCTGTTTTCTGCCAACAGGTATTGGCAGAGCACCCAGTGGTGTTCTGGGAGAGTGTAGACAGCCACATGTCTCCTCCGATACACATGGCATCACCAGCCGCTTGTTTTCACCAGGAGAGCGTTAACGCACACGTTCTTTCACGCTATCTCCACCCTCATACAATATCTTCTCTCTGCCGAACAGATGCCCATGCCAACCAGCAGGGTGCGCTGTAGTGCCAGCTTCCCTCCTATAGAGACCTTCCTATAGAGAGTTTGTTGGAGCGCTCGCCCGGGGTAAGCCGGAGGCAGCGCTGTTGGAGTGGTACTTCCGTGGTTTTGTTTCAAACTGAATTCTTGGAATTGCTGTTCTAACAGACTATACGGAGCCACCAGAGGTGACACCGAAAACACTACTAAAATGGATACGATAGTATACGATATTAAAGGATAATACCAGCGTTACTGAATTTCTCTCTCTCATCTCTCATGCCTCTACACTGCTTTTGTCCAACCAGGCAGGCTGTTCAATGCAATATAATTAAGATGTCGCTCACCTCCTACTGCCTGTGGGTCGCCATTAATTTCAAGATCTCATCTAATATATAATAGTGACAGACGTCTATGCCTAGTTGAGGCCGTAATCCATCACCGCACGCCCACCACCAGTGGCATGTTTATGGGGGCAGGGGAAAGTGCTTTGGTTACTTGTTACCTATGCCAATGACTTTTTACTCTCCGGACGCATGGGTCCAAGATGTGGGTGGCACTTCAAACAATGTTCTCCTGCAAGAGCACATCGATTAGCACTTCAATTGTGCGCGACCGGGCCAGCGTTTTGCAGTGTTTTTCCCAGGGTTATAGGCTAGGCAGTACACTTACACACACAGTGACACTGGTTGAAAAGAAACCTCCATATGAGCATTGTTGTTTTCATGCATGCACAGTAAAATACTGTGTAACTGTATTGACTCTTGGAGGTAAATGAACACATGGGGTTTAATTGAGTGCTACAACAATGATTTCAGTACTATTTACACCTAAATACTCTGTGTCCCAAGGTATTGTTTAGCTATTTTTCCAACAATTCGTTTTTGACCGCGCTTGAGGCTTGCCAAATCCCAAGTCCCCAATTGTCACTCAAAGTGAATCAAAGTGACTACTGGCCAATCACAGCACAAAATCATGGTCTGAGGGAGAGTATCACCCAGGATTATAGTTCATAGGCAATTAGCCCTTCGCTAAACTCCATCCCAAAAGCGATTGTCCAATGCCAATCCAAATACAGTAGTTTAGCAACCGTTGCTAAGGATGGCAAGCTTTTGTCACCTCTCAGTGTTATTTTGCATGGCTGTGTTGTTGAACACATACACAGCTTAAAGTTGGAGTGCCGTGATTTTTTTCCACCCTAAAACATGATCATCAGGTATTATTATTATATAAGGAGGAAGATTTTTTTCAAAAGATTGTACAGTATTTGTTCAAATGTAATTTTTATGTGGACACGTCCACCAGTTCATTAAAGGAGAGTTCCGCTCAACTCGTTTTCTGACCATAATATGATGATAATCCATTGACCACTGGGATTAGCAAAAATAAGAGCTAGAGACCGCCTACCTTTCTTAAAGGCGCAGCGCCCTGTATATCCCCCCCCCCCGCCATAACAGGGGTTCATAGTCATACATACATTATCATAAAAATGTTGCCTGATGGGTGGTGGATCCACCTGAACTGAAGCACCCACAGCTGTTGTTGTATGATAAAGGGGGAGGGGTTAGGGCAGGGGATGATATTGTGATGTCACTATATCACTGTTTTTTTTTACATTGGCATGTTTGACTGTCAAGGTTTCAGCCTCCAGGAAGAAACCCAAGATTAAAATGGAAGACATCATTGCACATCAACCACACCAAAAGGGTTCTAATGAAGTACTGTCACCTCATGAACACATGAAAAACTGAAGAAAAAATAATCACGGCACGTCGGGAAAGTTACACAACTGACCCACCCAGCTGATGGCAATAATACTAATCACCCTAGTCTTACCGTGAATTACATGAACTCCTGTTGGACGGTCGTAAGTTGATTGAGTTCATTGGATACTGACCAGTGCATACACTGTCACTGCATGGCTTACTGCAGGCCTGGTTGACTAGATTTAGAAGACAATTTGAGCGGCGCCAGCCCCTCCTATGCCCAGCTTTGAGTGTTTGTGTAAACACAAACATTGAAGACAAAAGTGTGTAAACACAAACATTGAAGCCAATTGTGAGGACGCAAATTGTGATCGGCCAGAATGAGATTATGTATGATGATGAATGATAAGAGCGTCCTTCACTTCACACGGGTGTGGTAGAACAGTATCACGCAGCACAACCCATGATGGTGTCATGTTACGCGGAGAGATTGATTTGTTGTCCCTATAGACACTTCCTCGTTGACTAATATTGCATTTTGTGTGGCTCTGATTGGCTTTTGGTGTGCGAGTGTGACGTCACATTGTGTCCGAGTTGCATGCCGTGGCGTGGCGTGCGTCAGACCTGTTTGAACTGTCTATCTAGTCTGAAAACCAGATTTTAAATGTACAACTCTGTATTAATGGTTTGGAGATATGCAGAAGGCAAGAAACTACTAAGATTTTCACAGGCAAGCTTCAAAAATATATTAAGCAATTGGGGGGATTGAGTCTTTAAACTGTCATGTTTGTAACAGACCTGCCCTAGTTATATACGGTGTGTGTATATATATATATATAGTAACGGTTTCCTCAGTAGCTTATTTGGGGTGCCAGGCAGGCGTGTACCTACCAGAGAGGAACTTAGCCTCTCCTTTTTTTGTGTAGCCAGGTGGTGTCAAGGAAAACGAACAAAGGACTCAATAAAAGATAAAGAACCCTTAAATGTTGGATTGGAACAGTATTTGTATTGAAACCGGGGTGCATGGGTTGGGTTACAACATTATTTACTTTAAGGAAAATAACAAAAGCATCAAATGGCATTCAATATTCAAACGGAAATCAACAAATAACAAAACCCCCAACAAAATAATGTAATAAATGTTCAACTCAAAATCATTAATTCAATTCACCACTTTGAAATAAAGCAAGATTGGTCCTTGAGAGTTCCGTTCAAACAAAATAAAGGGACACAGATCCTCCTGCTGTAGGGAGTGGTTAAGAAAAGATCCTCTTGCTGTTAAGTGTTTTTCATCCAAATGTTAAAGTGTGTATTTCTCCTGTTGTCAGTGGTTTAGGATCCCACTAGGTCAACTCAAAAATAGGGAAACAATCCTCCTGCAGCAAATCACCTCCTCAGTTACTTCTCCTCCCTGGATTTCAGCACAGTGGAGTTGGAAGAATCTCGGCAGGCCTTCTTATGCAGGGAGTGAATTTGTTTCTAAACATGCTCCAACTCGAGCTACTTAAATGATCAAAATAAAAACCAGGTAGAGAAAATGCAGAGAGAGTGCTGGACACTGTCTTTGAGAGCTGCTGCCAGCATGCAAACTGTTTCTCCCACACCGACACACCTGTGGCAACTTTATCCTGAGTAGGGTGTCAATCATCGTTAAGTGGTGATGGCCTGTTAATTACCCAATTAGTCAATATTAAGAGTCAATTGTGACTCTGGCCGTCACAATATATATATATAGAGAGAGAGAGAGATTTTATTTCTTAATTACAGCAGTGTATTCACTCTCAATAGAACCACTGACAAAATATGCAACCACAAAGGGTTGACGTAGGCTCTGATATGTGATTTTTAATACGCTTACACAACCATGCACTAAGGAGTCCGAGGGGGAGGATGATCTTGATTTGTATCTCCTGCGTCTTAGTGCACATATAATTGCCTCCCCCGCTTGCTCACATATTTAGCCTAACAATTACCTCTGGCATAATTCCCGCTGTATGTTAAACTGCACAAGTTACACCGCCGCATGAAGGTGATGATCCGAGTGAGATAAATAACTACCTTCCCATATCAAAATGGTGCTCTTTAGCCGAGATTATTGAATACCTATCAGACTCAGTTCCCAGTAGCGTGACTTCCTGCATGCATTCAGTACACTATTCTCCAACCTCAAGAATCGGGATTCTCCTATAAGAGCTACAATGCTTGTCGCAAACAATATTGAAAGGTCTGGATGCCATTACCAGCATTGTGCAGTTATTTTTCATTGACTCTCAAAGGCATCAGCTGTCAGTGGGTTCTCTAATTATCTGTCCGGGAGAACTCAAGCTGTTGTCTCCGTCTTGCCGATGGTCCTATAATTGGTAAAGGTGTCTGACAGGGGTCCAGTTTATTAATATTGTACACCCCTCCCCGCATTGTGATGTCAATTACTATGCGACTGACACAAACACAACACGACCCAGAAGTATTGGGCCCACTCATCCATTCACCACTGCAAGACTGTGGGCAGCTTATGATGCTTTCCAGTTGGCTCTAATTAGTCCGAAACTTGTCTTAAACTCCAACGAGACTAAAATGCATGCTGTTCTCGAGGTCTACTGACAGATCTCAAAAGCCATATAGTCTAGACTAAAATGCATGCTGTTCTCGAGGTCTACTGACAGATCTCAAAAGCCATATAGTCTAGTAGCCAGAATGTGAACCCGGACATGTTGAGTACACCAACGTTTTATGTTATAAATGTTTAGTATGGGTCCCCAGCATGTAGAAACTGCCGGATGCTAACTTGCATATGTTGAGCAATTTTCGTAATTGGCATAATATGTGACCATACCATTAACAACCTATAGAAGGCAAAATATTCAAAATGTCATCATGCTTTTGCTTTTGGCTTTATAACATAAAAAATCACAACCGTGTGAACTGAGTGGTGTAAGGTCTTATATAGCCTGTCTGACGTAATTAAATCATGTCTGACGTAATGAAATCACACCCGGGTGAACAGGGTGAACATAGCAACCATGCTCATTTTTTCTGCACAGACTAACAAAGCCAGTTGTAGGAGTGGTTTACACCACTCAAAAATCACACCCGGGTGAACAGGGTGAACATAGCAACCATGCTAATTTTTTCTGCACAGACTAACAAAGCCAGTTGTAGGAGTGGTTTACACCACTCAAAAAAAGTCCATTGTGGGTGTATGGGATTTTTCACTATCTAAACACGGGTGAAATTCACCCGAACAACCAAAAATTGTTGGAGATACTGGTAGCATTATTATGCTCATCCATCCATAAAGGAATGGATGCACTTGTATAATGAATGAACGGACACACAGACTCTCACAACCACACACACACACACACACACACACACACACACACACACACACACACACACACACACACACACACACACACACACACACACACACACACACACACACACACACACACCATATTGATCCAGGTATTACATCTTAATTCTTTATCCATGTTTTGTTCTCACACTCTCTGTTACCTAGGTTACGCTATCCTGCAGGCCATTATGGAGAAAGCGGGCCAGAATGGATGGAAGGTGAGGCTGCACACACACACGCACACGCACACACAGACACACAGAACAGAACGCAAGAGCATGTTAATGACACCCATAATTTTATATGTTGTCGGGCAGAAAGCTCTTATTGGAGCTCTTCACGGGGCCCTAAATTCTGAGAATACCCGAGAGGACCCGAGACCTGCACCGGTCGGATCCATGTTTTATCATAATCACTTGTGGATTCAGGAGATGTTTGTCTACACATCATTCTGTGTAATACCTCAGTGGCTCCGAGAACACTGTGTGACTGTGTGTGTGGCGTGACCGCGACACGCTGCACTGGTGAAAGAGAAACTCAATGAAGTGCTGTTTAACACTTATACCGCCATTGCCGAAGTCCTTTGTCAATTGAAGCCTAATTTTGATACTAACGCTTACCGCCATTGCCGAAGACCTTTTTCAATTGAAGCCTAATTTTGATACTAACGCTTACCGCCATTGCCGAAGACCTTTGTCAATTGAAGCCTAATTTTGATACTAACGCTTACCGCCATTGCCGAAGTCCTTTGTCAATTGAAGCCTAATTTTGATACTAACGCTTACCGCCATTGCCGAAGACCTTTGTCAATTGCGCTTTTATAGTGCATTCGATCGTCCGAGCCATAATGCACAGCACTGGATTCATCTTAGATCGTTGTCGCCATAATAATCCATTCTATCCGTTTCTTTCAATCGCCTGTATCTCCTATTCCTTGTCCCAGATGGCATTTTGGTCAAAACAGCGTTTCTTGACGGCACAGAGCCGGCGATGAGGAGTTCTCCAGTGCACCGGCATATATCGATCATGTAAACAACGGCTGTCTCGGCTCCGTCGAGCTTGCTGGGATAATCCACTTCCGGTCGACTGAAAATGTGGCTTTTCAAAATAAGAGCTTGACTGGAAAAAAATGCTGGCGTGAATTAGGTCCTAATTTTTCAATAAATGATAGCGCTAAATGGGTTAACGTGTGCAATGTTTAAGGCTGGTTTAGGATCAGATTACTGCAGCGCAACAAAAACAAAGTTGAGCTACTGCACGAATAGTTATCTACCATATAGCCTACTGCAGATGTCACTGCCTGCCAGGCTGATTTGAATCGAAAACACCACCATACAATCATTAATTACTCATCGGGTCTCTCGGAATCTCGGAAATCTTGGACCAAAATGCCACAGGTCCACTCAGTGCCGTCATTTGAAATAAATCTCGGAACGGGTTGTAATCGGACCAAATTGTCACGGGTCCGGCAGCACCATCTGGTGGCTGAATTGTGTATACTCGAGAACCGCCAAGCATCCATCTTATTTTCAAAGGCGTTTCACTCAGAAAGGGAGAATCAGGAAGTGAATAATCGCTATATGTAACAGGTCCACCCAAAACATTTTGTAACTGGCAATCATGTCGTTTATAGAAATGAGCCGCAAATCAAGCTTGTTTTGAACCAAAAAATAAACGCAGCAGGGGAAGAAGAATCGGAGATATTACGATTCTAAAAACTGCGTTACCATAGACAGCATAAGCCAGCGGAATTTTCACTTTGTTTTTTTGTTTTGTTTTTCGCACCGGAACCCGAGTGTTACGAGCGCGTGCATGCAGAACAGAGATGTGAACCGTAATCAATTTATATTAAAAAGCCTGTCAAAAGGCGATCTCAGCGACAAGAGTGTTTGGACCAGAAGGCGTCAAAAGACGATCTCGGTGGTAAGTTAACCAGCAACGCATGTCGGGAGCCACGGGTGAGTCTTAACCAGCAACACATGTTGGGAGCCACGGGTGAGTCTTAACCAGCCACGCATGTGTCCGGCCACGCATGTCGGGAGAGCAGTGGAAAGTTGCCTTGTCTGGACTGTCATAATAAGCATGCTCGAAACATGATTCTAGATCTGCTACTTTTGCAAAAAAAAAAAGAAACTAAGCGCACACTTTACGTTACTTGTGTTTTCCACAGGTGAGTGCGATCTGCGTGGAGAGTTTCAACGAGGCAGGGTACCGGCGTCTGCTAGAGGACCTAGACCGACGCCAGGAGAGGAAATACGTCATCGACCTGGAGCCTGAGAGACTGCAGAGCATTCTGGAACAGGTAGAAAACAATACATTACCCATAGTGCCACACTAACTAACCCTATACATTAACTCACCCATGGCGCCATCTGGTGGTTAGACTCTCGTTGCCACAATTCACTGTCAATGGGCGATACTCTTACTTTGAAGCCGTGTTGTCCGGAAACCTCTGAGTCAGGAAGTAAAGGTAGGTAGAAAATACTACATTACCCATAGTGCAACACTAACTAACCCTATATTAACCTGGAGCCCGAGACTGCTCAGCATTCTGGAACAGGTAAATGTAGAAAACATTACATCACCATGGTCTAAACTTTACTTTATCTGCAAAAAAAAGTTGTTTGAGGTTGGCACAAAAATAGTGTCATAAGCAGGATTCAAACCCATGCAGGAGGTATGGATTGAAAGTCTTTTGACTAACGAGCCATGCTAGGAGCTGGCTGCCAGAATGGTTTTCCAGGCTCTAGTAGATTATAATTTATGACAACACGCAACTCATGTAAAAAGAAAGAAAAACCCCGCCCAGTAGGGGATGGGTAAGAAAAGCCCCGCCCAGTAGGGGATGGGTAAGAAAAACCCCGCCCAGTAGGGGATGGGTAAGAAAAGCCCCGCCTAGTAAGGGAGGCGATGTAAATGAACGCTGTACTTGATCATACTACAACATCACCCACAAGCATCAAAAGTAGGAGATCTGCAAGCTTCGAAACGTGTTTTGAGCTTGTACTGTAGATCTGCTACTTTTATTTGTTTTTAATTTGAATCCTGAAAAGAAAAAAAAATGACATTTGAGCTTTCCACCCGACAGAGACGATATATTTAATGCTAGAATGTGTGATGATGATTCAGCCGATATTCCACCGCAGGCATTAACCCCCATGCAGGCTCAGTGCTGGAAACCCCAACCCAACACGCTGACCGATGCAGCGATCCCCAGCATGCCTGTGATTGTGTCTACACTGTGTAGCCACATATAGCGACACATATACAGTACCTCATTAAGATAATGGTGGTTCATGATCTGTGTTGTATGTCCCCTCCTACACTCACTGGCCTCTCTTTACACTGCACAATAAACAGCACCATTTTACTAATTATAATGGATGTACCGCACTTGAAAAACCTCATCACCAAACTCTCGGCACATGTAGTGTACTTAAAGATTATTATTATTTTTTATGGTTCTGTACTTTACCTTGAGTAGGCTATTTGTATATTCTGTTCATAGACCTTCACTCCACTACATTTTAAAGACCAGTAATGCACCTTTGACTCCACTAAATTTCTAGGAAGCGGAAAGGTACATTATGAATTAAAGCCCACTACAACGGATTGACAAGCTCTCAGCGTACTCAAAGAGTTTGGGAAACACATGGCCTACTTCTTTAAAACTAGAACCTCTGGGTGCGCATTTGAAAACAAAGAGGCTGTATATGTAACAAAATCAATATCGATTGTGACATTTATCGGCCAAAATTTGTTTAGAAACAAGCTTCAACAGTTCAGCAAAACATTTTCATGTCCAGAACCCCAAATATTTACAAGTGACTTTGGCGCAATCGAGCCGTGAGCACGAGCCACGTATGAAATTACTTTTATAGAGCTGAAATAAAACTTGACAATCAGTTGGCAGAAAGCCATCTGCCAACTGATTGTCACCAGGGCCGCAAAACTGAAGCAACAGCGAGAGTTGCTTCCACACAGAATAACCTAGGCCTATACATTGTGGACCAATGAGCTGAGAGTGGCGGATAACACTAGAGCTGGGAATCCGATCAGTGTTGCCATGTCCGCTTATTATAAGCGACTTTGGATAGTTTGCAGACTATTTGGCATTGTTTGTAGCGTAGATCGCTTATTTGGGCTTGCTTCCTAATATTGTTGTTTAAACTAAATGAAAACACTGAAAAGGAGCGGAGATCGATAGACAGACAGACATCTCAGCCTGCTTTGCTTTTTAGAACTTAATAATTCCACACACACACCCCCCCCCCCCCCTCCCCCCTATTATAGCAATCCACACAGATCAGAGAGAGAGAGAGAGAGAGAGAGAGAGAGAGAGAGAGAGAGAGAGAGAGAGAGAGACAGAGAGAGAGAGAGAGCGAGAGAGAGAGAGATGTCTCCCCTTGCTGATTTGGACATGAATGTATTCAAGCGCTCTGATTAATAAATGTGTTCTTTGATCGTGAAACGGGAAACATTGTTGTTGTTACATAATCACCTTTTCCGAGGCCATTGTGCACCGATTAAAATCAATTAATTGTATTTGATGAAGGTCAGTGGCTTCATCCTGGCACTGCGGATAATATGGTCTCTGTCGGGGGGAAACCTCATATGTCCAAACCTGTTACTTTTGTGGATTCAAATCCAAAACTAGCAAAAGCAGCAGAAATGTGCCACTTAGCGCCACGTTTTGAGCTTGCAGACCTGCTACTTTTTATGCTTTTGTGTGACGCTGTAGTATGATCACGTAGGGTATTCAAAAAAACACAAAATATTATAATATGGAGATAAGAGGTTGCTGCCCAACAGCGACGAATATAATATTTGGTTTAAATTTAGCCTGTCCCAAACCTTCCGCTCAGACACTACCCGGATATGACACTCATGATACCACATCAACGTTCTGACAGTAATGACAGTGGGGCCTGTCCGTTAGTCAGGGTGATTTAAAATAAACGTTTGATTGATTGATTGATTGATTGATTGATTGATTGACTGATTATACTTTATTAACATGATTATTAACAGTACAGGTAGTACAGTCAAGTCAAGGTTATGCTAAAATGATAACACAAAAATCCCCAAGGGGCTTGTTTCCATTGTGGTCCTTTGTACTCAATTAATTCACTCAAATACAAATATGATACAAAAACATATATTGGAACAAAGCTCAGTAGAATCATAAGGTATATTATTCTTCTACCTGTCATGTTCTAGAATGAGCCAATAGGGGAAGGGGATCAACGGCACGTCATTCTTTGTTTGACCGCTCAAAAACTCGGATGTGTGGCTCAAAGAATATGATAATTAGCAGAATCTGGGAAACTTTAGAATATTTGCCGGCTCCTTTTAATTTTGCACTGCATTGGTGGAACTCGACTTTGTCTCGTTCCTGACCGCATCACTGTCGCGCCAATAATGACGGTAATGCAGACCCTCGAGTGTAATATTGCGATTATACAACAGTTATCAACAAAAACCCTGTAAATTGACTGAGACATGACATTGTCCCTGTTGTTTCAAAGTAGCAGCCCTCAGCTGTCACAGAGGCACCGTCTCGCCAATCAACACAGCTGAGCTGTCAATGTCGGCCCGGTGCAGTCAGTGGATGGGAGGAATTCCAATATATGCTCCAACTGTTCTACAGTACAAGCTTACAGATTGGCTATTTTTGTTGTATAAGTATAAATAAAATATGCTGGGCTGTTAACCATTACTTCTCATCCTCTTCCAAACATTCATCACAGGGTTAGGGTAAATCAATGAGCAAATAAATCAAAATAGCAATATTATCCATTTCTGGGTGCTGGCTGTTTGTTGTTCTCCGGTGCTTGCAAAATATTAAAATATTAGCTTGTCAGCAAAAGCTTTCCTCACAATAAGAGAAAACAGAAAACTACACACTACTATACACTAGTATTGGGCCCTGCGGGACTCCGGGGTATAAGTGGTTAAATAGGAGCTAACTGCATTACTTCCATTGATCCAAAATCCAAAATGTAATGGTCATCGATTGATTGACCATTAAATTAAACATGCTCTGAAAATGCACCTGCATGCAGAGATGTTCAATTGGGCCCTGATCCAGAACCACTGTTCCATTAGATCAGTGGCTCTCGAAGTAGGGTCCAGAGGGAGACCCTCTGGGGTCCTTTTTAGGGGGGCCAGGGGATCCCCATGCAAATGTGCTAATATAGCATCCAAATCAGTTTAAATACTTTAACCCTATGTGTACACGGTGCATCAGAAAGTAGCACATCTACAAACTCAACGTGCCACAATGCAACACCTTGTGAGCTTGTACTGTAGATCTACTGTTACTTACATCTTTGAATATTTTTGAAACATTTCAACAATTGTCATGCGGGTCACTGTCTGGCACAACGTATTTCCACTGGGGGTCGGCATACAAATAAACACATACAGTTTGGGGGTCCTGTGTTGGATGAAAAGGAATGCCACATTGTATTGTTGGTAGAGGACTGCACTGCTCTTGTGTTGAGTGCAGGATACGTGCAGTGGTATACAGTATTGAACAGTGGTATACAGTATTGAACTGCTGCATGCAGTGGACACTGGCTTGGTCTGTACTGTGCTGCTTCAATGGAGCCCTGCATTCTGTCTGACCACTGAGCAGAAACACATCGCACTAAATATGGATGTCTGTGCACTGCTCGCGCACGCACGCACGCACGCACGCACGCACGCACGCACGCACGCACGCACGCACGCACGCACGCACGCACGCACACATGCACGCACACGCATACACACACATTGTAGGACACACAATGTGTTCCTTCGCTTGTCTAATCTCATTAGAGTGTGTCCTGCTTGATGCCCTGAGACAAGCCATGTGACAGGTGTCACCGGTGTGTGTATGCGTGTGCGTGCGTGCGTGCGTGCGTGCGTGCGTGCGTGCGTGCGTGCGTGCGTGCGTGCGTGCGTGCGTGCGTGCGTGCGTGCGTGCATGCGTGCGTGCGTGAGCGCGTGCGTGCGTGCGTGCGTGCGTGCCTGGCCCTTGACCCAGGTTTTTTTGTGCACCGTCCCATTGGTTCTGCCAGCTGTCATCACATCTGAGCCACTGACTGCAGATCTGACGCACGCATGCACACGCGCGTGCGCGCGCGCGCACACACACACACACACACACACACACACACACACACACACACACACACACACACACACACACACACACACAGCAGTATAGCATTGACTCAGTCTCACAGGTATTTGCTCTCAGGCTATTCAGCTACTCATCAATTTACAATTTACAATTTAGGCATTTAGCACTGTGCACGCAGTGCGCACACACGCACGCACAAACGCATGCACGCACAAACGCATGCACACACACACACACACACACACACACACACACACACACACACACAGACACACACACACACACACACACACACACACACACACACACACACACACACACACACACACACACATTACAGTGGCATCATTCCTCTACAGTCTACACAGAGAATGTTCTGTTTGTCTGCCCCCTGCCAGCTTCCCTGCGTGACGCACGAAATGTATCAATTAGGCTGAGTCACTTACAGATGGCTAATGCTATTTTCCAAAAAAAAGATAAGGTCCGCACACTGGAATAAACTATACACCATACCATAGTGGTATATGACATATGTCCATACATATGTCCACTATGGTGTAAGGGACCTTAATAAATATATTTAAGCTTTGAAGCTTGTGTGTGGACCTTACCTATTTTTTCAAGTAACCTCGGCCCGGCACCTGGCTTTAAGTGAGGGGACGTGCGTGCTCTATTGTACTTTTCTATTTTCTAAGTCTTCCTCACACACGCACATGTACACACACACATGTAAACGTGAACACACATACAGGCTCTCGCAAAAATAAAACACAAAAGCACAGGCTCACACTCTCCTTCCCGAGCTGAATTAAAACAATTGCACTACATGTGTTTAAAAAAGCCGATTTGCTCAGACACATTATGACGCACTGTAAATTCTCCTTTCATTGTCAATGGCAAATGTGACGATGAGTTGTGATGAAAAGCTGTATATTTTGAAGGGCTAGATCTGAAGGATCCGTCTTGATCACTTGACTTGAAAAAGTGATATAAAAATGTTTTGAAAGAATCTACCTCCTGGTGGCACTATAATAGGGCAATGTTAAAAGTCAGACATTTGTTTCTCAACGTGGTGCAAATATGCACGCAAAGTTTCACCCCAAATGGACGGTGCATTAAAAGTTTTCCATAATGTCAATCTTAGCTAATCAAAGATGGAATATGAAATTAAAAAAAGATCCGTCTTGATCACATGACCAAATCTGAAAGACTCATTTAGTTTAGCGATAAGAGATAATGTGTAGCGATTTGCGTCATGTTTGGACAAAAACAAAACGCTTTGCTGTCCATCAGGGCCTTAACACACACTTCACCAACCATCTTCATGAGACATTTCACAAGGGTCCACTCCACGGAAAGGCTTGCATATACGTGAAAAGAAAGCACAAATTGACACATTAGAATGGGTCCCCAAGGTCGTGAAGCAATTTACCCCGCAGGGTTGGCTGGTGCGACGATCTGAGCCGCCTCCCTGTGAAAGCCAAGATGAGGTCGGGGGGTGGACCCATTGACACGCTTCGACCGTATAGCGTGAAATCGTACCCAGCTACCGCCGTGTCCGTCAGATTAAATTATGCATGCGTGGCATGAATACGTGATCGCACAGGAAGGGACAGAATAGAGAAAGGTCCACTGTCAAATACAGTGGGTCAATTTAAACACCTATGGCCAGATTCACAACGGAAATTTACGACCAGGTGTAAATGAAGTGCGTAATGAGAGCGTATTAATCCGAATGATCAAGCTCACGTGTCATTCACCAAAGGTGGCGTAATGACTTAATTTGTGCGGATCGCCCGTGTATATCATTTCGCCTCTTTCCCAAGCGATTCGCCTGTTGTTGCCTGGTATAATTGAACATCCACGCCCATTCCACGTCATATAAGGCAACAGGAAATATCTTTCCTCGGGTGAAAAACGTCATCACAGCCTGCACAATGCACAGATCTCCTCATCTCCGAGCTCAGGGGTTCTCAACGTTTTTGGCTGGGGACCCGCGGAAATGCTTTGTTCATGTCTCGCGATGCACCGCACTGCATGAACTGGTAGATCAGCTTATTTTGACAGGCGAGTCTCTCGCAATGTCAACTGACTGAACGTTATAAATTATAAGCTCTCTTATAATGCAACTACAGTTGATGTATTTATTTAAGTTCAACCTCAGGACCAAGGCTATACTTGGCAATTATATTATAAAAGTTTTTTCTATTTAACAATTGCTCACTCACACCTTTGCAGAGGTAAAAAATATATCTGATATCTTTTTTTTATCAGAGCTGCATTGATTAATGAGGGGAAGTCCGTCTTTTAGATTACTATCATCTCACTGTCGTCTGTCTGAATGCCATGGGGAATGGATTTGTTCTGGACACGTACAGTAGCTATTTAAATGTTCAACCATACGGCTGGTAGCCTATATATCCTCTTTGTCAGAGGTAAGTATGCTACAGTATGCTTTCATGATGTCGTCATTAAATGATTCGTGGGACATTTGGCGTTAGTTGGCACTTGGCATAATGGAAGTTTGATGCTGAGGCAAACTTGATTGATCTCATGATGAGATCAATGTAGTACCCTACAGTAGTACCCTACAGCTACGGTTGCCTAATTAATTAATGGCAGCGCAGCGACATTAAGGCATGCATATCTTACCTTTGGAGTAGAGCGCTGAAGAGGTGAGCTGGCTTAAAACTATGACTGGCCGACTTGCAAAATGCCATTCAATATTTTTCATATAATTAGCCCTAGCCCTAGTCAGTCTGCTGTCTGTCTGTCAGACTGTCATGTTTGTGAACCACTGCATGCATATAGGCATACAAGCGCAAGCTGCGTGATACTCGGCTATAGGCTATCATTTTTTTATGTGTTGACCAATGTTGGGGACACAGCCTACATATTTATGTATAGAAATAGTTCTAAGCTTGCAGAGTTAGCGTACATCAGTGGTTCCCAAAGTGGGGTCCGGGAACCCCCAGGGGTCCTTGAGGGAGTTCCAGGGGGTCTTCAGCTAATTGATAGTTAGGAACCAAATGGACCCTTATGGGACTGTAACTCTGAGTGTACAAATGGAATGAAATGGAACCGAGGGTCCATTTGGTTCCATTTGTACATTATCAGAGTTACATTAACATTGATTTTACAATATAAATTGGTGACCCATAGATATAAATGCCATTAAATGGGGGGTCTGTAGCCTAATGCATGTCAAACTGGGGGGTCCTTGAAAATAAAATGGTTGAGGGTCACTGCTAGAGCTGTAAACATCTTCTCTTATGGAGGTCCTTGGCATATATTTTCTAATGGGGGTCCGTGGGCTAATTAGTGTCAATTTGGGGGAAAAGTTTGGGAACCACTGGCGTACATGAACATCCTGGATGTGTAGTTGTGTACCGTATGGACAGAGACTAAATGGCATTTACACAGCTAATGACTTTTAAATCGAATAACACTGTTCGATTTCCTTTACAGTCTCACAACTGAACCCACATGATTAGATGTGAGATGAGAACTACTTAATTTATTATCTCTCTCTCTCTCTCTCTCTCTCTCTCTCTCTCTCTCTCTCTCTCTCTCTCTCTCCCCCAGGCAGTCAGTATGGGTAAACACGTGAAGGGTTATCACTACATCGTCGCTAACCTGGTAAGAAAATCAACATTCTTTGCAAAATATTTTGTTGCCTTTATAAGAAGAAAAATATAATCCCTATTATTATTATTATTATTATTATTATTATTGTTATTATTATTATTATTATTATTATTATTGTTGTTGTTACATACAACTCTTAAATGATGCAGACTTTCATAGACTGACCAGTTGACAAAACGACAGGAATGTGTTGACAGAGATTGTTCTCAGTCAGTATCAGCTCATTCTATGAATGTATACTTGTCTTCACTGAATGATATTCTTGAAAATGGCTGATCTACAAGCTCACAACAACTAGACATACAGTACATGCATGCTTTAGCACAAAAGCTAAAGATATTATTTAGATAACATGTTATTTAGAAATGATGCTATGTTTGGTATTTACCTGGCACAATGCATTTATTGACAATTATATAAAATTAAATTATTTAAAATGTTACAAAATTATAGCTCATGTGTTGTGTATGTCCACAATCAAACAAAATCAGAGCAGACGTACAGTACATCACAAACATAGACACAATACCAAAAGAAAATAGTTTTGTTGAAGCACTTGTTTGTTGACTTCAGTGTTTCGAGCATCTGATAAAGGCCTAGATTGTGACATTTTAGCACATTTAGCCAAGCTGTCCTGAACAAAGTCACTGCACTCGGAGGGAGTTGGACACAACTTCAGTAAATGAAATATTGCCCTAATTTCTACCCCAGACATTGCAGTTCCACCACAGTCGCAGTGGGACAGACAGTGAGAAAGGGGCTAATGTGTTCAGGTCAAACTAGATTGTCTCTTAAAGCTTTTAGCAATTACATTAGCATCCACCCATCCAGGGTAACCCTTCAATTCAACAGTTCTCTGTTCTTCAATATCTCTCCATCACCATCACCGCCATCCTCCTCCTCCTCCATCATAATCATCATCATCATCATCATCATCTCGTCTTTCCATCTGTGTTACATCAATATTATTTTGATCTTCCCTTTCTCTCTCCTCATTTCTCTTTGGTTTTTATTTTTATTTCACTCCGTTTTTTCCCCCTCCCCTACTCTACTCTCATACCTTCATGATATCCACACATTCTATACTGTCTCTATCCTCTCCATTCTATCCATTCCATTCTATACTGTCTTATTATATCCTCTCCATTCCATCCAATAACATCCAATAACAGCCTTTGGATGACATAAGGAACAGTAACACACAACACAACACAACATACAGTAAAGACGATACATAGAATCCCAAAAATACTTCCATGTTGGAGAGGCCGTTAATGCTTAACGCTGCAATAGCCTTGTGGACAGAACTCATGCTCAAGCGAGGTTTTTCTCCCATCTCAAAGTTCTATAGCCTACTGTATCTCCATCCAGATGGCATTATTGTTGTTAAGTTCTATAGCCTACTGTATCTCCATCCAGATGGCATTATTGCGACATGATGATTGAGGGGGCGATCAGTGTCATTTGCTATTCAAGTGGCTCTCAAAGTGGCGTCTGGGGACCCATTCCAGAAGTGTGCAGCAAAACTGTTCAGAATCAGTTTAACCACTTTAAATGTACTGTACACAATCTACAAACTCACAAATGCAATGTGACATGTTGTGAGCTTGTAGGAATTCCCTGCCATAAAATCTTCTCATGGCCCATAGTCAAATACATATTCATTTGGGGGTGCTTGACAATTGCACAATATAAAGGACAACTTTAGTTAGGCAACGTCTTTGTCAATAGACTTTCTTCAGGCATCTCATTGACCGAAACGTTGCCTAACTAAAGTTGTCCTGTTTAGGCAAGTGTAGAAGTTGCGCAGGTCATTTTATTGTTTACTGATATCTGATCCCTGCCTATGCAGGGCGTTAAAGACATATTCCTTAATCGTCTGGGATGCAGTGTTTAAAAGTATCTCTCCATTGTCTGGGTTGCAATGTTTTAGAGACAAGGGCCTCATTAAGGGCCTTGGGTACGCACAGGTATTATACTTATAATTATGCACATATGAGAGTCTGATTCCGCATCCGTTTATTTTGGTCTTTGGATTTTGTTGAACATATACACTCAAACTCACATATGCTCGTAGCAGACTGATTTGCCTCAAACCTTAGACGTTGTCTCTCCATTCTGTTGGTTTCAGGGCTTCAAGGACATGTCTCTGGAGAGGTTCATGCATGGCGGAGCTAACGTGACAGGCTTCCAGCTAGTGGACTTCAGTAGGCCCATCGTCATCAAGCTGATGCAGCGCTGGAACAAACTGGACCAGAGGGAATACCCCGGATCCGACAGCCCACCCAAGGTATGGGGAAACTACTGTGAAACCAAATGATTTTGCTCCGTCGCATGCCGGCCGGTGTGGCGTGCCGAGAACAGCTGGTCGTACCAGCTCACGAAGCCATGTCATCCAATTAAACTAAATCAATTTCTATGTAGCAAGATCACCTGATGCATGTAGTGCAGGAATACACACAATGATTAGTCTTTAGGGTGGTTGTGTTCCATTTGATATCCTTCTGCTATCACAGCAGCTCACAAATCTTGCTGCTGTGTTTGCACATTGTTGTACTTCGCCCAGCAGATATGGGAGTTTTTTTTGTCATTCGTCATGTTTTCAAAATCTCCATGCATGGTTGAGTGTAATCTGTGGGAAGTATGTGTCTCTGATGTCTTGGTACAATGGACAGCTGGTTAGGAAGTGTAGCTTAGTTTCCACTTCATTTTGTGTGCAGTGGGTGCATAGTCTGTCTTCTCTCGGGAGACCGGTCTGCATGACGGCCTTTCTCGATCGCAAGACTGTGCTCACTGAGTCCTTGCTACTACAGTAGTTAAGATTTGTCTTTGTTTTGGGTCGGTCACGGTGTATTCTGCCACAGTGTATTCTCTGTTCAGGGCCAGATAGAATTCTAGTTAGTGTGGTTAAATGAGCGATACTTTGCCGCACTACTCCTCCCACAGTTTTTGCCGCACACACTCGAGCCATATGTCAAATCGACCGGATTCATCGGGAATCGTGTGCTTGCTCATTGCTAAGAGATCCGTTGTATAGTTTAATTGATATTAATTAATTCGTTCTCCATAGACTTATAATGGGAAGATCGAAGACTAATTAAGGCTCCAATTTAAGTATTTTTTCCTTTGGAGACCATAAGCGCCATATTTACAAGACTTGGGGGGAGGTTCATAATAATTATTAAAATTAATTGAATGAATTATTACATCAGTCGGCCTCATGGTGGCGCTATAACAGCCCACTTCGCATTTTTCCCTATAACTCTTGAACCGTAAGTCGTAAAATCTAAATTTATTTTTCCATAGACTTATAATGGGAAGATCGAAGACTAATTAAGGCTCCAATTTAAGTATTTTTTCCTTTGGAGACCATAAGCGCCATATTTACAAGACTTGGGGGGAGGTTCATAATAATTATTAAAATTAATTATCCAAATCCAAATCTCACAAGAATCGACACACATGATCTCCGGACCTATCCAATTAAAACACCAACTGCAGAATTTTGGCAGTGCGTATCGTTCGGCCGTAATCGTCGTCCGAAGATAGTAGGAGGGGCCTATTTAAATGCCATAAATCACGAATGAAATGTCCAATCCATCCCAAATTTGAATCACATGTCGGGGGTGGTTCAATCAACCAAGTTCCAAAAGCAATTACATTTTCATCCATAGGGGGCGCCGCAAATGCGAGAAATTTAACCGTTTGTCGCAAAATCGTGATTTTTGGGGGATAAATCCCCTCAGGGGTGACGTGACATTGTAATTGGCTGGCAAAATTAGTGGGAGGGGCCTATGTAAGCGACTGCGGCAACCACACTTTGCAATTTTTCAAAATTGCGACCTTTCTAGTTTACTCTGCTTTTGTGTTGCTTCTTTCTAATGTGTCAAATAGTTTTCCTTTTGCTGTTTTATAATTTGGCTTAGTCCAATAGGCTTTATATCTGGTGGCTCTGTGTGTGTTTGTGCACTGAGTTCCAGGGTCAGCTGACTGAGGGGGCATCTCTCTAGAGTTTCGCTGTGTGTGAGTTCTTTATGGAGTGCATCTGGGTCACTTTATTTTAGGTGGTTGTAGAATTTAAGTGCTCTCTTTTTTATGGTGTATTGTGGGTGGGTATCGTCCTAATTCTGCCCTGCATGCATTGTTTGGTGTTTTTCGCTGAGTCCGGAGAATGGATTTGCAGTGTGTATAGGGTCTTGGTTTGGTGTTTATCCCATATTTCGAGTTTATGGTTTGCTAATGATCCCCAGATCTCGCAACCATAGAGGAAAATTGGTTCTATCACAGAGTCGAGTATTTTAAGCCGGGTTTAATTTGGATGTCTATTTTGACGTTTCTTTTGATGGCATAGATTAGAAGGCCCTTCTTGCCTTGTCTCTCGGGTCCTTTACAGCTTGGTTGAATTGTATTTAGGAAAATGTTGTGTTTTTTGCGGCTGGATCTTTTTTGAAATATCATGATTTTAGACTTAGTTACGTTCACTGTCAGGGCCCACGTCTGGGAGAATATGTGTATAGGAGATCAAGTTGCTGTAGTCCTTCCTTGACAGCAGCAGCAGGTCATCTGCACAGTGACAGTGCGTGACCAGGTACACACACTGCAGGACTGCACACAGATGTGCATCCATATGTGCAATCTGTGCGCACACACACACACACACACACACACACACACACACACACACACACACACACACACACACACACACACACACACAACCCTTCGTGCCGTGTGTCTCTTCATGCCACCCTGCGTCAGTGATGCATCATATGAACCAATTAGAAAGCGGCTTCGACAGCTGGTTAAGCTGTAGGTCACAGTGTTTGACATGCATGATGAGTCACAGAGAGTGACACCTGGAGCCAGTGCTTATTCACACCCTATTTTCTTACACTTTGATCTCGTTTTTGTTTAGTTTTTCTTTTGTAAATCAATGCACTACTACTGTACGTGATCATACTACAGTGTCACACAAAAGCATAAAAAGTAGCAGATCCATAAGTTCAAAACACGGTGCAAAGTTTTGTAGATCTGCTTATTTTTTTCTTTTTTTCATGTCTTTTTTTTGTGGCTTTCGCCTTTATTTTATATATTTTATGGAGTAGGCTGACAGGAAATGGGGAGAGAGATGGGGGGAAAGACATGCAGTGAAGGCCGTCGGGATCGAGAGTCGAACCCGCGGCACACTGCCAGACTGGATTACCAGCCAAGGTGCCTGGACCACTGAGCCATGGCCCAGGCCAGATCTGCTTCTTTTGATACTTTTAATTTGAATCCTGAAAAGTAACAATTTGGGGCATTTCACCCAACAGAGACAATAAACATTAGGCCACAGACCCACATTTGTATACATTTATAATTTTTCATCTCTGGGACCCCATTCTATAATGTAAAATTCTAACTCAGAGAGTGAACACTCTTGAAGTTACAGACCCGTAACTCCTGAGCGACCCCTGGGGCGGTCCCCGGACCCCACTTTGAGAACCGCTGTAATTTAACCAATCACGCTGCTACAGCCTTCGGCGAAGGCTGTAGCAGTGTGATTGGTTAAATCATGCTCCCACAGCGAAGGCCCTTCGCTGTGGGCACAGCTGTTTAGCCGATCAGTGTTGTGACTTTTGAGGATGGGAGTGACGGATTGGCCAGTGCCACAGTGACAGAAAGCATTATAGCTACAGAGTATAAGGCTCGATGCCAAAACTCTTTCAGATAGCAGCTCCCAAGGGCTGCCAGTAAAATGTTTTAATACGCTAATGTTTCTAGACAATCAATGCCAAGCAACATCAATTTGGTGCTTTTTGGGAAACATTCAACTAGCAACGCTGTTTAGCTTGTTTGTGTGTTAAAACAGCCAAAAGTCAGAGAAAACATCACTGCCCCGGGGGGAAGGTTAGAGTTTATTTGTCTCCGGTGTGTTAGGGTAAGGTTGGGCGCTACACTCCTTCTGCCAACCTGGGGATAGCAACGGACTTCATGCTTCCTTCAATGCATGAGGAGTCCAAGCAGCTTCTTTTCACCTGACAGGGGGGAGTTTCCACGATTGGACGTAGCACGTGGAAGGAACACGTTATTCCAACCAGTTCCTTTCCCCTCCATTGGACGCCCCGGCTGGCCAGGGGAAGGCAGTATAGGGTGTACCAAAATCTCCTGGAGGGGGCGTCAACATATGTGTCACGTGGTAGCGGCCGCCATACTTGTTGGCTTGTCTGGTTTGTTTACATTGAGCGACTATCAGGTGTGTTTGTATACGTTCTTTTTTTGACCTCACAATGGTGCAGACTTGCTCAGTAAATAAGTGCCACAGCAGGTCACGTCGAGGGAATGAGCCAGAAAACGGAATTAGATTTTCAGCTTTCCAGCATGGAGACAGCATCAAGAAACCCAGATTGACGAGTTTACAAAAATACGTAGAATGGCTTGGATCTCGGCTGTACGGCGCACGGGCGCAGAGACATAACGTTCAACAAAGTATCTAAGCACAGCCGTGTTTGTTCACAACATTTTCCTTGTCCTTGTAATGTATTTGGGCCCGACGTTCTTTCTATCCATCCTGGTGTTGGTTCACTATGTTGTCGCCAAGAACGAGCTCAATATTTACAAAAACATACCACCGTCACTCTATTCTGAGTGATGTGGGCTAGAATTTAATGCCCACGAGAGGGCCGTCCCTAGCTTTTCAGACGCCGCCCCCCTCTTGGTGACGTACACGTTTTCACACGCTATAGAGACCAGGATTGCTGCATGTTTTTTGTGAGGGTACCTAGGGGACATGGGGAGAACATGCAAACTCCAAACAGAAAGGCCCTTTTGCCAACCCATGCACCTAGGGTATGGGCTCTGATGACACGCCCCCAGTGCCCACAGCGTTTGCGACCCCTTTGACGTTTTACCAGAATGCACTGACCCGTAGACTCTTACAAATAGAGGGGTTCCTTGAGGGGGTTCCAAATCGACTCTTGCAGGCCTGCCTCTGAGAGTGTACGGACGAGTTATGGGGGTCCTTGAAATTAAAAGGTCTGAGAACCAATGAAATAGACTGTTCCAGGTGAATCACAGCCAACAAGTCCCCCCATAAAGAGCAGGCTGAGTGGCAGTAGACTTAATTATAATCAATCAATCAGTTGAGTTGTCAACGCATTCTCACACCCGTGCCATCATTTTGACCCTGCAGCATTCCGCATTCCAGTGTGTGCGTTGGGCGAGAGTGGGCCATATGTTGTCCCAAGCTGTCACTATAGGACTACTTGACAATATGTTGTGGCCGTGGCAGGTTCCATATCATCGTTGTCGGGTGGAAACCTCATTACGTCCAAAATTCACAATTCAAAAGTAGCAAGTCTACTAGCTCAAAACGCGTTGCTTCGCACTGTGTTGCGACCTTGTGGGATGCTGGTGGGGGCTTTTGTGTGATGTGTTGTGTTTAGAAGATGACAGTCTGTTTGATGTAGTGTACTCACCATATATTCCACTTTGCCATCTTTCTATAAATCCCTTTCATTGGCTCTGTCTGGAGTCCTCCTGTTTTTACTAACCTCACTTCACACCCTCTTTCTTTCACATATCTCATCCCATCTGACAAAACATAACTGCCTCCTTCATAATACCCCCCCCCCCCCCCCCCCTCTCTCTCTCTCTCTCTCTCTCTCTCTCTCTCTCTCTATCTCTCTCTCTCTCTCTCTCTCTCTCTCTCTCTCTTCTCTCTCTGTCTCTCTCTCTCTTTCTCTCTCTGTCTCTCTCTCTCTTTCTCTCTCTGTCTCTCTGTCTCTCTGTCTTTGTCAGTACACTATTGGCTGGGTACTGTCAGATGAGTTGCTAGTTGCATATATAACTGGAAATATATCCACCAAACCATTAAAATACATCAGCCGCTCCTGTCACCCCTGTATAGCTCTGCAGGTGCAGGACACGCACGCACACGCACACACACGCGCACACACACGGTGTGCAAGGTGATACAGAAAGTCATGGCCGTTTTTATCACCCAGGGAAGCGTGTTAATTGTGTCATCATCATTCTCATATTTACCTGATAAATCCTCATTAGCCGCTGGCAGCTCCATCAATTGTCCTCCGCTGTTTGCTTATTACTAGACTGCTGCAGACACTGTTTATCAGTCAGACACTCTCTCTCCAAGATTAAATCATTTATTGTGATGGTATTGCATTGTTTGGGGGTGTGGCTCTGCATCTGTTATATCAGTGGTTTTTAACCCTTTTCACGCCGAGGTCCATTATGTATTCAGCGTGTGAGCCACGGCTCACTATTTGATGAGATTTAGCCTCCCAGACCCAAGACTTTTTGTTGTCGTCGGATATGATTTTGTCCACAATACCATCGCTGTATTGATGTGGTACCATAGGCGAGATAACAGGCACACGTTCATCAAACTGACTTCTACAAAATTACATTCTCTAAATGACAATTCTTCTAAGTTCTAGAATTCTTCTCGACTTCTTCTAAATTAAGTAATGCAGGTGTTTAACAATAATTTAACTCTTGAGAGCATAAAATTAAAACAAATGGTTTCATTTTACACTCTCAAGAGTTAAAAATCAAACTAGAAATGCACTCTGTCAAGCTGCCAACTTGCGCCTTGCACACAAGTAGGCCATGTAAGGCCTATACTTGTGCACAAGCAGAGCACGACATGAGGTGCGCTCACCACTGCTGGTACGACTGCTGCCCTGAGTCCTAAAGCTCACTGCTGCTGTCTGGGTATGACTGCTACTCTGAGTTCCTATAGAGCTCTCTGTCTGGGTACGACTGCTACGCGGAGTCCTAGAGGTCTCTGCTATCTGTCTGGGTACGACTGCTGCTCTGAGTCCTAGAGCTCTCTGCTGTCTGGGCACGACTGCTGCTCTGAGTTCTAGAGCTCTCTGCTATTCTAAATCATTTAAACCCGTTATTGACCTTATAGCAACCTTGAAACATAGTTACCGGTATGTCACCAAGAATGGTGGTCCCTTGGTGGCAGTGCTTAATTTCAGCCGGAGCTTGGCGGAGCTCAGCTCCGGTACCTGTCACTTGAGCTCCCCTACCTGTAGAGGCAGCTCCGGTAGCTGTAGAGGGCGCTCCGCCACCCCAAATGCACATTACAATATACAATACGTCGCTATTATTATTTTAGTTTCATTTTCAAGTCAACTAGGCTTCTTCCTCGTCATAGTTACTTCTATTTCCAGTACGATTCCAAAATAAAACATGGCTTGAATGATCGCATTGCAAGTACAAACAAAAAAACACTCTTATTTTGAAATGTGTGCCCGTTTTGAGAGGAAATAGGTGGCTATGGAACCCCGGCGTCGTGAGGCTTGACGCCTCACTGTTGACGGTGCCGGGTGCGTAAATAAAAACAACTCCAAAAACAACAATAAAAACATACTTTTATGGAGCAATAGAAGTTCTGCTACTTGGAGTTTATAGCCTTGGGGACAGCATGCGTTTTGTTTTCAAAACAAAATGGTGAGTTCTTATGAACAGAACTGGCTGCATTGCCAAATCTCGCAAAGACACTCGGCTTTACAACATGGCTCAATCAGAATCACTGGTTGAGAACCACTGTGATTTACTGTATGAACAGAATCATCTGCATGACACACACACACTCTGAGATGACACAACCCCTGAAGCAGAGCTTGGACTGGCTTACTTACCGGTACTTACTTACTTATTGAATAATCAGAAATGTAAACAGTACGTGGTACAGAGTAAGACATTACATTTAATAATAACACAAAAACGTACACTCAAGCTGGGGTGCTCTTATCATCATACATCATCATACATCAACCAATCATCACATTCCGTGCTACAAACACAAACACCCTACTACACACTGCTGTGCATAGGAGGGGCTAGCGCCCCTCAAAAAGTCCCGGGACTGGTTTCCATTGTGGTCCTATGTATTAAATTGATCAACATACAGTAGCATACACCATTAACACAATAATATATACATGTCATCAACATACAACTATGCAGTGATTCTCAACCTACCTACAGGATACTGCAAGTGGCCCCCCAAATAATTGGCTAAATACTAGGATTAGTATAACTATTATTATAATAACCATAATGCAAACCCCCCCCCCCAAAAAAAAAACAACCAATCCAATTCTTTATGACTTTGTAAGTTCCTATTGTGAAAGTGCAGGCGTTGTGCGGGTCATTTTATTGTATTATCTGCGTTGATCCCTGCTTATGCTCCCGTCTCTTTGGTCTGAGACTATTTTCCCCCCTTAAAACCGTGAGAAATTAGATTTAATTTTGATAGTAACTTACATAGTAACAACCCATTTTGTGCTTTTTCCCCAAAGTGTCATAAAGTGCAGAATAACGCGGCAAAACAAAGGAGACCAAAAATCTGAAATTAGAAAATAAAATATATTCAAAACAAATACTTCATTATATTATAATTGCATATATTATACATAATTTCAAATTAAATCAATCCTTTCAAATCAACCACCGGGGGGGCGACTGTGGCTCAAGAGGTAGAGCAGGTCGTCCAATGATCCATGGGTCGGCGGTTCGAATCCCGGCTCCTCCTGGCTACATGTCGAAGTGTCCTTGGGCAAGACACTGAACCCCAAATTGCTCCCGATGTGCTGGTTGGTACCTTGCATGGTTTCCGCCGCAATCGGTGTATGAATGTGTGTGTGAATGGGTGAATGTAATGCACAATCTATGTAAAGCGCCTTGGATAAAGGCGCTATATAAATGCACCATTTATAATATAAATAAAGTAATCAAGCATTATAAATCAGGCATTTTTATATAAAGTAAATCAAACATTATA